>NC_060269.1:87842174-88169682 GCF_021613505.1 Equus quagga
TTTCAAAGTATCCTGAATGATATAGAAAAGGTTCTTTTTCAAAGTATCCTGAATGATATAGAAAAGGTTCTTTTTCAAAGTATCCTGAATGATATAGAAAAGGTTCTTTTTCAAAGTATTCTGAATGCTAAAGAAAAGTTACCAATGAAATGTTAAATGAAAAAAGACGGCATCCAAATCTGCAGTTAAGCCAATTGTGTAAAAATAACATGAAACAAGATATTGATACCATATTATGTACACAGACACAGACATTAATCTAACAAAAGGCATTAATCCACTAGAGAGTGGAATTAGTGATAATATTTTATTTTCCTTTTCTATTGTCTCTTTCTTCATAATTATTATAATTTGTTAATTCCCTTGTGAGTGATGTAGGGCATTTTACACCCAGGGTTTACAGGAAGGTTGTTGTCTTCATTTCGACTGTATTCAGTTCTACTTGTAACGTTTTCAGGTGTGGAGATGGAGGAATAGGGATGCCCTCTTCCCTGTGGTTCTAGCACCGTGCTGCAGAGAGGGACACCATTGGTATTAAACATATTCAAAAGCAAGCATGTTGGAGAGAGAAGCTAAAGCAAAATGGAAATTGCTCCTTAGGATTATTATTATTATTTTTGTTAGTTTGGAAGGATTTGCCTAGAGCTCTCTAGCTTATATAATCTTTAAAAATTACTTTTAAAAATAGTAAGATCACCAAAATAATTTTGGGTCTGTAAAATTGTCTTAGACTCAGCCACATCTATTTGTTCTTTTAATTACCTCCTGTTTTTTCTAATAAAATCATTAAATAAATAATATTAACAAAATAAAATAATAGCAGTATCTGCCTGTAGCAAGTGTACCATAAATTCCACAAGTCCACAAAATAAACAACACAAAAAAAGGTTCAGGAAGAAGGCTGACACCTTCATGCCCTCAAACTCTACTGAGATTTTTTCTTCATAGCAATTTACAGTTCCAAATTACTGTTTGCTAATAGCAATTTCACAATTTATTAAATGTCATTGCTTAATAAAGTTTTCATGTTTTAGCAGGATCCAACAGTAAACTGAATAACAAATGCTCCAATAATAAAATTAGAAGTAAGACATAATGGTTTTAGTATCATTTTATTTGTTAATGCCCTTTTAACTTAAGGATTTGAGGTTATATTCATTCAACAAACATTTATTGCGTAACTAAGATGTACAAAAAGAACCCTGGTCTTTTGACTACAGAATCTCTTAAATTGTCCAGAAGTATCAACTTAGTATATTAAACAAAGGCCAATACATAAGGACATCCTTCAGTCAGTTGGAGCTCTTTTCTGAGAAGTTGTAATTGAAAATGAACTAAATGTGGATTTTTATGAGAACAAAGTAATTATCTTTCTCTGTTTAACAACTAAGAAAATACCCATAGCTTCTCTCCCCTGGCCACAGTCTACAGTATTAAGCTTGACAGCTCCTTGCAAACCATACATCTTGCTCACTGAATTCTGGTTTATGAGGAGTTAGGTTCTGAGGCTTCTGGAGAATTCTCATGAGGTTATATTTAAAAAGACCCTTATAAGGCATTATCAGTGAACACTAACATGCATTACTTTATTTCAGTGGTTTCTTCCTTTTCTAGTTTTAAAAAGCATTTTCTAAATAGAAGTCTTCCTAAGTGTGTATTCATAACAGCAATGAGTTTTCAGTAATTTTAAGTTTATGCCTTGTGGGAGTATTGTTCTCATTATAAAATACAACTTCCTTCAGATGTCAAATTTTCTAATTAGGTATGAATGTGAAAATTAAATTTTGATTAAACTGACTCAGTCAAGTAAAGAAAAGCTTTACTGCATTGACTTAGAATAGTATATTTTCAATTAGAAAGAGTTGTGTTTCAATTGGGATAACATTTTATTTTAAAATAATTCACGCCATTTAACAGAAAAAAATAGCAAAAGGAAGCAGAATCTCTAGTTTTCAGACAATGCTTCTAAACTTATATGGACCCTAAATTCACTGTTGCAGATGAAAGACAGTCCCTAATTCATTGTTTCAAATAGAAAGAGTTTGTCACATGCACCACAAGATGCTTTAACACCCAGGAACAATTTCTATGCGAAACTTGTATTTAAAAAAATACCTTAAACAAAAAAGTACCTCTAACACAAAAGGCCTCACAACATAATTCTAAATAAAGCTGTATGATCAAGTAATTAGCAGTGGACTCTAATTAAAGTTAGAATTTAGAATTGCCCTGGACTCAGTATATATCTTCATGTTTCTATCTAATATATCCAGTTTTAACTTTTTTTCTTGTGTAGAGTGGGATTAATTATCAAGGTCATTGAGAGACCAGTGATTCATTTTGCTCTGAAATGCACAATATAAAAAATATTGGAAGATAAGAAAACATAATTCTGCTACTAAATTCAATGCTTTATAATATGTTCAGCTTAAAAGAAGTTACAAGGAAGTGAGCATACAGTTAAAGAAATCAAGATACCATTGAGATAATTAACCTTGCATTATTCTTTTTTTTTTCCTAAAGCATAATCTCCACAAAGAAGAACTGCATTGACTAGACGGGGAATTTTTTTCCTTTTCTCTAACTTCTTCCTGCAAAGCGTTATTATGCTATTTCTCAGTCATGCATGCGTGACTGTATATGTGTGAATGGGACTAAAATAAAGTACTTAATACTTGATTAATACTAAGTTTGCCCCTTGGAAGCTGGTTAGTCATTGATTCCTTGACACATACCTCCAGTAAGTTTATAAAAAAGAGAACAAACAGCACTTTCTGTATCAGATGCAGTAATGCCTTACTTATCCCAGAGCCACTTCCATGGCAACTTCTACTACAGAACACAACTGAGAACTTGGACACCAACCAAAAGTCTCCTGAGCACCTAAAATAGATGTTACTGTGTCTGTGCACTTTGGCTCATGCACTTTTCTCATCAGAGAATCTCCTGGTCCCTCCTGGCCTCTCTTTCCTTCCATAATATTTTATCAACTTATTTTTTTCTGGTCGTCTTGTGCACAGCACAAAAGAAATGATCATTATAAAGGAGTGGTTGAAGTTATAGGCAGTTGTCAGAGGAATGCAAACTGTCCACGCCAATAAGTAAAGAAGTCACCCATCCAGATGGACAGTGGACCCAGCAGAAAAAAAAGTCCTATAAAAATAATAAAACAGTTTCAAAAAGCACAGTGATTATGTGACCTTTTGACATAAGAAGTGATAGCCTTACACACCCCCAAAGAGGCCCCCAGAGTACTATTACATTATAGAGTAATTCTACAATGAGTATCCATGATGAGAATGCTGAGCAATTCAGACAACATTCAATTGAATTTAGTCGATCCCAGAGAGATATCGAAACACATAGTGGATCTCAGAAAGATAATTATCCCCAAATGGCTAAATTCTTTCTAAAACCTTTGGAATTTTCAGCAGTAAATTTGTAAGCTTCACTTTTTGGCAAGTCCACATAAGCAGAACTCGTTAATTGTCTCCATTATTTGTTTATTGACCAGCAGCAAATATTACATATTAGCTAGCCAGGCCTCTGAGGAAAGAGTGACAACTCAGATGACAGAGGTACACAGGGTCCTTTCTGTCTCCTCCACTGCCACTTTGGGCTATTTGCCTTCTGCTCTGAGAGCCCCTCCATAGCTCAGGGATTTGAAATCTTACTGCAAATATCACTCTTAGAAATGTTGGCCCCTTAAGTTGGATGAGCTTATACAAGAGAAACTTCATTAAAAAAAAAAAAAAAAAAAGCAGGCTTACCAGAATTTTTGAAAATAAATAGGAGTGAAGGAAAGGTTAAAATTAACAATTAAATATAGAAGCAAACTTAGGGTTAAAACCCCAATTCAAAAACGTGTGTTTTCCAAGTGGGACCCACCAAGCTGTGACGAGGTCAGGGAGCCTCCAGCGAGCCAGTTCAAGTGCCTGGAGCTGCCCTGTCCTGGTCCCCTTATCTGATTGGCTCTATATTGGTTCTATACTTCAAGCTGACGAGGCACTAAGCTATCCCTCCCGCTCAGTCAAGAGCATTCTGTACGTTCTGTAACAAGAAAGCATATCCCTCTTTATCTGACATGAACAACAAAACAAAAAACCACCCATGACAAGATACAACAAAGAACAAAGCTAAACTAAGCTTCAAAATAAAATAACAACACCAGTCCTTAGGTTCCTCAAAACAAAACAAAACAAAATCCTAGTAGCTTCAAATATCAACAGCCACAAAACGACACAGCTAAGGAGCTATTTTAAAGAGTGTGTTTTCTCTCAGAATAGAGACTAGGTGGGGGAAAAAGGTCAAATGACCATGGAATGCTGGTGCCCGAAACCAATGAACCCTGAAGGAGATTTCAATGAGCGAAAAACAGTACCTTATAAGTAACTGGTCTTGTCTACTCACAGCTGTTTCCAGTGCCGACTCTTGTTTAACTGTCTACTGCCTTCAGTTTAAAGTTAATTCTGCTGGCAAAAAAGTACAGAGCTTGTCTGGAAAATGCTGTTTGGACATAAACCATTCCTTTCAAAGCGGTGGTAGCTATATTTAAGTTTTCTTGTAGAGGGGGATATAAACCCTTCCTGTTGTTAATTTTCTTCCTCCTCCTTCTCCTCAGACTTAGTCAGTATCCTCCTATCCCATATATTGAAGAAAGAGACAGAGAGGGGAGAAAAAAACTACCAGGAAATATACCTTAAATAATGTAGTATTTGAGCATTTAGAAAAAGAAAAAAAGAAGAAGAAGAAGAGAAGAGATGAGAACCACAGAAAGCACATCAGGACCTTAAATATAACTTAGCCCAATGCCCTCATTTTATAGATTAGGAAACAGACGCCCAGAGAAAATATTTGCACAAGGTCATGCACATAGCTAATTAGTGCTGCAGTTAAGAATAGTTACCAGGTTTCACAACTCCCAATTCAATGCTCTTTCCACTACTTTAGCCTACCTGAGGGGAAATGGTTTACCTTTCGCTGCTGTATCCTTGTCGAACACCCCAGGGAGGTGGCAGTAACACAATTACAGTGTGAGAACCATCTCTTCTCAGGGAAAACATTTCCCTCCACTTCAAAATCCTTAATACTGAAAGTTTCTCTATAATGCCCAACTTTTTTGTATACCTAGGAAATAATCTTTTCCTTCGCTGATTTTCCAGAATATTTTTACGTCTCAGGAGTTGCCATTTTTCAGGGGACGTTAACATCCCTTAGTCCTCACAGAGGACTATGTCTGTAAGAGATGGGGCTGTGACAGGAGTCACAGTAAGTCGTTACAATTTTCTAGTCAGTATCAGCAACATTGTTACATGAGTCTTAAACTGAAACACATACATTATTATCACCACAAATTCCCACTTCCAATTTGTCAAGATTTTTTTTTACCACACATACAAATTTATTCTTAATTATTATTGATTATATATTTTATTAAATAAAAGAGAAGCAGCATAATAATTTTTATTTGGTGTCTTTCATATAACATTTCCTACTTATTTATGAAGAAATTATTTTCCTCTAACTGAATGAGTGATGTCCTTGTTATAATAATTTAAAAAAATTTTTCCTTTCTGAAATGTATTCGTTCATTCATTAACTCACTTATTTAACATAAATTAATTGAACATTTATAAACCTACCTCATCCTTCCTTTGTGGAATTTTGTAACTGACAAGCAATAGCTTTTTTAGAGAAGTGCACAATTTTCAAATAGCATCAAAGGGCTACAGTAAAGTCAATTTTGTATAGCTACCTTTTAACCCATTCTCACACTTTAAGCCCAAAGTTTATTTACATCCTATCCACTGAGTTGCCCACTCTCAACATCCATCCTGGGGTCAGATAAGCCAAAATATGAAGTGGACCAGATTGAAATTGCTCTGGTCACTGTTAATCTTTCTATTTGATCTGGCTCCTTGAAATATTAAAGACAAATCTACTTCAGATGCTACAATTTAAAGGCACAATTAGCAAATGGTCAGATCATTAAAGACCCATTTTCAAATTCATTCTTTAAGATCAAGTTGTATCTACACTTGCCCTCGTCTTTGGCAGAAAGCAATGTAATCGTGACCAAATAATTATAAAAGTATTCTTTTTAAATGACAATTAGATTTTTTGAAATATATTTTCCAAAATGTTGAATAACTAATGGGTATTATATCAATTTTCCAATCCTGACAAATAAGCAATTGAGATTCAAAACACGAAAATGTTGAGACAGAAACTTTGTAAAACCATAGTTTGTGCTTTTTAACACAATAGCAGGATCCTATACTTCTTTCACTGTCTAATTGAGCTCTATGCAAAGGTAAATCCCAAAGGACATTAACAACTACATTTATACATAATACTAATTGTCAAATGTGATAAGAGTTTGACACATTGATACATATTACTTGGTTTACTGAAAGTATGCCATATTTTTCTTTTACTTCTGAAACTTTATTTTTGATTTGAACATTTTGCCTTTCATCTGTTAGAAGGAGCAGGAAGAAAATAAGAGTAAAACCTGGAAGCGAAGTAGGCTGTGAGGAAGACACAGATTTAAATGAAATGAGTCAGGGTGATTCAGGGCTGTTGAGTGGACTCAGGAAGGAAGGCAAAAAGAGAAGTCACGTACAAGCAGGTTGTTTAGAACAGAAGCGGGCTGAGCCACAGACAATAGATTATAGGCATTGAATTCAAGAACCAAAGTTTCTCGAAATAGGTTAAGCAGAGAGAGAACCAGCAATTTTGGTGACCAGTGCAAGCAACAGGAAATTGGCCCTCAAATTTACTTTGTAATTCATGACATGGTTCTTTTCTACAGATTGGAAGGGGAGCTTGTGCTACCAACATGTGAATTCAACACAAGCTAAAATAGCATAATGATATACAACTATTTAAAAGTTTTTGTCCTTCTATATTTAGGGCTCTTGGACACACTCCAAGTTGGCCTACTCTGGGCGTGCTCTGAATTTCAGAATCCCAGGGTAGTTTAGAGGGGAACGGTTCCTGTGTTATGAAGGCTGGACCTGCGGCGTTGAATTTCACTGATGGGGGAAGTACTTACAGCAGAGGTGAACTCCAGGGCAGACCATGTTACCACAGGCGAGGCAGTGGGAACCCTCTAACTCTTGATCTCCTCCTCTCAGTCTGCAGGTTCACAGTAACACTAGAAGAAAGCTTTTACTAAGGAATCCCAGAGCGCTCTTTTGTGACAGCAGTGAAGGGAAGTGACTGCACGAACAGCTACTGGGTTATAATACTCTGTGCTCAGGAGATTTCATACATGGAAGTTTTAACAGTCCCAGGGAACTGAAGCACATAAAAACCTTAAGTATCAACTCTCTTAAACCAACTCAAGCTCATGCTTACTTTGTTGCCCGTCTCCTCTCACAATCCAATCTCTTCCCAGCAGCCAGAGAAATTATCCCCTCTTCATACCCTCTAATGGTTTCCCATCATTCCTTTGCTTCATATCCCCCAATAGTTTCCCATTATTCTCTTGCTTCATATTATCCAAAGCTTTCCCATCAATCCCCTGCTTCATCCCTGCGATGGCTTCCCATTGCCCTCAGTATAAATCCAAATGCTCAACCATGACCTCCTAGGTCCTATATAACTTGACCCCTGTTTGTCTTTCCTACTGCTTTCCTAACCTGCTGTTCTATAATGTTCCTTCCTCATATCTTCACAGGACTAACTCCTTCTCAGCATTCAAGACTCATCTCAAAAGGTACCACCCCAGAAAAAAGATGTCCTGACCACTCTAGCTAACCATCCTCCCCGCCACAGACACATACTCTCTACCCCATTTCCCTATTTTGATTTTTCTTCATAGCCCTTACCAGTATCTGAAATGACCTTTGGTTCTTTTTTACTTATTCATTCATTTAATTAGTTAGTCAGTTTACTGTATCTCTTCTAGAATAAATTTTATAAGATCAGAAATGTATCAGAAGTTATAAATAAGACCAGAAACACAAGATTTAGGGTTTTTAAACCACATTATTCCCCGTGTTCTGAACAGTGTCTACTATAAAATAGGCATTTGACAAATATTACTTGAATGAATTAATTATATTTCCTGCCTGGGTTACTACTCTTCAGTCAACAAACATCTAACATAAGCCGTTGGCATGAAGGCAAAGATGAATCTACTTCTGCAATTGACTGAACTCTGTAAACGCCCTGTGGCTCAGCAGCTAGGCATTGCCGGAAATAAGGAAAGAGCTCTCGCTGGGCTTGAGGTAGCAGTATCTACACAAGGTGCCTCTAAGCCCTTGAATTTTGTTATTGCAAAGGCCAGAATATATCCTTGACTTGCCAGAATATCTTCTGTGGATATTTACACCTAACTAGATATGCGATCCCATTTGCAAGAAGGTCCTAAGAGCTTCTGGCCATCTTTGTTTCCTGAACTCTGCAATAGTTGCCCTTATGAAATTAGCAGATAGCCTAAAGCTAATTCTATCCTTTCCAGGTGGTTTCAAGAAACTGCTCTCAGCTGCCAACTCTTCAGGAGCAGAAGCTAAAGCCTTGCATTCACAACATATGTTTTCTAAATGAAAAGGGGGCAGACTAAATAATTTTAGAGAGGTGAGCTCACAGATAATTTAATCTCCCATCTCATTTCTCGTCCACACTGATTCAGAGCTCTCCAGCGAGCTGTAAATTAGATTTCCTCTCTTGTCTGATGTCCTACTGCTTCATAATTACTTGTTCTGGTGAGTCAGCCTCTCTGGGTCCTGGGCTCAGACACATTGTGGAATAACATGACTGGCTCAACACACTCCATCCAGCCACATCAGAAAGGTAGCTGTGTGATGGCTACAAAGAGGCTGTGTGAGGCAGGCAAAGAGAGGACGAGTGTTTGTTGGGAAGAAAATGAGTTTTCCCACGCGCCACAGCAGCTGTCCCCTCAGGATCCCCAGCCAGAGAAAATTTTTGGTCTGAACACTGTTGCTACTCAGTGGCAAATAACATCACTTAAAATCATTTTTGAAAAAAGTGGCCTTTTCCTACGGTACTGACTATATATTAATCTAAGTACATAAGTGGCATTTATTTAGTCAATGTATCAAAGCTACCAATATTTATTGATTCTCTTCTATGGACAAGGCCTTGTGTTAGGTAATGAGGTTTCTATAATTATTCCTTGTTCTCTCACGAGATGATAATATTTCTTTTTATTGTATATCTTCCAGAATACAAATTTCCCCAGGAAAATACGGTAAAAGCTTCTTCTTTCCTCCCCTCCTTTCATCCTTTCTTTCCTTCCTTCAATTTATTGAAGCCATATTTATTGAGTCCATATAATGTGCAATGCCTGGGTATAAAGAAAAAGACAAAATCCTACGTCAGGAAGCTTACCCTTTGGAGGTGGAGAAGGGAGAAGTTTACAGACGACTATTGGTGAGATCAGCACAGGATTACAGGAGGTGCATGAAAGCATGGAACAGAGGTGGGAAGTAACGAAAAAAGCCTTCCTTGAGGAGACGAAACCAAGACATATTTTGAAAGCAGAAAGAGAGAGGGTTACATTCCAGGCAGGTGATAGGGCACACCTGGGTCACTTCAAGGAGTTCCACAGAGCTGGAATGTACAAAGAAAGACATAGACTAACAGATAAAATACGCAGAAGGAAATATAGGCAAAAGCCAGGCTCAGGAATTTGGTTTTTATCCTGAAGGCAATGGGTAGCTACTGAAGGATTTGGGGATATTTTGTTTTTAGAATGCTAAGAGGAGAAAGCATTTAGGGACAGGGGGTCTAAAGGACTATTTAAGAGGTTGTTTCTTTATTCAAGTAAGACATTGAGATGGTCTGAAATTAGGCATTAGGGACAGAGATGGCCTCAAGAGAAATTTAAATTTTTCCACAGGAAGAAAGATTTGGGAAAGGCAAACTTACTTTCAAAACGTCTATAAAATCAATAGGGAAAAAGGTATCCAGTATTAGAATTGCATGAAAATGTAGTAAGTTCTCATTATGTAAAAGAGTGTTTTTCTAAGTTCTCTCTGCTGACAGATGAGGAAGCGGAGGCACACGTCTCGAAAGAGTGATAGCAGAATTTGAACTCATGTCCATCTGACTACAAAGCCCAGATTCTTTACCTTAAATCACCTGTCCCTTTAAGGAGGTCATAAATTTTGGACCCCTTCTTACACTTGGGTGCCTAGCCTTGAAGAGACCGTTTGCAGTATAATTTGGCAGTATCTTAACAGATTCCATATGCAGAATTGTGTAGGTTTTCTAGGCATCAGTGTGCTCGGATTTGAGATCCAACACACAAACACCTGTATTTGCACTGTTTCTATGGAACTACATAGTTAGCTACCCTGCAAAACACAAATCCTTCATCAAATTTCTCTTGATCATCTATTATTTCTAAGCCTGGAAGATTTATTCACACTCTACACTACAACAGCCAGTTGAAACAAAATAAAAGTGGACTCGGCAGATAACCTAGTTCAATCAAGTCAAATATTGAGCTTTGAGAAGAATGGAGTTTGAAAGATAAATTAGTTTCAGTGCATCTAGGAAGGCAAGAGGTAAAACTCTTAAGACATTGAAAACAGAAAGGGGTAGACATAGCTCAGACAAGGAAAAATGCTGAGATTTGCCTTAAAGTTGGGATAGGAAAATTCTTTCTCTAGCACATTTTACATCCACTATGGGTAGAATAACCATATACTTGACCATCCAAACCTTGATTCCTTGAGAGTAAAAGGAGGCACTATTATTAATTACAATAAGATAGAAGATAAAAACCACAGCTCTTATAGGCAAACCTGGATACATGCCGCCCTACCTGGAGGTCAGCATTAAGCCTGACCTTCAGATGACGAGTGTATCAAGAATGAGGTCATAGGTTTTAGAGTAACTGGCTCCTACTGTTTGGAGGCAAGACAAGAAAAGTCAAGAATTCTTACCCAACATGGACAAGGTGTTCAATACACATACAAAGTTTCAACTGAACCATTTGAGATATATTAATTATTTTAGTTCCACAGCTTATTTTATTAAAAAATGATACAGGACAATGAAAAATGATACTTTATTATAAGAGAATCACAGATAATTATAAAGTGTCTCGTCTCCCATATAAAGTAATGTATTCACATAAACATTTTGGCTATAACATATAAAGATATTGGTATAAATGTTTGCCCCTAGCTATTCTGATTATTACAAATAAGCACAGGCTTTATTTTTCAATGTATTAACCATGACTGAGTCAATATTAATAAACACCAAAGTGAATAAAATCTCGCTCTACTCTCCTGTCCACTCCCAAAGTCTTTACTGAGATGAGGACATCCTTCCTCCCTTCCATCCATCCTTCCTCAAGGTTCCTTACTAGGCTAGACTAAGAGAAGGATGGGGATAGCTTGGGAAGCAAACATTCCCAGGTACAGATAGGAGGTATCAGCCAAAATTGATTAGGTGTCCAACCTTGGTTCTGCCAGCAACTAGCTGAGTGACCTTGGACAAAACACTTCATTAGGGCTTAGTTTTCTCCTGCATAAAATGAGATGATTTAGGAAGATTATTTGGAGGTTCTTTCAGATGTGAAATTCGACTATTCGCTGAGATAATTATCTCCCATATGTTTTAAATTTGCTTAAAGTTTATTTATCTATGAGGATTGAGATGATATCTGTTGCATCATAAAGAAGTTGAAACAGCCAGTTATTGACAAAACAACTGTAATGGTAACAATAGCAATGATTGTTTAAGACTTGCAAGAATAGGCCGTGGGGAGACATTTTCTTCTTTAGTATATAATAGGAGGACTGTTAAAATTTTCTGACGGGAAAAATCATCAGATATAAAATGCTGAGCCACCTTGTGCTTAATAATTTTTAACTATTAAGCTTATTTGGGCTCCCAAAACAGGCTGAGGATCAAGCTTCCTGAATTTATACAGGAAAAAGAAGAGTTCTCCCAGAAGTGCAAAGTTGTTTACCTCCACTGTCATTTTTCACAAGGAAAGAATGGATCCACATTTACAAGGTAGAATTTGGCAATGAACAGAGGAGGCGCCTCCCTGGTCTGTAATCTTGGACAAGTTCCTAGATACACATGCCTGGTTCAGAAAAGAATGAAAATGAATTGCCCATCAATCCTGGGCTTTTGGACCTCAAGCTTCAATGCAACCAAACGTAAGGAAACCCAACTTTTTTCTCATATTTTGATTACTTTTCAACACAGAAGTAACATATTTCTTTATAAAAAATACAAACAACAAAGAAGTATTTAATGTTCCTACCCTCTCAACCCTCACCGATACTATTCTAAAGGGTTAACCACTATCAATAGTTTGCTGCGCATCCATCCAGATTCTCTCTTTGTCTGCATACGTATTTTCACATATGTATAGTATATACATAGATGTATCCACAAATCTGTTTCTGAAAAAGAAAAAGTTATCTCCCCTTTTCCAACATTTAGCTAAGTTATTAAATTTGTTGATCTTTAGAGACAAGCAAGCAAGCAAGCGTAATAATAAATGTGTCTGCCTTTCCCAACATAAAAACTCCCTTCTCCATTCTTAAACCCTTGGACTTATCTGTACGACTTTTAGGCGGCCAAGAAAAATAAGTGCAATGGTATCTTACTGGCAGTTAAGACACTTAGCAAGATGGGTACTTAGTAAATGTTTACTGGTTGGAATGAATGGATGAATCACACCAAGGGCCCTAATCTCATCAATGTGGGAGAAGCTGCCAGGAAACAGCCACATGTGAATTGACATCCCTAGTATCCATTCCTCTTTTTATCAAGTGTTCAAGAATTGCTTCTTTGAATGTCTCTTAATGATTGCTTTTGTGTAAGGATATATGTGTTTCAAACCTGAATCCTGTATTTTTCATCATCACTATACGACCACTGAGCAATAAAAAGTCTGACTTGAATATATCACCCTCGTTCATCATAAATTGGACTCTGTAGTGGGGAACCAACACTTTTCTGGGATCTATTAATCCCACTATCCTTGTAGAATTTACAGTGTTTGACATTAAGAGATATCAATGCATATTTCCCACAGACTTTCTAGAAAAAAACCCACTATCTTAAGCCAGCCTTAGCCAGCAGTTATTGAACTGGTAAGATAACTACTGTCACTTTCAGCCTATCCAGAAAATAATTTTATTTTTCTTAGAAATTTTAGTCAGGGGCTGGCCCCATAGCTGAATGGTTAAGTTCATGCACTCTGCTTCAGTGGCCCAGGGTTTTGCTGATTCAGATCCTGGGCATGGACCTAGCACCACTCATCAAGCCATGCTGAGGTGGTGGCCCATATAGCAGAACCAGAAGGACCTACAACTAAGATATACAACTATGTACTGGGGAGCTTTGGGGGGAAGAAGAACAAAAAATTGAAAAAGAAATTACAAATATCAACCTACTAGCTTAAAAAAAGAGAAATTTTAGGCAATATATTCTTTGTTTTCATCCTGGAAACTACAGTTGATAGTTCCTTGGTCTTGCAATCAACTTCAACTCTAATTTTTTTCTTCACTTTATTCAATGAATCTATCATCATCTATGTCAGTAAAATCTTCCTATGAGAGAATACGTATTTTGGTCATGGGGAGAGATGTCGTTGGAATTTGTTGTGGAATGTTAGAGTGTTTCTAATCTTCAAACCCAATTTGTTGTTGACGAGTAGATGATATTTAAAGATATAAGAACAGATGAGATCGCCAGAAGAGTGAGTATAGTTAGAAAAGATGAACAAAGACTGAGACCTGTGGCATTTCAATGAAATTTCAGAAGTATTAGTAGTGTGTGTGTAGTTTATAAACAAATTAATGAAACATACATGCATTAGGATATGCTGTTGAGTGAAAAATTTTGGAGATGCCTGTTTTCACTTGGATGGATGTGGTAACAAATAATTGTGCAAAGATGGAAGGGCTATAAGAGAGATATGAGTCATCATTAGGTTTTTGTAACTTTATTTTGGCATAATTTCAAATTACAGAAAGATTATAAGAATACTACAAGTAAAATCCATATGCCCTCTACTCAGATTTACCAATTTCCTTCTTTCAATCTATGGATGTGCATATTATTTTTTTTCTGAACTACAGAGAGTAGGTTGGAAAGAATGTGTACCTTTTTCAGTACACAGCGTGTACATCCT
Source organism: Equus quagga (assembly GCF_021613505.1). Taxonomy (NCBI): domain Eukaryota; kingdom Metazoa; phylum Chordata; class Mammalia; order Perissodactyla; family Equidae; genus Equus; species Equus quagga. The sequence continues at coordinate 87,856,318 of NC_060269.1, forward strand.
AAGAGCAAGGATATTTTCTCACATAGTTTCAGGACATTTCTCAAAATTATGAAATTTCACATTGATCAACATCATTATCTAATTAACAGTCCATATTCAAATTTGTAAATTGTCCCAGTAATGTCCTTTAAGGCTATAATATTTCTCCGTTTCAGGATCCAATCCAAGTCACACATTGTACTTAGTGCCATTTTTCTGTATTTTTCTTTAACTTGGAACATTTCCTTAACCTTTCTTTGTCTTTACTGACCTTGAAATTTTTTAAGGATACAAGCAAATTATTTTATAGACTGTCTCTGTTTGGATTTGCCTAATATTTCCTCATGATTAGATTCAGGTTATGCATTTTTAGCAGAAATGCCAGAGAAGTGATGTTATGTCCTTCTCACTGCATCCTATCAAGAGGCACATGATGTCAGACTGCTGTGACACTGATGAAGTTAGCTTTGATCCATTTTCTTATCATACCCCTACCCAGTAGCTTTAGGATCCACTGATGATTTTCTCTTTCATTCCTTCTATATTTATTAATTGGCATTCTATTGTAAGAAAGAGCTTTCCCGTCATACCAATTTATTTATCTAATATAAACTCATGGGTTTTTATTTTATTTAATTGGTTAAAACCAATTATTTTACTATGTACTTTAATACTCAAATAAGAGTATTTTGTTTGTAACAAGATGTTTCAGGCTTAGCAATACTTTCTCTGTCCCACGCTTAGATCAGTCTTCTCACCTTGATTTATAGTAATGGAGAATGCCATTTAGAAACCAAGTGCTAAACACTCCTGCCATTGCTTCTAGACCCTCTCACCGACAGAGTTAGGGAAATTAAAAAATATATATATATATGCACATACACACACAGAGTATATCTTCTAGTTTTTAATCATACGTTTCAAGTTTTGACAATATGATTCGGTTCTCGGGGTAAAAATATGGGAGATTATCGCTTATACTTCCTCTCATCTCCCCTCCCACTTTCTCCTACACTTCTATTATGGATAAATATTCACAAAGTAATAACAATAATGTTATATCTATTTTCTGCTCTATAACCCTATTTTTGCCAGTTGTTAATCTTAGTCCTGTAGTTAAATTAACTCAATGTCACTATGAGAATTTTATCACACATTCCTGCACTTGAGTTTTTGATTTTGATTCATTTTTGGTTTCAGGAAGTTCACATTGGAGTAATTTCATCAAGGAGACTTAAGTATTGTATATTTGAGAATATCCTTCTACTGCAGCGTGCCTGGATACATTTTCACTGGTATCACTTGATCATCCCCAGAACTTCCAGTATCTTCTGGCACTCAACATCGCTGGGAAGAGGTCTGAGGTAAGCCTGTTTTTTTTGTTTGTTTTTTCCCTTTCTGTGTAACTTCATTTTATCATCTGGATACCAGCAGAATTTTTCCTTTTCCCTTGATGCTGGATGAGAAGGGTACGTCCAGATATCCTACGTTTTATGTCAATTTGATGTCCCCATTTAACCTGAAGATTCAGGTACTCCTTTCATTCTACTTTTTTTCTTTCATTATGTCCTTAAATATTTTTCCCTGCCCATGTATTGGGTTTTACACTTCAAGAATACAAATTACTGCCTTCTTATCTATCATCTTTTCTCTAATTATCCAATTTCTGTGTCTCCCCTCTGGTTTCACCATGATTTTTTCAAGTCTTTCTTTTCTTCACGTCATTGATCTCTTGTGTAGCTCTGTCTCCTATCTTTCTTGATCCTAATATATTTGTTAGATTTATGAAGGTCTTTTTAAGTTCACAATTAGCCTCCTCAACTCAGAAGCATTTTCTTTCTGTTGTTTATCACTCTGTCTTTGAGCTCACGTCTATGGAATTCATGGTTTCTTTAGGTAATGCATTTTCTTTTATAATACATAGCATTGGGTACTTGTGGAGGACATCAGATTTCAACCTTGTTTTTATTCTCTCAGATTTTTTTCAAGCTGCATTTGGCATGGTATTCTCATCTTTCTTTCTTTGTTCTTAATTAGTTTATCTTTTGTTGTTATTTCACTCTAGTGTTTGCAGGTTGTCATGCCAATGCATTTCACTTTGTTCACAGTAAACCCAGCAGCTGCATTCTGAACAGTCTCTCTTTTCTTGAGACTGTGAAGGTGAATCTATTTGACATGCTTCCCACCTTGTAAGTACACTGTTTATTTTTCCCTCAGAGCAAAGACGACTCTTCAGGAGTTAGTACATTTCTTTGGCTGTACCCTTAGAAAATCTTACGATTTTCAAGTTTAGAGCAATTCCTTTCCTCAACAGCCACTTCCAAGGGCCAAGTTATAAACAAAAGTTAATAATGTAAGCATTGTAGCATTATATATACAAATGTACTGTATTCTCCAGTTCACACATGAGAGGATCATTTGCTGGACAAAAAAAGGGATAACAGAGTTTAACTCCTATCAAAAATGTCATAGTTTGGGAAGAGTCTCTCCTTCTCTCTAGAATCATATTTGACATTTGTTAACATTAGCCAAAAATAATTTGCTACTGCCCTGACTAAAATATAATACTGAAATTTGAACACATTTTTTCTCTTTTCTTTCATAACTTGCCCCTCTGTAGCCATCTATATGATGAAGACAGGTGTCACTTTCCTCCCTGTCTTCCAAGTACACGGGTTGGTTTTGTTGTTGCTGAGATGCTCTGTTCGAGTCTCCAGTGCCATTGGTGTACACAGACAGCCTTTGTCCTCCTCCACAGGGTTGCCACAAACTGCTGTAGTCTCAGAGCATGTAATAAAGGCGAGGAAACACTCACGTGAATACGTAATGTGGTGTGTGTGCGTGCGTGTGTGTGTGAATGCATCACAGTCACATAACTCATACGAAACACACACACACAAATTCTAAAAAGCATAGATCTATATTGAAATGGACAGTTGGAAGCAGTGCAACCTGGAGAAACATTTAAATTCATTCAAAACCAAAACATTAAAATATTATTACCCGAAGACTTGGGCTAGCAAAGAGAAACAAACCATTTAAAACTATTTGTTGAACGTTAAAATTGTAAGAAAGCTTTTGTTTGACTTTGAGAAGCAGAAAAAGGCAAGTGGACCCAGTGTAGTTTGGTTTTCTAGAGTAGAGCTAATGAATGACCTTAATGATTTCTTGTCTAGTGGGAAGAGCTTGGTACAAGTGGGAAATTCTGTATTTTTTTTAATTTATATTTTCATCCTGGGAGATTTTTCTTCACACGCTATCCTTCTGTGTTCATGGTCCTTGGTCACATAGGAACAAGTGCATATTCTGCCATTAAACACAGGGCCACATACAGCTGTACTTCTGGTCTTTAACAAGCATATGAACATCTGAGGGTCTACTTAAAAATGCAGATTCTGATTTTGGCCCTGGGGTGGAAGTGGAGACCTGAGAATTTGATTTTCTATCAAGTTCCAGGTTGATACTGCTGGTCAGAGGGTTACACTTTGATTGGCAAAGATCTGCACACTAACGATTTTAAAAGAATGGTTCATTTTTATGCACCTAGAGACACTGCAGTAGCCAAGGAGCAAGGAGTGCTTTCAGTGTGTTAAATTTCACCCCAGACCTTTATGCAAGCACAATAAATTCCAAAATCTTCTTCCAATATTTTTATTATCCTCCTTCCCTATCTTTTTTTGTCTCCACTTACTTCTCTGATTTCCAGCCCTCACCCGCTTCTCCACTTCCTTCTATTATCTAAGAGGATGGCTGAATCACAATATTCAAGATTAGGAAATGGGGGCATTATTTTGATGAAATTTCCCTCCAGGGCTTTAAGTATTTTGATTTTGCATTACCATTGTTGATGTTATTTTAGGCTGAGAACAGACTGCAAAGTACAAGAAATCTGACTCAATAGCAAAGTGCAGCAAATCAACATCTTCAATGTTTGCAGAAACTCTGACCCATAGTTCATAGGGTGGGAAAAAAACAAATTCATGCTGGAAAACAAAACAGCCACCCAAAAACAAAAAACAACTCCATGCTATTGAGTGTAAATTTATTTCCGCTCTACTTGTTACTGGTGCATTGGGTTCTTGTTGTCCCCCAGGATAGAAATCAAGAGAGACAACAAACCAGAGTAGAAAAGTAAAAGTTTATCAGCTTATGCACAAGAGAGGCACAAGGGAGCCGCTGCGGAAAGGAAAGGAACTGGTGACAGGCTCCTTAAGGAATTGGATTGTGGGGATTTTGTTAGGCAAAGACTGGGGAGGAGTGCCTTGTCATAGCATATAGAGGTGGGGTTTTTCTCGCCCTTGCGCTGTTATTCAATGTGCCACCATGTGCACTGTGTGTAGTATTAGCATGCTAGCTCTCCACCCCTGGGTGTGATTTTTATTATGCTAATGGGGCTAAGGTCACCATCAGTCGACTCCTGGGTGCTAGGGTGTATGCCTAAGCCTGGGGAAAGTCCTGAAGCTGCGGAATGTGGATCTTGGTGGCCTCTATCTGATTCTCTTAGCTTGCTGAATGGTTAAGGGCCTTATCTAGTTAGGCCAGGGGGCTTGTGAATGACCCTATCCTGTTAGGCTGGTTCCTGTCTCATTCTCTTGACTTTTCATTACCAAAGGGCTACGCTGTACATGAGATTTCATGTTTTAAAAGAGAATGGCCACTGATTAAAAAAAAAAAATGTACTTATTTGAAAAAATTGGTCTCTGTCTTTGAAACCTAGAATTAGACAGGTTTTCATGACAAATTTTCAGTTTTCATGGTAAACAACCTATCCATTCTTACTACCTATCCCCACTTATCTTCCATAGTTATTTTACTAATTTTTGTCCCTCTGTAACTGCAAATACATAGTAATCTTTTTACTTAATTACATTTTATTAATATATCAAAAGTTGGCTGATAAAAAATAGTATATGCCCACAGGTATTTATTTAAACTGCTATTGTGATTGGAGGCCCAAAGGAATATGAAAACACTTCTACCCTTAAGAATTTTTCTACCCCTCCCCTACGAATCTTTTTACACATGGACCTTAGTAAATCTTTTGACCCATATTTTCTAGTGTTTATTTGCTAACCATCAATTATTCATTCTGAATCCATCAAGAGCACTGATGTGCTCTGAACTTACTCCATGAATCAATCAAAACAAAAACTTCGTAATTCCACTCACGAGCATGTTCTAATATTCCACTCACTACACAATCCAATGCATAATACACAGAATTATTCTCAAATTAGTCTCACCAAATTAAGTTGAAAAGCACAGTTTTAAGCAATAGCTACCTTTCACTAAACTCCTTTTTTTCCAGAATGTATAGTATATTCAACTTGAGTTGACTTTCATTTAAAACATTAGCTTGGGAATTAAAACTTACGGTTTGATTCCTATGTTCTCATTCATTAAAAGGCTAAAAAATATTCCATTTCTATTGTGTGGAAGCAGATATACATTAAACCTTTTACAGATAATCAGCTATTTAGGCCAACAGGCAAAAATCTCTGGGTCTTTCCTACCATAACACAGGCCTTTCACAAGGCAGCAAATAAGTGGACTTGGTTTGATTAAATATAAACACATGGAGAAGTAGTATAAGCTTTCTGAACTGGAAAGTACTAACAAGGAGCTGTATGACGAGAGATCCTTGAGAATCACAGTAACAGAAAAAGGGATATACTTATGCCACACCAACATGGCTAATATGAAATGTCTCCATCCTGTGAGTATGAGAAAGTGCTCTCTCACTTAAATAGCTTTTTGTTTACAGAAACAGAAGAAAAGTAAGAAAATGTCCTTGGTTTCTCCTCTCTGTCAACTGCTGGTCAAAAAAAGACAACAATTACTTTGGGGGCTGGAGAAAAGAAGAGGAACATGCCTCTTGTTTCTGTAAACAGCTCGACGCTAACAAAATCTCAGATCTTCTTTCTCAATCAATACCAAGCTCTGTGTTTAAGGGAGCTGCATCAAAGCAGCATTTCATGTGGTTAAGGATATCAATAAAGGTGATCTCTACACAGAATGAAAAGGTCACTAATCAAATTGCAGCGACTCCCTCACATTATTATTGCTTGGGAATGCATTTCATTGATTGTTTAAATATCCCTGCACAGAATCTGCTCCCTTTTAATGCAATGATTACTGCACAGAGAACAATAATGTTACAGGGGAGTACAATGTTGCCTTGTAAGAGCCCTCACACGATAGTAGACAGAAAGCAGATCTTGTCAGCCTCTCTCTTTATTCTAATGCATCTAAAATAAAGTAGGAGAAGGTACAAATTAAAGAAATGCTGGAACAAAGAAAATGTGGCTTAGAGATTTCTTGGTGGTAAAAAAAAAAAACCCAAAAAACTGTCAATAAATATTTTAAGAAACCCTCAGTGTTGTTCATAAACTCCGCAGCATTTAGCATAATACATGATGCTGAATTCTATACTTTTCTTTTAATTTGCAAATCTTTTTCCTCACAGATCTTAAACTGTATTAGGAGAGACAGAAAATGAACATTAAAAATAAATAAAGTGTGACACATACTCTGATATGGAAAATACAGGATGCTGACTTTGGGGCATTACATACAATATTAATGTAAATATCAATCGTGTTTATTGCTGCTTTTACATTTTGTAAAGGCCTTCACTGTGGAAGACTCTAGCTTTCTCAGGCCTGGTAAGAAAGCAGAAGTTTGTGATTGCTTGTTAAGTATATCATGGACTTCTGAAAATTTAAAGCCTGTCACCCCATTAGCAATAATATTTCAGGAGAGTAAAACAGAAGTATTTAACACATGATATCCCTTTAAAATAAAGGAATAAATGAACAGATGAACACACTAAAAATAAATGAATAAGTAATCCTGGACACCTCCTTCCACCGCTGGAAGGATCTACACTCCTCTCCGTTCTTCCTGATCGGATGACGCTTAGAGACCAGGCCTCTTTCCTAGTTCCCGCCCCTTGCCTCTCGCTGTCGGAGGAGTTCCCTGCCTAATGGGCCTCAGTTATTCCAGGGGTGCTGGCATGGATCTAATGGCTTTTCTGTAAGTTGCCAAACTAATAGGTTTTATCACCTGGAAAATACAAGAAACAGCTGTTTATGCAAGTGCCCTAGGCACCCGAGTTAATCATTCTTGCAAATAATATTACATGGGATATAATTCTTGTTTGCTGCACTCAGTGTTTTTCCTAATATAAGACAATAATGGCCTGGCCACCATAGCAGAATGTCAGTGATTTATTACAAATGAATGCTATACTGCGTGCTTTTGCAGAGCTAAATAACTACACCAAATCATTCCACTTGGAATACTGACTTCCTGCAACTATAAAACGCCAGAATCTGGCAGTGAATACATATTCAAAATACTGATGAAATTTTTGCAAGATTCGACCTTTTAAAAATATTTTCTTTTAGATATTAGTAGTCCAAAAGAAGTCCAAAAGAAGACTTAAGCTATTATGTCACTAAATTTTAAACATTACTTGAAAAAAACAATCATAGAGACTCCAAGTTTTATACCATGTCATCTTGATTTTCCTTTCTTAAGAAAAAAAAGCATTCCTGAACTTGTTGATTTTCACAGTTAACGCTAATTAAACCACAGGTATAGAGTAAGTCTCTTCCTCTTAGGCACACAGGAATTCTCTGCCTAAGTGTCATAGGAAACCGCTTCTCTCTCTGTTGGTGGGCCCGCTGCAAAGGAAGGCAGCAGAGCCTAAATGTGAAGCGTGGGCTTTGGAGGCAGACAGACCTGGACCAGGCCCAGCTCATTCACTCATGACATTGGGCTTTTTATTTTTAACCTTTCGGTTCCCTTCATTTTCCTAATTTGTAAAATAGAGACAATAATTCAGATAAATATGCAAAGTTCTTGGCACTGTCACCTCTAAAGAAACCACAGTTTTATTAATAATAATATTTGTTAATTTATGTTAATTAGGCTTGGTACAGAGAAGGTTGAGAAAAGTGGAAGGATGGTAGCAGGGCATTCAATTTTCTCTCACACATCCTTCTTTTGCTCACCTTCTTTTCTGTCCTTCTTATTCTCATAGAAAAAGTACTACACAATTTTCTGGACAGGAGACAAACGCTCAAACAGAGCCAAATATGAATGCATAAATGTAAAGGCATACAATGGTTTTTAGATAAAAATAGAACCAAATTTCTTAATGATACGGATAATTGTTCTATACTGTAGCTTAGTATTTGGACACTATTTCGAGCAAATCCTCTTTTCTTAAATAATGTTTTCTATTCACCCATAACCATGTGACATTTCAAATGGAAAACTGAGCTTAAGCAGAATACTGAAAGATGTGTCCACTGATGGGATGTATTTATACTCACTAGCAACGCAATTTTACCGTGGCCACTGGCCAACTGGCTCAGTTCTTGAAAAGACAATATAAAGGCTATGAGACATAAACAGGAACTTTGAGGAAGAAACAAAATAGCACTGTTGATCACAATACAGCCGTTACTAGGGACTCGGCCTTTCCTCTCTCTGCAAATACCTTAAATCTGTCTGTTGGTTCACTGACAGTGATCCTCTCCCGAAGAACGGAGGAGCCAGCATCCAGAAGGTTAAAACCTGCCATGCTGAGGTGAAAAGAAGTCATCTCCACTGCCCGTTCCTTGGGGTGTTCTCTGCTTCTGAAACTCTCCCCTTCATTACCTCTCACACGCATAACGTGTATTTAGGGCATATTTTTGCTTAAGCTGAAACTCCACCCCTTTCTCGTACCATCTTCATCTCGTATGCATTCTTCATTTGACCCATGCATCAGGACCACCTTATCTTTGCTTCCTTTAAAAATCCCCTCTCCCAGTCTACTCAGGTTTCCAAATATAATTTCTATTGGTTTCCCTTTAACTCCTCTCTCTCAGTTTTATCTTTCCCCTTCTCTTGATTGCAACTTCCAGCTTGGAGGAGCAAAGAAGAGAATCCACTCATATAAACAAAAGGTCAATAAAGATCCACATGGTCCCAGTGGGGCTCTTTGAAGGTGGGGAGCAGGTGATTGCTGAGGAGTTCTGGTGAGGGACGAGACTGGAAGAGAACATTCTCAGCTACTCAGAAGTTTCAGCACATAGTGAAACTAAAGAGAAATCATCAGGAGGCTTGGAGAAATAGCACTAAAACTATTTTGGCTGCACTAGTAACATTTGGGTGCATACTTCCTTAACTTTGATAAAGCATAGAATAACAAGAGAGAATCAAATTAGGAAGAACTCCAGTTATCTCCAAGCTGTTTGTGATCTCAAGCACCATTTGGAGAGGTAATTGCAGCTTCTACACCACCACCAAAGAATGAGAACCTCTCCCTCCTAATCGGACTAATGTTTTCCTCATTACCACGTCTTCATTTTTCCTGCTGACAGTGCGATGCCTACAGAGATCTCATTACTGTTGTTTTCCATATTTTTGTTTTAAATTATTGATAAGCTGTAGTAATACTGATCCATGATTGAAAACAGGCAGAGGCAAGGAGCTGAGAAATATTTTTCAGAGAGCAAGTGGAACATAACAGACATGCATCTGTCAAAATTGGAAAGCAGAAAATGTACACAAGACACAGTTGGGCAGTTCAATTTGTGAACTACTTGGGGCAAGTCAGATCTCTTCTGAGGACAATTTGTAAGAATCGATCATGTGATGGGCCTTGAACTCTTCCAAGCTCTGTCCTTCTTGGCTCTGGGCCTGCTGTTCTTCTTGCATCTCATTACGAAAGCAATTACAGTCCAAACAACATCATATGGCAATGATTTAATTGGCTTCAAATCTTGCTCCAAAGGTCAGTGTCACAGGCATTTTGGTCCTATTCTCCGCTTTTCCTATTTAGAAGCAGATCACTCAAATTGTAGAAAGAAAATGGCATTTCTGTTGCCATATGAGAAGCTCAATGCTACACTTAAAGAAAATCTCAACTAGAAAATTCTAAGTTTCTTAGACATGCATGTAAGATTCCATTGCAATATAAAAGAACGGCATTTCATATGATTGAAATATTTACTAAGAAGAAGGATAAAAGTAAAATTCATAAATTAGTCATAAAGTATTTTCAAAACTTGGGATGTGTAATACTATAAGATCTCAGGTTAATCAGCTCAGCACGACTGCTGAATACTATTTTAGCAGTATTACTAAATATTAAAATAATGCAATCTTGAACCACTTATATTTGACTTGCTTCAGTTATTCCAAGGTTTAAGTTTTGTTTTTTATTATTGGGATTAAAATCAGATGCCTCTTCATTGAAATAATCTTGTGATATTTAATTTAAGAAATAAATGGAATGAAACACGTTAACATGTAATTCAGTAAATCTGCATTTTTCCAGAAGAAATAAGGAAGAAAAGTTTATAATCATTTTGCTAAATGAAGCCACAAACCCACAGCTATCTGTAACACTTTGGACCTCCCAATTAACATGACACGTTTTCCTCTTGTCTTTACTTTTTTCATTGTCTCCATCTCTGAGTCAACTGCTGAGCCCTGAAAATGGAGCTGGATTGTCTTTGGCCTCATCCTAACCGATGCCTGGTTGCAGCACATGAAGTTTTTGAAGACAAAACTCCTTCTTCATTCCAAGAATTGATAAAGCACATTTAAAAAGTTTCAAGTTAACAACCAACTTCTTCCCTCTTTACCCTCTGTCTCATGTATACCCTCTTTCCATTCCCACTGTCATCGCCCCATTTCACAGACTCGTTCCCTCAGACCAGGACAGTTTCACTCACTTCCTATGCCTTTGCCTTCAATCTCTGCCCCAGCCCTGCAGACAGAGATACTGTCCTCAGCTGCAATTCTGATCATGTAGCTGTGCACAGATACCTGCCAAAGTGACCACTGAATAAATTTCACTTCTTAACATTCTGCATGAAGCCTTTCACAAGCTGGGTTCAACCTCTATGCCAATATCACAGCCATCAGTCTCTCTTCACTGGCCAAGCAGGTATCCGTTAATTATTCTGTTCCTTTTTTCTAGAACATTATTCCCACAACTTTGCTTGTAAAAATCTTACCTGTATTTTGAGAACCTATTCAAATGCCGTTTTCCCCATTGTCTTCCCTGATTTTTTCTAGCAGAAAATAATTTTCCCCTTCTTTATGTTCTCCTAACACTAGTTATATCTTCCTCCTATAGTCTTTATTAAATTCTTCCTCCAAAAGGAAGAATTTGTATACTTATTAGCGTACAAGTATCATTTCCTCTTGTGTGATTCTACTGCAGAGGGTCCCCAGATAACGCATAGAGAAAAAATGGGATTGGGATTCATATTTTCTAGTAATATTCAGATTAAAAGCAAAATTCTATAATGGTGTGTTATATTTATCATTGAACATCTGATAGTGACATCTGGAGATTAAAGTGCAATTTGTTTTTGCTAATTATGAACTAAATTGTACAGTTCATGCCATCCTGTGGATACATTGGCAGAAGTATGGTAACAATAAAAAAGATCATAAAGTAACTTTTATATTCAAGCCTCACTAGCAAGATTATAGCACCTTCTGTACCCTAATCTTCTCCTTTCCTTTGAAGGGTCTTGAGGTGGCTCATGTATCATTTTCCTTGACAGCTTTTAATGTTTTTCTCTTCCACAGACTGTGGTCTCTGTGAGTTTCAGGCCCACTGTGTGTCACACAACGACTCAAATAATTCTTCCCTTTTGTCTCCCCCTTGTCCTGCCACCTTTCACAAAATTGTTCCTCCTCAAGACATCTCACAAAGTCACTGCCCTTGTTAACCTGCTTACTCCCCTCCTTCCCACATGCCATGGGCACTGAAACGCTGGGCTTCCTTCTCACGGCATAAAACTACGAAACGAGATGCTCAACCCTTGCCCAGATTTCCTCGGGTGACTGACTGTACTGGAAGGCATATGAGTGGTATTCCTTCTTGCAAATGCACCACCAGATGGAGCTGGTGACTTGGGCTCTTTACCCGTTGGAGAGAAATACCTCCTCACCGGCCTCCTTTGTCTCCGTGTCACCCCAGTTTCTCAGAGAGGCCTAGTCATTGTCCTTCATTTCTTGCTTCTGGACTTGAGGTCTCCTCCCTCAACACCCACTCAGCTGTGGCTTGGGTCCCGGCGTGGACACAGAGAATAGGCCCCCTTTTGGGACCTGCACTCTCCCAGGTACACAGCTATCTCCAGGACCTGCAGCTGATGAAGGCCTTGGAGGTGATGGACTTCTTTCATTATAATAGCCAGATTGTGCTTGTCTTTTATTCAAGCTTTTGTGAAGCAAACACACTAACATAATCAGATTATTAATGCCATTGCATTTTATAATGGAAGTAGCAGTGAATAAACGTTTTTAAACTGTTACACTTTTTTTCAAAGCACTCAATACAGTCCAGCAAGTGCCTAAAGAATTGGTTCCACTAACCCCTTGCTGCCCTCTAGTGAGTGTCTAGTATATCCCCCTAGGGTTCCAAGCCAGATGAAAGTAGACCTGGGGCAGAGAGACGTAGTTTGACCCAAATACGCTACAATGGATTCATTCCAGACTCAGAAAGCTCATCTGGCCTCCAGGGCAGAGCTGGATTCCAGGAACCCCCAGACAACTGTGCTACTCTTGTCAGAAGACAAACAAGAAAACACACAAAGATAACTTTGAGCGTAGTTAAGATTACTCAGGGGCCCAGTAATACCCTGAAATGAGCTGATTCCCGCATCATTGCTATAGAATTAGAGCCACTTCAGCCACGGAGGGATTCCTCCTGTCTAGTCTTAATTCAAACCCTTATGGTCAAAAAGGGGCTTTGGAATTATACTGCCATTGAGTAAACAGGTCCTGAGTCCTGGACGTCAACAAAATAAGCCAACTGCAGGAAATAAAATGCCTTGTCACAGCAAAGAAACAAATGGACAAAAGATGGCAGAGGGGTTGACATTGTCTTAGGTGTGACTTATGAAAACTTTCCTCTTTAAATAGTATGAAAACTTTCTTGGCTCAAAAGCTATTGAAGTCATTGAAAAAAGAAAAGATACTGAGAAAAGAGCTTGTTCAGTACCTAGAATTATTTGTTTAAGCCCCTCCTCCCCCTTTTTTTTTTCACGATGAAACTCTGATTCTTATAATTTTTGAAAATGAAGAACTAGGCTCTGTAAGTTCTTTTCCAATAAAAAATAAATGAATACTAGTTACTAATCCCCTAAAGTTATATTATAATGAAAAAGTTTTGAGATTGGATTTTCGGCATTTTAAAGTCAGGTATAAAATGTTACAGCTCTAATTTTTAGAAGTTAAGTTAAGCTAAGTTAAGATCATAATGTCCAATTCCTAAAAATAAATCTTTTTGATTAAATCTATAGAACAGCTTAAATATCTGTAATTATTGTGTATGAGTATGGGACTTTTAATCAGGTCATTTATTAACTATTAAGAAATAATTTAATGGGTATGGATCTATTGTATCATCTGTTGGCTGTTGTAATCTCAACCATTATCCCATTTCTTAGTGTCTTATCTTTTGCTAGAAGGGGCTGTGAACAATACTCCGCTCAGTGTTACCAACTGTAACTGATATAAATGGAAGCTTCTCAGAGCGCTAAGTGTTTCCCCCATAGGTCGGTAGCTGAAGCAGTGGTGGCACATGAAGGAAGATGTTTACTTTCCAAAAAAATTAAGGAAGAAAACAAGCTATTCAATCACTGAAGAATGCATGTTTGTGAAACCAGTGTTGGTGTTGTTATTTCATGTGTTGTAACACTCAATACCATACAAGCTTTGACGTGTCTACGCTCTGACATCTGACATCAGCTACACCTAGAAATACATTGCACTGAGATAAGGAATGGACTTCTCCACGACAAACATTCACCTACTAAATTTAAAGGCTCTTATCAGGTAAGCAAGTTAGTTTGCACAAAGGGAGAATCGTCCCCGTAAGTATGTTGAGATGGTAAGGAGGAAAAAGAGTTATATTTTATGATTCTAGGAAAAATGCAAAATAAACAACCTCACAGAAAACTGCAATGGGAGAATCACCTCCCAGTGTTTTTCTGCTCAAATTTATGCCAGATGTTCCTTCATTCATTTGTTCAGGAATTAACAGCGTTCACTCAAAGATCCAGTCTTTGCCCTCAAAAAGCTTTTCAGGACTTAAAATGGAGACAATCCCTACCAACGCCTTACATCTGAATAGCACTTCATAGCTGTGAAGCTCCTCCAGAGCATCACCTAATCTGATTGTTGTAACAGCCATGGGAAGCGGACAAGACAGAAATAATCGTCCCAGTTTTACAGATTTGTAAACAGAGGAACCAAAAAATGAGGTGGCTTGCTCAGCATCGCATGATTCACCAATTTTGAGCCAGGACTAATTTCTTGTCTTCTAATCTAAGTTCAGTCCCCTTTCCAGTGTTCCTGGCTGCTTCAGCATTCAGTAGACTTGAAAGCCTCGTACCAATTGCTCACTTCCTTATCTCTATAAATTCTCAAGAGTCAAACCTAGACATTACTTGCACATAAGAACTTGAAATTCAATGTCTACCCAACTGGGAAGTATCAAATTCTTCACAAATTCACAAAATTTTAAGCGGGATCTTTAAAATTGCGTTGCCACCATATATCTCTCTTTCTCCTCAGACGACTGTTCAATCTGAGCCTGTCTGGGGAACACGACGAGAATCTAAATATCACTAAAGTTATTCTAACAAGGTTAATATATTAGAAAGAACTGCTGTCTCCTGTCAATGGAAGTTATAATTTCAAAGTTAAAATTAAGTGAAAGATATTGCTAAATAAGCACATTTCTAAGAAAACTATTGCTTGTTCAGAAGAATGATTGCTGACATAAAAATGAGCCAGAGAAGGGAACATTCCTGTTTTCAAAACCAATTTAACTGACAAGTATTTGAGGAAGCCATCAGCTAGTGCATAAAGGCTTGTGTGTGGGGCCCACCAACTGCTCTCCTGAAATGCTGGCTTCTAAACACTATTGTGAAACGTGTGCCAATTCCAGGTCTAGGATGGTACCCTGGCATTAAGAGAGAGATTTCTTAGCTATTGAAGCAAAAGCAGGTCCTATTACAGTTTGACGCGTACACGAGGCTTTGAGATGAAGGCCTCACAAAATGACTACCTGACTATCTGAGAATTACAAGTATATATTTGAGTCCCCTCCCCTTTCTAGGTTTAAATCCTACGGAAAGTATTGACATTCCTAATGATAGCAAGTCCACTATGCCGATAAGTCAGAATAAGAAGAAAAATAGAAAGAAAATAACCCTACAATTATCAGAATGTGTTCCTACAATTGCAATATCTCTGTACAACTCAAATCTGTGTTTTTCATTCTCTCAGGGGCTTTCTAATCAGTATAACAATAGCTTCAGAAAGACACATGCGTTTTCTTCTTCCACAACAGTGACACGGAGGTGTCAGAAGATATCCTATCTGTTCATTCTCTCATCCTCTTATACCCATTTAAAAACTTTTCCCAAATTAAACATAAATCAGATACCTGAAAAAAATTCAGTTCCTGTTCCTGAAAAAAATATTTTAATCAATGCTGCCAAAATTTACATTGCCTTATCCCTGGCAATACAAACCCTCTACAATCCCCAAATCTGGTAGTGTTTAGTGGCAAATATCTCTAGGAGCAGATCAATACAGAGAATCGTAAATCGAAGTTACCATTTATTTAGGGCTTCCTTGTGCCATGCAAGATGGCAGGCATATTATACAGATTTTTTCAAGGAACACACGAGAAACACAATCCAGTTGTTTTAATGAGAGTTATTAAGCCCATTTTACAAAAAATGCTCAGTTTATGAAGCAAGTTACTCACAGAATAAAGATACTAAGTAGCAGTGTCAGATTTTGAACTCAGGCCTGTCTCTTTCCAACATCCGTGGAGCTCCCTCCATGATTCCAAAACATATAAGCACAGTGGCTCTCTCCCCTCATCTGTAACATAGTGACGGGCCTTAATATTTAACACCAGTTGATTAACAGTCAATGAGAGCCAAGTCAGAATCTGGAACAGTATTTGAGTTTCTTGAGTTAAGAAAGAGAATAACCACAAGGGCAGGTCAGCACACACAAATGACACTGAAATAGAAATAAGTGCTTCACAGAGTTGAGGGTTGCTGTGTGGTGAGATGCTCTGGGAGATTTTGAAACAGGGGAGTGCTGCTTCCTGGTGGGCACAGAGTGCTTTGCAAGGGATGGACAGTAATGTTGGGAAACTTGTGCTTATCTACCGAGCTCCCCAGTTAACTGATCACACAGACTGGGCCTCAATCAGGACTCATCCAGACCCCGTAGTGCCAGTCTTTGAGAGCACTGCCCATGCCATTGACCTGTAAGGTAGAAGTGAGCACCTATCGGATGACTGAGGCAGCTCAGTGCCTATCTCTGGGCAACAATGGTTTCTCACGCATGTTGATGCTTACATGGCTACGTGGCCCAGAGGGGTACTCTCTCTTCCTTGCCGTATCCCTGTAGTTTGGAGATTCGGGGCACAGAAGTGAAGGAGGAAGGAAGGAAGAAAGAAGGAAGGTTTGATTTATCAAGCAAGAATTTAGGATCAAATGCTGTGCTAGGCAGTGCTGTAGGAATTAGTTCACTTATTTTTCACATAGACATTATCTGTATTTATTATTTGAATCAAGCTAGAAAGGTTAGTGATTTACCCAACGTCATTCCAGAGCAGCCTAGAGTCCAGCTCCGTATTTTCGTCTCTCCCTTATTCAGCTACCTAATTCCTACAATGGTAAAGGATGGGAAGACAGTCTCCTGAGAGCATTCCTGAATGGAAACATGGGGCTACTTAATAGGAAACCATGATTTTGTAGTGACAACAATCCATATCTTCTCCTCACTTTACCCAGCAGAGCTTAGCTTCCAAGATATTTCCTCTCTGTTTCAACAGCTGTTAGAAATTAAAAATAAACAAACAAAGCTGGGCTGAGAGCCTTGGAGATGAATTTGACAATATCACCTAGGTTAAACCATATAAAATTGCTAATATTTGACCAGCTTTGACCTAAAGAGCCCAGAATTTATTATGGTCAACCTAATATATAAATTTAATACATACACACACACAAAACATTTGAGCCAGCTGGTATGCCAAGATATATTTGCAGGAGGTTGCAGTTTTGTTTGCAACAGCAAACACTGTAAACGACCTAAGTATCTATTAAAAGCTGGATGAAAAATTTATTTTATATCCACACAATGAAATACTATGCAGCTATTAAAAAGAATAGACTAACTCTGTGAGTGCTGATATAAAAAGATATCTAAAATAAATTATTCAATGAAAAAACAAGATACAGAAAAAGTACGATATATTCAACAAATGTACAAGTGAATGCTGTATATGAATCCTGTTTATTTACCAGCAAGCACATAAATATATGATTTGCATACACAGGTTCAAGTATATTAATCTAGGCAGGGAGATTGATGATTTGAAATCAGTGATCCAATAAAACCCTTATTTTTATGTGTGTACTTTCACAGCATTTGGATTTTGTTACTGTTTGTGTAGTACTTTTAAAATGGTTACAAAAGGCCAAGAAAACATTCTTTGAAAACCACAATAAAACTGTGTAGAAGGGAGGGAGGTCTCTCAGACTTCTGCCTTGGAGTGGAATAAGGAGGAGGGAAATTTCTGAGTAGAAGAAACACAATGGAGAAAGAAAGGGATGAGAGGAGCCAAGTTAATCCCCTGGGCTCTAGAAAGAGGGCAATCAACAGCCATCGGGGACTAAGTATCTGTGACGGGGCAAGGTGACAAGGCCATCTTGACCCTTTCAACCTCCTGGATCCCTCCCCTCCCCACTGGAGCTCCTTGTCCTGGCTCTAGAACCACAGCTGCTGAATTAAAATTTAGGGTTCTCTGTTCTCATTGCCCAATTAAAGAGACTTTCCGGTCACTCCATGTCACAATCCCCTGATTTATTTTACTTGGAAAAAAAAAAATCATAGTACTTATCATTACCTGATACTTATACACCAACTGATACTTTTTTGTTTACACATTTGCTTTTTTTTTCTTGTTTTCTCCCACCAAATAACAAGTTCCAGAAAAGCTGACACTTTGCCTTGTTAATACTGTTTCCCTGGAGTCCAGAACAGTGCCAGGCACAATATCCAAAGGGATAGATGGATGGATGCACGTCTGCATGAATGCACGTATGGATGCATGGAGATGAAAGAAAGTTCTAGCTCCTGCTTCCAAGACTATGGAGAAGAAGCTCTGAACTCACTTGTCCTTAAAAAGAACACTATACACTATGGTTAAAACTACCTTTGTGGGGACCAGAGTTTTCAAACAACAATAAAAAGGATTGCATAGTTTGACAATCTGACTAGATTATATGAAAATGGAACAGTCCTGAAAAATCTTTGATGTGTGCTTCCCATGACTTCTACAGCAATTAATAATACTGTTTCAGACACATAATGAGTTAATCAATTCTTTATCTGCAACATTTTTTCATTGAGAGAGGGACGGAGTGAGATTCTCCTAAGGCCTTAACAATGTCGTATAACAGAGTTGGCTCAGGAAATGATTCTGAGTTCCAAACAACAATTAACAGGCAATGATTTGAACGTAAAGTTTAGTAAACTGGAGACTGCTTATAAAGCAAGAATTAAAGGAATCCCTAAATTCTACATTTAGAAAATGACATAAAGACAACACGTTAGGTCTATACTTCTGCTGCAAATATCTCTCCATGTTGGGCTAGAGTCTCATTCTTGGGAATTTTGAATAGGAGCTAAGAAAAAGACATTCAGTATCTCTGTGTGACTGTAGGTGTAACAACATCTTTAGAGCTGTAGGTGGCCATATTCTGCCTCATTGAAAGAGAGATGGTCAAGCATGACAAGAGAGAGTACCGATGTAGATGTACCAGAATATACAAGGACGAGAGTAGAGAACAATACGGTCCGTGCGACTTTCAAGTTAAGTGTTTTTGTTTATCCTGAAACTTAGTGGCAATTTTTCCTTGAGCTCTGAAAAATAATCCCTGAATTCTTATAATATTACCCACACCCTTCTATTTAACTATAACTGCTACTTATAGCTAACATCCTATGAAGGTAACAGTTGAGCCCTCAGTCTCCCCACAACCTACATATGCACACAAGCAAATTTATGCAAATATATAACTCTGAAGATAGAAATACAAGCATACCTCGTCTTATTGCATCTCACAGATAGTGCGTTTTTCACAAGACCCTCCACAAAAAGATTACGACTTGCTAAAGGTTCAGATGATAGGATTTTTTAGCAATAAAGTATTTTTTAATTAAGGTATGTACATTGTTTTTTTAGAAATAATGTTATTGCACACTTAAAAGACTACAGAATAATGTGAACAACTTTTACATGCACTGGGAAACCAAAAAATTGGTGTGACTCGCTTTATTGTGATATTTCCTTTATTGTGGTGTCTGGAACTGAACCTGTAGTATCTCTGAGGTATGCCTGTATAATAACAGAAAATATCTATACAGTACTTATATAGCTACCATTTAATTTCACAACTGAGGCACAGAGAGTTTCAGTAACCCACCAAAGCTCACATGGTATGTAACATCACTGAGAGTTGAACTCATTCTGATTTTGCTCTTATGCACCAGGAGATATTGCCTTTCCACATCATATTTAAGGGATAAAACATATTTCTTCCTCTAGATATTTTTATTTTCATATCTTTTTGCAAAGCTTTCACATATTACATTGTACGACTATTAGTTTCTTACTGTCTCTCATATGCATCTACAATTAAAAAGATACCCACATCTCATTTAAACATCCAAACATGTGGCCTTGAAAGTAGTTTGGATCATATATTCTTTCTACTTTTTAGTTTTCATTATCAAGAACAACTGAGTTTAATCTACTAATGCTTCCTCTACTATAGATAAAAAAAATATGACTATGAAACAGCATCGCTGTTCTCAATCTTAAACACTTTCCCCAGACTTCGCATACCCCACTGCCTCTTGGCATATCGGACTACTTTCTTGATTCCAGTATGGCATGTGTGTGAGAAAAGGAGGTATGGATTGCTAATTGGACCAAGAATGGAAATCTTTTAAGATCCTTGATATCCTATAATCATAGAAACAAGGATCATGTAACTCTTTTGAATATTTGACTTTTATAGGTGGTGATCATGCACAGAGGTAGGAGGATGACGCAGGTTGCTTACTGCTATGACTGACCTCCAAATCAAATACACTTGAAGTGTTCCATCCAAGCTAGAGTTCATTTAAAACTAACTAGCCATTTCCACACTTGAAGACAAGTGACTGTCTAACAGGGAACTGCAGAGGGCAGTGTTGCTGTGGATTTTGCACATAGTGATTAAGAAACTATTTCCACCCAGCCAAACAACCCAGGCCTGAACAAAAATAGACCTGTTTAGGTTAAAAATTGAATTGCTTTTTAAACGATACCTGTTTTATTACTCTTATAAAGTCACTCATAAAATTTTAAAACATTAGAAGTCTACCCATCCTCCCCCAAAAAATCTTCTTCATTTATTTATAATACCATTTTTATTGACTATTCTCCACTAATGATTGTATTTTTAAAAAAATTAAAAATTATTCTTGTTCATACTCTAAATATAAAAGATTTTAAGCTATTTTTTGGCTATTTTAATGTCATGGTCAAGTTGGTTCTTGTTTTTTGTTGCCGGTCTTCATCTGTTTTGCCCTTGGTACTTCTTTTTGCTCAGCAGAAGTTCAAATTATATCCTCCAACACTGCTACTCAAACAAGATTATTTAAAAAGCTATACTAGATCATTTATACTATGGAAATATTTTAATATTGTCAGATTTTAAAACATAACTGAAACCCAAACTGATGCTAAGAGACAGGAAAAGCAAAAAATGAAAGAGCTTATATTAAAACAAGAGATTTGCTCATGTTGCTTCAGGCATTTCCTTAAAAGTGGAAAAAAATGTTCTTTCTAACGCTGCTCACAATGATTTTTAAATGAAATAAAAGAGCAGTTATTCTCTTTATGCTTTGGTACTGACGGGTAGTGGGGTCCAAGCCCTAGTTTGGTCACTTTACAAATAAGGACTCTGACGTCCCGTATTCAGGCCCCTCCAACAACCTCAGTACCTCTCCTCTCCAGGCATGTTGCCAAGTGATACACAGACTCACAATATGGCCCCTCCTCCCAAGGAACTCAGCATCTATTTGGGAGTTTAGAGTATGAGATGAATGTAAAAATAAAATGGAAATTATACAAGAGAAAAATAGCAATCAAATATAAGAAATATCACAAGAAAATAATGTATCTTTTGTGATTTAGTCATTCAGGGATTGGTTATCGTGAGGTTTAGTGGAGGAGAAGCTGGGCCAAAAGTTTGGGTAAGTTTGTGGAGCAATAAAGAATGGGGCAATAAAGATTCTCATGCAGAATCAACCTCAAAAGCAGGGGGACAGCACATCACAATTTTTTTTTTTAAAGATTGGCACCTGAGCTAACAACTGCTGCCAATCTTCTTTTTTGGTTTTTATTTTTCCTGCTTTTTCTCTCCCAAATTGCCCCAGTATATACTTGTATATTTTAGTCTTGGGTCCTTCTAGTTGTGGCATGTGGGATGCTGCCTCAATGTGGCCTGACAAGTGGTGCCATGTCCACGCCCAGGATCCGAACTGGTGAAACCCTGGGCCACCGAAGCTGGAGCACGCGAATTTAACCACTCAGCCACAGGGCCAGCCTCCACAATTTTAACATATGAGTCCCTCAGTGACAATTCTTGAAAAAATAGCACATTTCCAGCCTCACCTCTACATTCCTGGAAATTAGGCCATAATGTCACCAGTGAGGAAATTAGCTCACAAATCCTTACCTTACCCTCTCCGTCCCACCTGAGAAAAACACACAGTGAAAGAATCAGGCACCTACACTATTACTTTTTACCATCTCCCCTGTCACCACCCCTACAATATTTCTACCACTGCAGGAGAACAGAAGAAAACAAACGAAAAAATTATTCTTGATTTTAATTAAGTTAAATCAAAAGTGCCTTTAACGTGTAATTGTGGTCATTTGTTGACATGCCTGTTTTCTTAGTGTCCTCGACTGTCAGTCTCCAAGAGAAGGGACTGGGATGTGAATCTTAGTGCCCAGCACCATGCTGTGGGGCCAAGCCAGGTATTAGCATATCATGTAGAACTTGAAACGTACAGATTTCTGCCTCCAATCAGTCCTACTGACGGGAACTCTCCCATCAATGGACTCCTCCAGCACCCTATTTTCCACAGAGACCATTCTTCTGTGTTGTACACCTACTTTGGGACTCTACAGCCAATTAGATTGTAAATGTCTTCAGTTTATGTCATTAAATGCTTTATCCATTTTTTACATCTTCCACACTGCGTAGTGTGCAAGTGCGTACACGATAAGTACTTGTTGAGTTTATAAGATTCTCCTCTTTTCACCTTTCACAGGCACCAATTTACCCATATCTGACAATGACAGCCACTTTGAGCA
Organism: Equus quagga; assembly: GCF_021613505.1. Lineage (NCBI taxonomy): Eukaryota > Metazoa > Chordata > Mammalia > Perissodactyla > Equidae > Equus > Equus quagga. Next base: position 87,878,792 of record NC_060269.1, read on the forward strand.
TAAAAGCACCTTGCTTTAACCTCACATCTATATTTAAACATTGTTTAGAATTAATAATGGAGAGTATTGAGAATAGATTAAGGACCAGGAGGCTTCTGAAAATGGAGGGCATATTTAGTCTTGTCTGGCTGTGGAATGGAGCCTTGTGTAGGATATTCTACCACCTGGTTAACTTCCTCAAAGGACTGGAATACCTATTAAGACTTCTCTGAAATAAGGGCTTAATGAAGGGCATGTACGGGGATAGATATATTTTTAAAAGACTCAAGAACCATTTAAGAAAAACCAGCACTACATAATGGAAACCATCCCTGAACCAATATGAAAAATGATTCAACACACACGTCTCTTTAGTTACCAGTTGTTCTGCCGTCCTGTCAGTCAGGAATGTCATAGCTACAAGCAACCGTGAGATATGCTTCTAACTCCATGTGGAGGGCTTACAAGAAAGCTTGGTCAGTCTGCTTCTCAGCCTCCAGCAATCTCTCTCTCTCCTTAAACAGTGGAATACCATTTAATAATCAATACGCTAAAGATACATTCACATTAAATTTTCACACAGAGTACTAATTTTCCACTCTCATTTAGGAAATTCTATTCAGTCATTCAGTGATTTGGGCCTTATATCTTTCTCACACATACAGAGTAAGGATGTGACTAAGATTAAAAACAGAATTCTAAAAATTCATAGACTCAGGGACCATGGGATTTGAAGTCAAGCAAATAACCATTCCAGGGAACACTAGCCAGGCCCCCTGCCTCTCCAGGGTGGAAGCTTAATGCCAAACATGTTTGAATTGTGCTGTTACCAGTACAGTACTCTGGGGTCTTACAAAATGAAAAGCATTTTTCAAGTGGAAAATGGTTTCCGTTTTTTTCTATGAATATTTGGAAAAAGCTGAATTCATATATGATAATCAAAACAAACACAAGAGAACCACTGGAAAAAGACACATTTACAAATGGATGGACTCCTTGAAAGAGATGCTTTTGCTTTGTAAGATATTGAGGACGAAAATCACCTACTGAACAATTCAATAGCTCTTAGGACCAATCATCACTAAATCTTGGGACTCAAGAGTTGGAAAAGACTCTAGAAGTTAAATAAATAATCGAGCAGTTTTTAGTCTTGATGTCATTTTGCTGTGTTATGAGCTATGATGCAACCCAGTAGTAGCTAATGATAAAGTAGTGGCATATGTATGAGATTTGTTTATTTGTAACTACAGTTGATTTAAAGTCACTTTCACTTGAGTTCTGGGCTACTTCTCCAAATGGGAGAGCAGGGGTGGGATCACAGTCGGCATACTCTTATGTTAAGTGGAGACAGTCTCAGCTGGCCTGTGTGCCTTTGTGGAAGAAGGAGAAAAGATTAACTGCTGCTCCAGTGCGACACTAATGTGCCTCTTCTCTGTGTGTTTGGTTTCTGGGACTCTTTCAAACACTTGACTTGATGTCCCTTAGTCTTCCTTTCCGTTTCATCTCCCAGGGCCCAGACTTCTTTTACTCTCCTAAATACCTTCTTAATGACAGCGATGTGTTCTAGCTTCCACTTAAATTTGTGATTTTTTTTCCCCCAGCAAGATAACCATATATGGCAATTAAATGACGTGGTCTTCTTTTCGCTTTCAATTTCTTCCCAGTGAATCTGAATTTCAGAAATGTTCATCACGGCTCAGAGATTCCGATTCTCTCACTTTAACTGAGATCCAGAGGCTCCCTCCCATGATGCACTGAGACTTCACATAAGCCACAATTATTCAAGACTCCAGTCTCTGGGCCTTAGGTAAACCGCGAGGTTTACATTTTAAATAATCTAGGTGCCTCATATGAAACTTTAAGTATATTTTACCACAAAATAGCTACATTCTAACAAGTTGAAACAATACGCTAAAGGTCACAAAAATGATTATTAGTTGTATATAAACTATGTGCAAAATGGCACTGAGATATAACAAAAATTAAGACGTTTTTGCCCCCTAAGAAATACATAAGCTAGCTAGCGATATAAAAAAATAACTTGAAAACAATTAATAATAGAGAATATCTAAACACTAAATAACAGCACGTGCTGTGGAGTCTTACAAACCAGACAGTGAACCTTATCACAAACCTCAGTTTCCACATCTGTAAATTGGACCTAATCAAAGAACCTATCCTAATGGCATTACTGTAAAATTTACCTAACACTTCTCTGCCTAGTGTAGAGTGGGCATCAATAAATTAATTCAGCATGCATATATACCTGTATTTATCTATATCTACATACACTATTGATATGTACATAACACACACTTTTCATTCTCTTTTTTTCTCCTACACTTACAGTAATTTGGTAATTCCGTTATTTATTCAATTCTGAAATGCAGGTTGCCTGCTCCATTACTGAGCAAAATCAATCTCAAGCTTAGCTGAATAGACAGGCTACATTAATCAGTTTTCCTTTTGTTTGTTTTCTTCCTCCTTCCACTCCCTTGGGCATTCCCTCATTTCCTCCCAGTTTCCACATTGCCAAATATGAGAGAGACATCTTCACTATCTCAGCTCAATGACTGCCTATCTCTTCTAGGAGAAAGCAGGCTTTTCAGTCAGCTGCCAGCTTCTGTCTCCAAAGTCGAGGACAATTGCCCACTCTGTGCCCTGGTGACCAAGTCCTGCCAAATGGTGGCAGATGGCATCCTCCCCGCAGAGCCTCGAAGAGTCACATGGCAATTGGCCGGGGTGAATTTTCCGGCTCCTCCCTGGCCAGTCCACTCCACTCCACCCAACTTTTCCACTGCCTGCCCCTCTTTGGCAAACAGAACATAGATTTTTAAATACTGTCATTTTTTCCACAATCCCTTCAACAGAAGTGAGAGTTTTTAAAGAGCAGATCCTTTTATTTGGTTTTGGTCTCTGAACTACATAATCACACCACGTGGCGTGGCGTCTGTTGCCCTTGTGACATGTGACCCCACATCAAACATGAGGGAAAAGCAGCAGAGCCTGCAGAATAAGTTATTTCCTTGGGACACTTCTTTCCTTTCCTATGTTCATGGAATGGAGCTGTGATTTTGCAAACTTATGCACCAACATGTCACTAGACACTGAAACAAATTCAGTTTCCTTCTTAACTTTCAGTCAGTTTCAACATTATCGCCCTTCCTCCAATTCTAAGGGGAGAAAGTGGCCCACACCCGGGTAGCTGAGACAGTTCCTCGCCACAATGCCGGCCATGCACATGCCTAGTTGAACCAAACTGAGTCTAAAATATATAGATTTAAAAAGTCATACTCAGAGAGCAAGGAGGTTTACACATTTAATAACATCACTCTCAAAATTTTGTATTCAGAGATATTTCTGAAAGAAAAACAAAATCTGTGTATTTAAAAAAAAACCAACTCTCTCTTTCTTTACTTGAGTTAATGAGAGTATCACCACATTCTCCAAGATGTCCCCATATTCTTCTAACAACAAAAGCTGCTCAAGCGCCATCTTCAGTATGATCTTGACATTCTATATAGTCTGTTTTCTCTTGTGCCAACAGGGACACAAATATTCCCCTTTCTAGTGCTGAAGGGACAAAAACCTACTGTTGGTGTCTTGTCTCCTCAGCTCCTTCTGAAAGCATAGTGAAATGGCCATGTGAAAGGCACCCTGGCTCTGCCATTTTACTAGCTGGTGACCTCGGGCAAGTTACTTTATCTTGAAGCTTCCGTTTCTTTTTAAAATGAAGATAATAATAGCAACTACCTTATAGCATTGTTAAATTAAATAATAATCCAAGCTTACTGAACAGAATAAATGCTCAAAAACGCTGGCTGTTACTCTTGCTCTTTTGAGCATAGGAATCTGTGTTTCTGGGATAGTGTGGGACCGATAAGGAGCATCAACAAGGAAGTATATATTTGAAAATATCTCTGAACAGAGTATAATAGTGGGTGAGGTGGGGGCTTGTCTCATAATAAATAAAACCATGGGTTAAAAATATGCAAAGAATGACATCTTCTTCCACTCACACGAGAAAAAGAAGGACGAGAGGAAGGAAAAAGAGATGATGATAAGAAAGTATTCCTTCATGTTTGATTAATGGTTTATTGAGTGCCAACTGTGAGCTGAGCACACAGAGTATAACAGCAAATGAAACAGGTAAAAAGAAATTAAACAAGATATGAAATTCAAAATACAAAGCCCTGTGACAGATATGAATAAGATGATTAATAAAGAATATCAGATTGGAGGCAGTTCCTTTCAATAGGAGGTCTCCTCTGAGGAGAAGAAATTGAAATTGAGTTGTGAATGATAAGAAATAGCCAGAAAACAAAAACAAGGCATTACAAGGAGGTGGTCCAAAAAGCACAAAAAGTCTTAAATCTGAAAAATCTTGAGGCTTTCATGAACCATAGACTAGCCACTATGGCTGAAGCATGGCGAGCAAGAGGCACCAGATGAGGATGGGATCCTGCAGGGCTGTGAGGCTATACATGGAGCTTGGATGATACGCCAAGTGGGATGAGAAGCTGTTGAAGGCTTCCTACAGCTAGTGACGTGGTTTAGAAAGAAATGATCATTCTGGGATTTTGGAGAAAAATGGATTCCAGAAATCCCGGAGAGAGATGATATGGCCTAGACAAGAATGAGAAAGAGGAAATGGAGAGAAGAGGACAGAGTCGAGACATATTTTGAAAGTATAACTAGCACCACTGCCCGAAGGACTGGATGTTGAGGGTGAGAAAGAGAGAGGATTCAAAGATCATGCCCTGAGTTATGGCAACTCTTGAGCTTTTCATTCAATTACATGCATATTGGCAACTTAGAGAAGGAAATACTAGAAGACGTCTGGACAGACTCCAACGACCAAGGCCCGGGGCACCAGGGAGGCAGGAGGGAAGGAGGCACGTAAGAAGAGAGCCGGGTGGGAGCCTGAGCAGTTCTCCTGGCCTGAAGCTAGAAAAGAGGCAGTGGCCACATTAAGAAAAGCCATCAGCAGAGTAAGCCAGGTGAGGCACAGTCTCTAAATGCTCCTTTTATTTTCAAGGCTTTAATAACATCAAAAGACAATCCATGGTGATCCCAGCCTAGAGCTCGGGCATCCTCCTTGGGGCTGAAGTAGACTGCAGGCGGCAGACAAGAGAATTATTGAAAATTAAAGAAGAAACCTTTTTAAGAAACTTGCTTGGTCTTGTGCTATCTGCAGCTGACTCAGCCAGTGGGAGAAAATCTCATAACTTAAAAAATGAAAAACAGTGCCAAGACAATCCAATGGGAAAAAAATACTCTTTTCAACACGTGGTGCTAGACAACTGGATATCCACTTGCAAAACAGCTGGACCTCTTCCCGACACTATACACAAAAAATTAACTCAAAATGAATCATACATCCAAATGGCAGAGCTAACACGTAAAAGACAACATGGGAATAAAACTTCATGACCTTGACTTAGGCAAAGACTTCTATGACATGACGCTAAATGACCAAAAAAAATAGATAAATTGGACTTCATCAAAATGAAAAAGTTTTGTGCTTCAAGCACATCCTCAAGAAAGTAAAAGGACAACCCATGGAATGGGACAAAATATTTGCAAATCATATATCTGATAAGGAACCACATAAAGAACTCTTACAGACCAAGTAAAGAACTCTTAAAACTCAACATTAAAACAAAAAACAAATAACTCCATTGAAAAATACGCAAAAGATGTGAACAGATACTTCTCCAAAGAAGATATATATAAATGGCCAAAAGCACACGAAAAAATGCTCAATATCATTAATGCAAATCAACCACCACAAGATATTACTTCACACCCACTAGGATGGCTATAATGAAAAAGATAGACAATAACAAGCGTTGGTGAGGTTATGGTAAAATTGAAATCCTCGAATATTGCTGGTAGGAATGTAGAATCATGCAGTCACTTGGAAAATAGTTTGACAGTCCCTCAAAATGTTAAACATAACAGAGTTACAATATGACCTAGCAATTCCACCCTTAGGTGTATACTGCAAAGAACTGAAAACATATATCCACACAAAAATTTGTACATGAATGCCCATAGCAGCACTATTAACAACAGCCAAAAAGTAGGAGGAAAACAAAAATGTCCACTAATAGACGAAGGAATAAATAAAAGTGGTATGTCCATACAATGGCATATTACTCATCAATAAAAAGGAATGAATACATGATACTTGCCACAACGTGGATAAACCTCGAAAACATGCTACGTGAAAGAAGCTACTCACAGAGACCACATGTTGCATAACTCCACTTACATAAAATGTCAAGAATAGGCAAATCTATATAGCTAAAAAGTAGATTAATGGTTGTCTAATGCTTGGGGCTTGGGAGAAATGAGAAGTGACTGCTAGTGGGTATGAAGTTTCTTTCCTAGGATACTGAAAATGTTCTAAAATTAATTGTGGTGATGGCTGCACCACTCTGTGAATAAACTAAAAATCATTGAATTGTATACTTCAAAAGCATGAATTATATGGTACATGAATTACATCTGAATGAAGTTGTTAAAAAATCAAATCAACCACTTTTTCTGCTACAACAGTTAGGAAACCAGAAGTTAATTAATGATCTGTTTGCCCACACTGAAGTTAATATAAAATAACATACTGCCTTTTAAATAGCCCTCAATTTTGTCACTTTACACGAATTTGCCCACCATTGAGGTACATATTCAAGAAATAGTGTCATCCGTACTGAAATTTTCCCAACAATGAATAGTTGGCATATCAAGATGGCTCAACATCACACTGTTGGGTAAACACACTCTCCTCATCTGTCCTCCTTCCATTTGGTGTTTTACCTGCTTTTGATTAGCTTTTTGAGGAAATTTTCCATTAAATTATTTACCACCTTATTTTTAATGCATTTACGTACATGGCCTTAACAAACTACTGAAAAGGGTACAAAGTTTGCCTATGGCTGCACACCCTGCCTCCACATTGCCACTGAACAGCACGACGGCAACATATGTGCGTAGGGTAGATTAGGGGAGGGGACATTCTGCCTGCCTTGGACACAGATATAACCACAGTATCGGCCACTCGACAGCTGTGCAGGAGGGAGCCCCACAGCCTCTACAGTACATGGGAAACAGATAAGAACAACAGACAAAACAAGTCAAATACTGCTGTTTAGAGTAAGCACCTCTTCAAAATCTAGCACATATATTAAATATTAATTTAGGAAGAAAAAATTTTGATGTCAAACATGGAATCAATTCCCTATTAACACAATATATAAAAATAACAGAAAATGTTTATCATTAAAATATAATTATAGTTAACTACAGATACCATGTTCCAGAGATCTAATAAGATCTCAAAAATATCTTCACTAGAGGACAAAATTTTAATTTCGCTGATCATTTCCTAATTTTCATCCTAAATAAACCGACTTAGAAAATAAAGCTTGCATTTGAACTCTGTGTCACTCACCTACTGCTTTTGTGATTTTGAAAATTTCCTTAAACTTTTGAACTTAACTTCAATATTAGGTTCAAAAAACAACATTTAACTCATAAAAGTGGCAAAAATTAAATAAAATAATCCATATAAAGGACCTAATACAATACTTAGCACATAGAGTAATCAGCTAGTAGCAATTACTATGTTTATTAAATTGTCATTACTACCAGAACACTACCAGAGCACTACCAGAACAAGTGGACCAGGACAGCAGTAGTCTTGCTACATACTTAAACTTGAGAAATCCAGGGAATTTAATATTAACATAATCAAAGAGAATATGGAAGAGTGGAAAGACTACTCAACTGAGACTATGGAAATTTATGCAAGGTTGGCCACATGACCTCTCTGGGGCCCATATTCCTTATCTGAAAAATGAACAAAATGATCTTTGATATTCCTTACAACTTCTATAAAATAATGGAAGGGGACTCATTGATTTAATTTTTCTTATAACCTTCTTTACAATATTCTTTTTGCCTTAAGACTCCAACTGATTTCTTTTTTTTTTTTAAAGACTGTATTTTTTTCCTTTCTCTCCCCAAAGCCCCCCAGTACATAGCTGTACATTCTTCACTGTGGGTCCCCCCAGCCATGGCATGCAGGATGCTGCCCCAGCGTGGCCCGATGAGCAGTGCCATGTCCGAGCCCAGGACCCGAACCAATGAAACACTGGGCCGCCTGCAGCGGAGCGCGTGAACCCAACCACTCGGCCACGGGGCCAGCCCCTCCAACTGATTTCTTTAAAAGCCAACTCATGTTTGGAAAAGAGTGATGGAGACAATGATAGCAAATCACACAAACACTAGTGAACATATCTTTAAATAGATTTAAATCTATAATCTTAGCAACATAAAAAAGCCACTACTACCCATCCCTTGGTTATAAAAAACACTTTAAGACAGTCTGGAGTCTACTTGAATGAACAAAACTTGCAAACCTTCAAAAGCAAAAGATCTTATGTCTTCCAGATTCCAGATCTCTCAAAAATGGAAATAACATGCTAGTTCTCTTAGTGCAGTTTTAGCCACATCTGAAAACAGACATTCATCTCTCACTGAGAATTTTGATCTTCATAGTTTCTGCTATGAGAGTGAGTTATTGCATAATATATGTGACAGGTATTGAGAAATGCCAAGAAGCTACTTTATTGTTATTTTTATAAAATAGAAAATATTAACTCTAATTAGGAACACATTTTGAGATCACATGGTCCTTTCAAAAGTAGAGGATATTATTTGTATTGTAAAGGAGATTTATTTCTTTTAAATCTTGTTGAGATTCTAAGAAAAACAAATTCCCCCACTTGCTTTTGCTTTTGCTATTAAAGATGAAAATTTAATTTTATTAGGTGAATCTTCGGGTTCTATTTTAAAGTAATTTTCAATATTTATTTGGCCAAGTAATCCTAAAGATTCAAGTTTTGCTGAAAGGGGATGACCCTAATTGTAAATTGTTTCAAAGATATATTGTGCTTGCTAAAGATCCAGCCCAACTTGGCAGTTCATTCACACAGGGATCAACGCCTTATGTAATGGAAGCCAAGCTGTTAAGGGTGAGTCATCTTCTTTCTTTTCACCGTGGACTTTTTATTCTGACCCTATCAACACAATTTCTTTACACGGTTGGTGGTTGTCAAGATTCTATGCTCTTCCACATTTTCAAATAAGTAACCTGAAGGCGAGCATAAATTTGCAAGTGCCAAAGAAGTGAGAGCATGCAAAGCTCCAAATTCAAATATTTGAAAAAGAGACCTCCTAATCTTTTGAGGAACAAGGAGCTGGTGATATTGTACTTTGAAGGAGATGGTGTTTTCAGCCACTACTAACACGCTGAGCCCTTGTGCCTGGCTCTTTCTGTGTAATTAAGTCAGCATCCATTAGAGTGAGCATACAACTAGTTTGCTACCTACATTTTGCCATGCACGATTAGTCCCATTGCTAGTAATTCCATCAGTAGTATCATTTATGCCCTTGAGCCTTGTGTTCCAGACAATAAATGAAGAGGCCCTGCTGGCTGCCGAGTAGAGCAGGAGGAGACATTCATCTCAAAGAAGCAGCAATCAAATCCACTAGGGTTCACAGATTGACAACAATGAGCTGAGCTGAACGGGGCGATGTCAGGTCATATTGACTGAGGAGAGGGGTTGTTAATGGCTCAGATCTGGACTTTCAGTATTTAGAGAAGGGAACACAACTGAGTATAAGAAATCAATTTTTTACCACAGCACAGAGATCATCCCATTCTTTTTCCACTGAGTCCTTTCACACAATTTGATTTTCATACATCACAACAACTAGGGGAGAAAATGATGGAGGATGATGTTACTAAGGCTTATCACTGGATTCCCACACATTAGAAATAATGAGGGCCCCTTAGAGAGAAGTGAGTTGAGGACAAGCTAGACACTCATATGATGGTAGACTAGCAGGACTAATTTTCCCAAGTCACCACACTCATTTGGGTGACTCTTGCAGACATTCACATACGCCATCTCATCTGATAATTTTCTGGTGTAATGTTCATTTCACCGATGAAGAAATGGATGCAGGAATAGAGGATTTGCCTAAGAGACACAACAGGAGCAGGAGCCCCATCTCCTCTACCTACCAGTTCTGTAAGTGCTGGACTGCTTCACAAAAGCACCTGATCAGTCTTTCCCACAGTGCTCAGTGAAACTCTCCCTTTAAGGGATGTTCACTGAGCTGATAAATTATAGCTCCTCGAGGATAAGAACTTGGCACACAATATCTGACTCATAGGTAACTCTTACTAAATGTTTGCTGAACTACTGAGTTACAGAATTAGTATAAGGCTCAAGGCCCCTCACTATCAACCCCAGAATCTACCCATTTCTAGACTACACTGACTTCCTATGTCTCCCTACCCCCTTCTTTTTCACTCTCCCTTCTTTCCTACCTTACTTCTTTCCTTCTTCTTTCCTTCTTTCCCTGCATCCTTCCTTCAAAAAATATTTATTAAATGGCTATGACATGTCAGGAAGTTTGCTATGTGCTAGAAATAAGATGATGAGAAAAAGCAGAGTTCTAGTTCTCATGGAACTTACATTCTTGTGAGGGAGACAGACATTATTTATACAAAAACATCCAAAAAAATATAGGTCATGGGCGTTCAATAGTTGTTAACACATAGGCTGGGAGGGAGGATCAAGGCCAGGTTTCCCTGAGAAGTAACAATTGAGGTATTATCTGAGGGACGAATAGGAGTTATCTTCTGAATCGTGGAATGACAGGGAGGAACGATTTTAAAAAGAGAGAGCAGCCCACGTAAAGGCTCTGTGGCTAGAGTGAAGTGTGGCACCTTTGAGAAACTGAAAGAAAGCCAGTGTGGTTAAAGTTCAGACACAAGGTAGGGGATGAAACACATTGGGATAGTCTATGTAGGGGCCTGTAGGCCGTGACAATACTTTTTTTTTAGATGGGAGATGACTTAATTAGATTCGAATATCAAAAATATCACTGTACATGGGAACTCTCTGTACTTTCTGCACAATTTTTCTATAAATCTAAAACTGCTCTAAAGAATAAAGTCTACTAAGAAATATCACTCTGGCTGTGGTGTATGGGATAGAACAGAGTAAGGGGAAGAGGAGAGGCTAGGAGAAGCTAGGAGAATTATTGCAGTTCTCCAGGACAAAGAGAACCAGGGACTGAGCACAACGGCCCTCCAGCATGAAGAGGTTAAGCAGACGAGGAGGAACAAGCAATGCTGACTGAGAAGATGTGGGCAGTGAAGAAGGAAGAAAACCAGGAAAGGGCGGAGTCCTTGGAGCTGAGTGAGGAACATGGATCAAGAAAGAAGCGAGATCAACTGTGTCAATGGTGCGATCGGGCAGTTATTATGAAGAATGAAACTGAATCATTAGATTCCGGAAAACTAGAGGCCATTGATGACATGAATGACAAAAAGTCTGGTGGAATGGGGTGGGGAACAAAAATAGATTGAGGCAAAGACAGGAACTGGAGAGAGTGTAGCATAGAGTATAGAGCCGTTTTGCTGCAAAAAGAAGCAAAAACTATGAGGCGATGGATAGTGGGAGAAGTGTGGTCAAGAGATGATTTTTTTTTTTTTGAGGAAGATTAGCCCTGAGCTAACTACTGCCAATCCTCCTCTTTTTGAGAGGAAGACTGGCCCTGAGCTAACATCCACCTATACTTTATACGTGGGACGCCTATCACAGCATGGCTTTTGCTAAGCGGTGCCATGTCCGCACCCGGGATCCGAACCAGCAAACCCCGGGCCGCCGAGAAGCAGAATGTGCGAACTTAACGGCTACGCCACTGGGCAGGCCCCCTAACTCTTTTTTTCAATCAGAGGAAAAATACCATTCTAATGCTATTATTGCTATTAATACTCTCCATATTAGATATATAATGTTTGTATTTTTAAAACTTTAGTTTGTATGAGATTAATTTGCTTTTTAAAATGAAATGCCAGTTCCCAGGCTACCCCTGTAAGCCTATGGGAATAATCTAATACAGAAGACAAAATTACATAGCAAGACGGAAACAATACAATCAATAGATTATGGCTCCTGAGAAGGTGGGAGTGGATGGAATTCAAAGACAGATGAAGACTGGATTTAGGAAGGACAAGAGAAAGTTTCTCTGTTGTAATAGAGGGAGAAAGGACCAAATGGCAGATGGAAGTAGTTTTGAATATTTGGTATCAGAAAATTGGGGTAATTTCCATAAAATAAAGTTGGCAGTAAGGTTATCTGTGGGAGAGAGAGGCTGATCAAAAATAAAATACAAAATAAATCAACTATTCAAATGATAACTGATTTGTACCAGTTATATCCATATCGGAATGAGTTATTTGTCTTTTAATCAAAGAACCCATTATGACAAATCACAGCCCCTAGATTAGAGCCAAATAGCCCCCAGGCACAGTTTTGTCATTATCTCCCCTGTGATTCCAGTAAGCAAGTGACACATCAGAAATAATGAGTCATGAGAAAGACAATGTGATTGGTGCTGAAGAAATGAACCCTACATCAGGTCATGCCCCCAAACTAATTGTTTCCCAGAAGGCTTAATTGCCTGTCTTAGTGCTCCCTGCTCCTGTACAGCCCGAGTGACAAGTTGGTAATTCACCACAGAAGGCCTGGGCACCTGGAGAAGATGTATCAAGCACTCTCTTTGGCTTTCTCCCCGACGAGACACATCACAGTAGTAGTTAATGCATTAGTGTGTTGCTTTTAGACAAGAGTTGGTTCTAAAATAAAAATTAGCCTGACTTAAAGAAAAAAACAACCAAAGATAATAACAACTCAAGAAGAGTAATGTCTAGTCTATTTCCTTTAAATAAAGTGTTAAAAGCAAACAAAACAACAAGAAAAACAAACTTAGGAGCAAAATTAAGGAGAATTTTAAATCCAAGGACAATTTGCAGAAAAGAGTAGCTAGATAGAAAACATCTGCCCATCCTCTGGACAGCCTCCATTTCTATTTCACACGTTCTTAGTTAATACTTTGGTTGCTAAATCATTCAGATTTTCCAGCATTTATGAAAGGAGTGAGTGGAGTTCTGGGGTGGCTTGATGTACATACAGCAAGGTCTGAATTTCTGCTTCTTTCTTCGAGGAGGAGGATGGGGCTCAAGCAGTCAGTAGTAAACATGAGGAAGAGTTTGCCCCATAAAAAGAGCTGCCTCTGGAAGAAGAGTGATGTCTCAGCTCACATTTTACTCTCTTACGGGCTGAGTTGTGTTCCCCCAAAATACACAGGTTGAAGTCCTAACCTCTAGTACCTCAGACTCTGACCCTATTATTTGGAGATAGGATCTTTAAGGACCCTATTTAATTTTAATTAAGTTAAAATGAGGTCATTAGGGTCAGCCCTAATCCAATCTGACTAGTGTCCCTCTAGGAAGAAGCAATCAGGACACAGACAGGCACAGAGAAGGCCATGTGAAGGCACAGGGGGAAGGCAGCCACCTACAAGGCCAGGAGAGAACCCTCAGAAGAAACCATCTCTGTTGACACCTTGATCTTGGCCTGCTAGCCTCCAGAACTGTGAGAATATAAATTTCTGTTGTGTAAGTCACCCAGTCTACAGTACTTTGCCACAGTACCCTTAGCAAACTAATAAACACTCTTTCTACCCACTCTTCTTTCTTGTCACAGACGCAAAAAATGCTATTTTAAAAACAGTGCTGGGCCAGCCCCGTGGCCGAGTGGTTAAGTTCGTGCGCTCCGCTTCGGTGGCCCAGGGTTTCGCTGGTTCGGATCCTGGGCATGGACATGGCACCGCTCATCAGACCATGTAGAGGCGGCGTCCCACAAGCCACAGCTAGAAGGATCCACAACTAAAATATGCAACTATGTACTGGCAGGCTTTGGGGAGAAGAAGGAGAAGGAAAAAAACCAGTGCAGTCAAGTAGGAGTCAGGGGAAAACCTTCCGATGGGACCAGAGGATGCTTAACCCAGTGTCACATCATGTTAACAGTCTAGTGACCTTCCTCTAAAGTTGGTAAGGTCTGTTAGACCCATAGCTGGTTGATGCAATTTGAATGTAATATAGAAGTCTGAATTTAGGGTTATTACTCCAACGTTTGAAATACAAGCATTGGTGAGTATTTAGTTGTACATTTCCACAAAATTAGCTGATTGCCTATGTGAGGGCAGCTTGGTGTCTGATTCCTGCAAAGTTCCCTAAGAATCAGGGCTCCTCCGAGTTGGCCCTGAAAAAGGGACAGCCAATGGCCACCTCTCCAGGACAGCCTGGATCTGCAGGACACACACATGAATCACACTGCATGTCCCTGGTACATTCCCACTTCTTACTCCGTTAGTACCCCTCTCTAGTCTCAGAACTTCCTTCGTGCCTTTGCCGATATTTTTTCAGCCTGAAATTCTTAACCCCATAGTCATCTAATCAAAATCCTGTAGTTTCTTTAAATTCCCGCTACAGCTCACTGCCTCTGGGAAGATTTCCCTGATTACTCCATTCCTCATTGTTCTTTTGCTTCCTAAACTTCTGCCGCATTTATCATCCCATCTAAGACAATCAGGACCCAGGCCAGTACCTATTTATAGATGGCACTATACAGACAATTGTTCCAAAATGTCGCTGCCTTTCCATAAGCCTTACTCTGGGCCAGGCAGAGTGCTGAAGGCTCCTCACACTTATCTCCTCCCATCTTCCCCACAACATTACGAGAGGTATTCTCACTTCACGTTTACCAAGAGGAAACTGTGGTGGAGAGAGCCTAAGCAACCAGCTCGGGGGCAGGGCTGGGATCTGACTCCCTCTGTTGAAGACAGGCATCTCCGATCTCCCTCCTCTTCCTACACGGGCTTCCGGGGAGGCCCTCATGGCTTTCCTTTTCACCATCAATTCTTAGTCTTCTTCCCTTAGACATCTCTCCTCCTAGGTCACTGGGAAACTGCACAGTTTCTGCTCTTTCTCTGCTCTCGTACACCTAAAGCAAATAGTTTGATATTTAGCAAAGAACCTGAAATAAATCGGGGTTTTCTAACTCTTAGGTGGCTTTACCGTAAGTCGCCAGTTTTCTTATTTGGGTGCAGGGGTTCCAGCAGTTGGACCATACATTTCTGCAGGACCTGGGACTGCTCAGGACTTCCACCTGGGCCTTTCCAGGCCTGATGCAATGGAGCTGTGAAGACGAACAGTTTTCAAGCAAGGCAGCATTTGAAAAATGGACAGGGTAAACAAACCCACAGACGCACAGACAAAGAAAGATAACATTTGTTTTAAAGGCCAGGAAGCCCCACAGGCCCAAGGACTCATTATTGGGTTGCAGATGGTCCTTGAGGTTTCACTTTCTGAAATATTCAGGACCACTTCAGCTCAGCCTTCTATTAAAAAAGAAAAGAAAAATGAAAGAGGCTTCCCTGGATCCCTGAGAGTTGGCACAGCATTTAGAGAGATGCCAGTTTTTTCCCTGCTGCAAGCTGATTTCCCACCCCGAATTATCAGCAGCTGTTCCGCCGCAGACTCATTTTCCTACTTCTGATATATTCCTTTTCCTGTGACGTGTGATTTCTCGTTCTCAATCTCATATCATCTCTAACCTATTGGTTGTTCTCTCCACTGACCGTGGCTCATTCAAACAGACTCTTTCCCCAGCTAAGACACAGCTCATAGAAGCCCTACCACAGTTTTTCACAGTAACAGTCATCAACATTTGTTTGGCACTTTCCTGTCTACTTTCTTAGCTTGATTGGATTGCAAAGCCCTTTTCAATTATTGGATAAAAAAGACAGGTAAACACACACAGCCTGTGAATACATAATTAAAACCATGCCACAAAGGACAACGAGGGGTGGGAAACCACATTTATTCCAGCAAATAACTTGTTAATAAACAGCTTCTGGCATCGAACTACTAAAACACACTATTGGTTTCAGTATTCAGGAAGGCCTGAAGGATGAGGCCGTGTGGACTTCTCTTAGTCTGTGAAGTTAATGAAGTTCTCTAGTCTGAGAGCTTCTTAAAGCATTGAGCAAAAGAACTATGATCAAATTAAAGAATTCAGAGCTGCAAGGCTCTTTTAATTTTGGCTAATCCAATGAAATTATTCCATACATAATAAAACTGAGGTCTAGTTTATTCATAATTCAACAGTATGCACTGAGCATATACTACATGACAGGCGCTCTGCTGGGCACTAGGGAGAGAAGGCATCGTTTCTCTTCTCAAGGACTTCCAATCCATGGGAAGAAAGAGAACACAGACACTATAAGGAATGTTGAGTCCCAAGGAGAGAGGAAGGAAATGCAGAGTACACTAACTTTTATATCCTTAACCTCACTGCTTCATTTGTCCCCCTTATCTCTCCTGGGATCTAGATAACAAATCTATCCATATTCTTATCAGTGTAAGAAGGCTGGAGCATATGGTGGCTTTGCAGGCTCAGATGGGTGTGAAGCCTGGTTTTAGCTTTCTATTATTAGAAATGTGAATTTGTTCCACTGTTTACCAATGAGAAGAATAGTATTTATCACAAGTGTAGTCACATTAAAGCAGCCACTGTGTGTAAAGCCTGACGTACATTAGTACAGGGCCCAACACATATTTCAGTAATCTGAGCTATAAACATGGTGAGAGTGTTTCTCATTCGAATGTTAAAGGAAAATTGGTGGGTTAGGAGTAGAGAGATGTTAATAAATGAGCGATGGGGGAAATAAACTACCCCCCTGAGGAAATTATTTTGTTAATTTCACCAGTAAACAAAATATTACCATTATTTTGAAGATGGTAATGGACACTGTAAAAAGGAGAGTTTAGAAGATACTTTAAGCTTATTTGATCCTGCAAGGGATGCTTCCGTCTCAGAATACTTATGAATATCTCCCTGAACTTGTGTGGACAGAACAACACATGGAAACATCTTTCACGCCCCCAATCTCCTATTAAGGGTATTCATTTCCTAAAAAGTCACATAACAGATTTCAGCTCTGGTCAGAATCTAGAGTTCTAAATGAGGCAAGGCAGGGTTTAAATAGAGCATTTCAGTTTGGTCACTAAAACTTTTTAGGTTCATCAGGAAGGACAAAGAAAACATTATTCAAAGATGGAGCTTCTAAATAAACATGTTGGCAAACAGCTTCTGAATCATGATTTTGAGGCATGGGTGATGCCATGGCCTGGGGAGACAGGCTGTCTCAGAGTTCTAATTCTGGCTTTGATGGCACCAGTGGGGATTAGTGACTTATATTAGTATCTTCAGCCTCCTTTTCATAGGTTTGCTTTTTATATCTAGCTACAGGGGTCAGCAAGCTAGGGCCTATGGGCCAAATCTGGCCCACTGTCTATTTTTTACATTTTTAAGTGACTGGAAAAAATTCAAGAGAAGAATAATATTTCTTGATATTTGAAAATTATATAAAATCCAAATTTCTGTGTCCATTAATAAAGCTTTACTTGAACCCAGCCAAGACCCATTTGCTTATGCTACAACTACAGAGCTTAGCAGCTGTAACAGAGATTTTATGGCCTAAAGTATTTACTCTCTGGTCCTTTCCAGAAAACGTTTGCTGACCCCTGATCTAGCATCTAGCACATAGAATGAAGGCTGGAATTGAATGTGAATGGATGGACATGTCCACCAATTCTGTAAGAGAGCGCTCCTTATACGAACACTTCTCAGAACTGTGACCATAAGATCACACTTGCAATCATGCATAAATGCCCCAAATGCCTTTTGGTTCACATGGCATTTACCAGGACTTTGAGAGATTACAAACATTTTAAAATGCCCTTTGTATCATTTTAATAGCCTCTTTCAAATGTATATTTTAAAGCATTTTAAGTAGGAAGGGAATTTTGGAGCAAAAATCCCAAAAACTTTTTTTGTATATAAAAGAATACATAGTAGCTAAAACATGCTGATTTTCAATGCATTTATGTAATTCATGTTCAGAACTACTTGTGTATATAGAATTATGTTTTCATACCATAAACAACTCCTACTCACATTCTCTAAATGATTTGCACACATTAACTAACCAAAAAAAAAAAAAAAACAACCAAGCTTCAGGGCTGCCTGCAGACTTAGGAGACAAAAAAAGGAATGCCACAGTTGCCTTTGGATCACAAATGTAAGTGCATGATTTTAACTTACAGTACTAACACAAAAGGGAGAAAAAGTTAAGATAGAGAGTATTGTAAAATTAAATGCCTCAGCAGTATATTTAACTAGTGATCAAGCAAATGACCAACATTTGTGCTAAAATACTATTAAAATATCCCCACATTTTCATATAAAATAGACATCAAATACTGCTTTACATTTTTAAATGACAGCAAATTAATGTATCTAATTTGTTAAATTAAATGACACTATTTGTCCATCCTAAGAGTTGCAAACACAGACATGGATGATAAACTTCCATTGCTGATGTCACATAATTATCTCAAAAACGCAAAAATTGGCTAAGCTTCTTTCGTTCTCAGAGACACCCACGGCGTTCTCCCAGACCCGTCTATTTTTCAGATGGCCTATTCTGTAGAGCAGCTACACTGACCATCTCAGTAGGCTCAGGTTTTGGTGATGTAAAAATTTGACAGTCTCCAGACCCGTGAAATGTTCTACCCAGGAAATGTTCTATTGTAAACGCACGCAATAGGTCTGCAGAGTTACGTAATCATCGAACCAGGAGAAAAACCAACTGAATCAGGGAGGCAAAAGTCAAAAACTGATTAATAGTATACCACATAATTACAAATAATAGAAAAAAATTTGTCACTTTTATTTACACATGTAAGTAGATGAAATATGTAGACTGACAGAAACATGGAGATAAATAAATAAATAGAGAGAGAGAGACAGAGAGATAGATAGAGATTAGTAAAGACTCTGGTCCCCAAATTTAAACTATGGTTCTTAACCTGGACTATACGATTGGGTTTCAGGGGATCTCTGAAGTCCCCAAAAGTGTTTGCCATTTGGTAGGTCTATCCATTTTTCTGGCAAAAAGATCCATAATGCATTTATTGGATTCTCTAAGCACCCATGTTCTCTAATTTTTCACTTAGCTCTTAAAAATCCTTCTGGAAAATAATTAGAATGCAAGCATTTTTTTAATGACATTTACAGAAGTAATATGTAATTGTCTGAGGGTACTAGAAATAATAGCATACTCATGGCTAAAGGTGGGATAAATGACACTGTCTCCTTTTTGGAAGGGCTTAATTTCATTTCCAGGCAGATCAAAATCACTTTAGATTAGCCTTCAAAATTTCTCTCTTTTTCTTTGTTTCCATAGCTGCCTCTTCATCCCAAATCCCCTTTTCTTATATGTTCCTTTTCTTTGCTCTCCCTGGGATAAGGAAGAGGATAAGAGAACCTCCAAGTTCTGGTTATTATTGACTTGGGGCACTGGGCTAAGAAGAGGCCTTAAGAGTCTGCAATATGGGTAACTGCCTTTGAAACTCATAATGAGTCTCTGCTTGGATAATATCTATGCAGGTCAGTGGACCGATCCCAACATGCCAGTAACATCAGCTATGCTTGTCGGTGGCTAGACAGTGAGTGATACCTTGGCCAGTGTGTGGAGGGAGTTTGTGAAGAAGCTGGGACAGTTTCAGCAACATGAGTTCTGCGATGAAGAGAACTGAACCCCAGCATATCATAGTTTTCTATAGGAAAAAATTACAGATGCAGATTCCTCCTTTGGCACAGCTATTCGCATACAAGTAACGCCACTGTAGGCAAGTGTGTTTTTCTCCCCACTTTTTCATGACAGTGTAGTTGTGGCCTTAGAACATACATTCAAAAGAATTCTAAGTGAGCATCTTCATCCAGTGCCTGTTTTTATGATAGGCTTAAACATACAAATAGTTGCTAATAAATGAAAATGCCTATTCTCACTTCAAGTGCCGAAACTCCCATCCTTAATGAATGAGCTAAGAAGAAATATAAGTATATCCATTTCAGTGAATAATGATAAAAAAGGTCACATATGCATTGCTCAGAAAATAGGCACCAGCCTCTAATACTCTAATATCTCATATTTTTAAGCCAGATTATATATATATATATCTTTATTTTGATTTCCTGGAATTTTTCCTTTCTAAAGATAAATCGGTGATACATAACTATACACACACACACACACACACACACACACACACACACACACTTACATCTACATTCACTAGCTAGTGTTAGCTGTTTGACCTTGATCAAAATACTTCTCTGTGCCTTAATTTGTTTATCTGGAAATGGAGAGAATACGAGAGCCCATCTCATAGAGCTGTGGTGAGGATCCAGTGAAGTGATACATGTAAAAAGCCTGGAACATTGCCCGGGATTCAGAGAGCTAGATACAGACAAAGCTACAGATACTGTAATGGACACTGTAATGCTCTGTCTGCCAGCCAGGGTGGTCTAGCGGTTAAGATTCAGCTCTCACCATCTTGGTCCAGGTTCATCGCCCGGTCAGGGGACCACACTACCCATCTGTCAGTTGTCATACTGTGGTGGCTGCCTGTTGCTGTGATGGTATTTCAAAATACGAGCAGGGCCCCCTGTGGTGGACAGGCCCTCAGTTCTCACGAGGGCCTCTGTGAGCCATCAGCAGCCAATATACCAGCCTCTGAGATCTAGACAGAACACTGTTTGTTGTTTGTGCCATTGAATTGATTCTGACCTCTAGTGACCCTGTGTACAGCAGTGCAGAACCCTGCCCAATCTTTTTGCGTCACCGTCTCACTTCTGGCACTATATCAGACAATGCTCCACTGCTGTCCATAGGGTTTTCATGGCCAGTCTTTTTGGAAGTGGATGGCCAGGTCTTTCTTCCTAGTCTGTCTTAGTCTGGAAGCTCTGCTGAAACCTGTCCACCATGGGTGACCCGGTGATATTTTGAGGTACTGGTGGCATAGCTTTCAGCATCACAGTAACACCCAACCAACAACTGACAGACAGGTGATGTGGTTCCCTGACCAGGAAGCAAACCTGGGCCGCGGAGATGAGAACACCAAATATTAACCACTAGACCATCAGGGCTGGCTGTATTAGGTGCTAGGGATGTAGCAACGAGGAAGAGGACATGGTTTCTAACTATATGGGGTACATATTCCCCTGTCTGTTTTCGCCTTTTTCTATCTCTGAATCACTATTTCTTTTCTCCCTCTGACAGAGTATTCTTCTAAGGAAGTTAAGGCATCATCATTCCATTAATCACTCTATTTTTTTTAAACATCACAAGGAAAACTTACCCAGAACACATTTTGAGAAGCAAGGAGACCAACTGCCTTTTCTTTTTTCAAGCACCATACATTGAAGGTCTGCCAACATTCCTTTCTCAACCACATTTCCCAAAAGCTTAGTGCTTGGCTATAAAAGTTCACGCCAGTATGAAATTTGGCATGTCTGACAGCAAAATCTTCAAATTTGCCAATTTGGCTGCATCTTTTTTTGTGAATAACAAGTAGAAAAACAGGAAAAAATTGGAATAAATTGCTATAAATTATGGCTTTATTCAGAGACATAATTCATTTCTTGGGAAAGTAAGTCTATAGGAAATCAACCCTAAATTACGGTAGATTTTTTTTCATACAGGTTCTTACAAAAGCCTAAAACCTGCATAGAAATATAACATACAAAAAAATGGAAATAAGCAATATACAAAGAGCTGAGACCCTCAATTCTATTGAAAACTTTTGGTTTTTATTATTTATGCATGATTATTACTTAATTTCATAGGACATTTCAGATTAAAGCAAAAAAAAAAAGAAACAAAAGAAAAACTCCTACTTCCAGAGCATATACGGATAAATTTATGGATAAATTATAAAGATATAATAGCACATATATGGATAAACTATATATGTGTATGTGTGTGTACATATATATGTGTACATATATGAGTGTGTGTATATATATGTGTATATATATATCTCCACACACACACTAACGCACAAATGTGTGTGTATGTATATAGTGCTAGAATACTTGGCAAACAGCCTTCTGGAAGCTTTTGTCAGTTTTGTGGGAAATGACAGATAGTTAAGATTAAGAGATTTAATCCTATTCATTGATATACCTTGGGTAGTTGGGCTTGAGGTATTTGTCCATAAAAACAGAATAATGTTGGGTCTGTAAGCACCATTTGTAGGATGGGTTTTCAGAAGTGGTGATCAAGAGAATGCCACAGAGAAAGCCAATGTAGCATAAATATGTGTTGGGAGGATTGGCTGCCAGGCAGGTCTGCAGAGGGTTCTCTACAAGGCACTGACCACATTTCGGCATCCCTCCTGTCTCCTACCCTTTCTGACAAATAATACTCCTGCAGCTTTCCAGATTCCCATGTCCAACTATCTCACAACTGGAAAAATTAGAAAATATTGTCCTGTCATTCTCATAACCCACGTGTCATGCTATCCCTCAGTAATCTTGATTTTGCAAAAATTCATTAAAATCATGTGATACAGATCCCTACATTCTCATACAAATACAGAAGCATTTGCCTGGAAACTCTGTGCTGATAGGAGGTGCACACCCACAGAGCCCCAACAACCGAGACTTATGGAGCTGACACGGGATTCTCAACGTAGCCATAGTGTTTTTCCAACTCCCTCTTTAAAGAAGCGTTTGGCACAAACCTCTTGTTACTCCGTAAAATGACTCAGAATTATAAAACCTAGTTTAGAAGTTACTATGTATTGTATTAGTGATTCAGGAAGCATCTTCTCAAATGAGTGATGGGCATAGAATGTTTACCTCCATAGTTACTGCAAAAAAACCTTAATTTCCTTGAGAATGTTTTTCTATTTTGAAAGGACAACCTTCAGATTCCACATCACACAGTCTTAAACTTCGTAAGCTTTGCTCATCACAAGCCATGATGTCACATGCCCTGCATATGAAACACAGGCCCTAGAAGAGCAGTCTTGGAGGGGAGGTCTTGTGACTTCCTGGGCTTAAAGATGCAGCTCTATCTAGAACGATCTTGACAAGATCCATCTATATTATATCACATCTTCACCAAAACGAAATCTCTACACAGTTCATAGACTGAATGGGAAAGCAAACCTTTAATATGATTGGACATAAAAAGTCAAAGATGTCCGTTTAATACCATGCTCATTTAAAAGCCAATAGACACTCATGTTTGAGATTAAATAGGGAAAGAAATTTCCTCTACTGATACTTCAAAGACTTTGCAACATCTGGAATTTGGTTCCATACACGGTATTCCACTAAGAAGTATAAAAAGATTTTAACAGGGCAAACAAGATTCAGGTTTTTTACAATATGTTCTCCCTGGGGGAAAACAAATAACACAATGCATCTGACTAACCTTTCTGCACTTCAACTGCATTAATTAACATTTAGTCATGGATTCCACTGTGAGCCAGATGAACTCAGTGCTACAGCTGTTTTCATTGAAGGGGAAAAACATGCTTTCACACTTTAGATTCCCAGCATTTATAAATCTGGGAACAAATGTTTTATTGATTGCCTTTGTGCCAACATTATTAATATGCATTATATATTCGTCACCCAAATAAATTCATACTCACCCTAGACGGCAATTAAAACAATGTCAATATCACATAAACTGGGTCAGCTGGAGCTAATGCTATAAAAACCACATTTCTAACCCCCTTTTATTACATCAAGGGTTAAGGAAGGTCTAAACAACTAATCAAAGAAGTAGTACATGGCCTTGAAGAAATCGTTGCTGGGTGAGCCAAAGATTTAAGTGGAGACCAGGTACTCTGAGAGGGTCTATTCCTATGACTATGAAAAAATGAACAGATGTTGAAGAAATTTAGCTGCAGGATCTGATGACTTGGCAGAGACATCCTCAATTCTATAAGCTAAACATGTGGAAGCGTTTGGTTGGGAGCAAAGCTGAGTATTACAGAACTGCAATTCTTGGTCAGTCATTGAAGGGGGTTTTGTGTTTTGTTTTGTTTTGATAGCAAAGGCTCCTTTAAGATGCAGTTTTATGAGGAAATATGACAGCAAATCAGCTGGGCAAGGCATTCTACCCGTAACACCTGGCCAAATTATATGTCATTGTCACATCAACGTTGTCTCCAGTAGTCCCTTAGAAATGCTGTGTCATGACTTCTAGTCACCTCTGGAGTCTTGTGGACAAACGGATGTCCCACAGTCATGTGGCCATGTGGATGTGTATGTGTGCAGTCATTTGTACCATGCACAAAGCTGGAATCATTATCCATGTAAATACTAACCAAATTTGACACTTGCCTCCTCAAATTAATACACTCAGCAATGACTTAAGAAGAATAAAGGCTGTCTGACCTGTCTTCAGCTTTACTAACATGGAATGGCAATAATTAATCAAGCCAGAAAACTCTCTTACCTGGAACTACTTCAAAAAGGAATTTCCCCGGGCTCTCTTCATTGCACGGATGTTCAAGGACTTTATTTCCAGGTAGAAAAATAGTACCCTGTGAACACAAATGGCCAAAGCATCAACATCATCAGATGGCAAATACTGAATACATCACCCTATCATCATCAGTGGATATAATATCCAAGGTACATCAGTAACTCAGCATATAGTACTATGCATCAAAGTCATTTGTGTTCCCAACTAATCAAAATCATGTAGCAGAATCATATTCATTCAACATTCAACAAATATTTGTTGACCATCTAATGTGTTTAAGACACTGTGTAAAGTGTGGATTTATTTTAAGCACCAATTTATTAAACTCACTCTGTGTGCCAACATTTTTACTTAGCATTCTACCAACATCACATTAATTATTCAAAGAATCTTAGGATGTAGGTATTATTTTCCCCATTTGATAGTTGTGAAGAACAAGGTAGAGACATTAAATAACTTAGCCAATGTTGCCATAGCCTTCTCTTGATTATTCCTTCTCTTTTCTATCTGCTAGATTTCTCTCTCTTTAGTGGACCATTTCCATCATTACAGAGACATATTTAAAAGTCTACCCCACTAAAAAAAATACTTTGACTCCACCTCCTTTTCAGCTATTGTCTAAGTTTTCTCCTTGCTTAGCGAAGAGTTTCTACACTGAATCTATTTTCTCATATGCATCCATTGCAACCTGGTTTGTGCACATGTAATTCCCATTGCACGACTCTCACAAGCTGCATGCTTGACAATTTTCAATCCTCAATGAATGCGACTTCCCAGGAGCATTCAGCACTATTAGCCACTCTTTCTTGAAGCCCCTTCTTTCCTTTGTTTCTACATTTCCTTTACGTGTTTCTTTTATTTCTCTGGTGGCAGAGTCTCTTTTGCTGCCTCTAACTGGCCTTTAAATGCTGGAGTTTTTCAAAGATTTATCCAGTGATTCTGACTCTCTTTCTCTAAGGTATCTCATTCATGCCTGTAACTTCAATACCCAACCGTCAGCCAATGAATATCAGATTAATATTTCTAACCTAGTATTCTCTGAGCTTCAGACTTTTATATCCAATAACTTATTTGGCATTTTCATTTAGGTATCTCAAAATCATCTTAAACTAAAATTAGCAAAATTAAAATGCAATTAACTCTGGTCCTGTTTATGTATTCTCTAACAGTGACTGGCACCATCTTCCGATCAGTTGCAAAAGCTAGAAATGTAGAAATCAGTATCCCTCCTATAGCTCTGCCACCACCACTCTCTAGTTCAAGTGACTCGTCTCTTGTCTGGAATGTTTCAAACTGCCCCTTTACTGAATTCCCCACAATACTCTAACATCTTCTAATCCCTTTTTTTTCCTTAATGCAGTCAGAGTGATCTTTGGAAACAGAAATTTGATCTTACAACTTTCCTGCTGAAATTCTTCAGTGGCTTTCATTTGTCCTAGAATAAAGCTCTGGATGGCCTGGCTCCACCCACATCTCTAAGCTAATTTTTACACTCTCACACTTTCGATGCTTTCTATGGCTTTCTATGATCCAGCCCTGTCCTTCTATAAATAATATCATGCTCCCATCTACCTTAGGACTACATTCTTTCTCTGGTTAATTTATACTCACTTTTCAGATTGACTACATCTAAAATATAATTGCATAGCTTCATGACTCTTCCCTGGACTGATTTGCCAATGGATGTAATTATGTCATTTGTAAGATTATTTGATGAATATCTAGCTCCATCATTAAATAGTAAAGGAGCAAAGATAACACGTGTTTTGTTCCTTAACTTATCACCAATGCCTAGCATTTTGCCTGGCATAAGGTGAATGCTAAAGAAAGAGTACTGTTGAGTGAATGAGTACTGTTCATGCAGTAAAGCCAGTGCTCTTGTCCACTATATTATATCGTCCATTTTTCCCAGCTTGAAGCAATATTTAGCTCAAGTAATATTTCCTTCAACTTTCATCCTACCTGTTGTGGCACAGAAAATTATAGTCATCAACTCCATCCCTCCTTCTGGGCTGGGAGTGATAAAGCACAGCACTTCCTGACTAAAACCCAGGGTGTTTGGGGTTAGAACTATCCCTCTCCCTCTGTGCCTTACAAGGCGAGGTGTGGGAGGCCCTGCCCTTGTTTCCTCCTCAAGGAAGTACATTTTCCTACGTCTCATCATTTCCGGTGTCCTCTGGCCTATGGATCCCATTTTGCTTACTGGCGTTTTTCAATAATTTTTAAAACTTACTAAATCCTTTAAGAATATTAATTCTTTAAGAATCATAATTAAGAATATTAATCCTTTAAGAATCATAATTAAGACCTTTCTTTTATATATAGGTTTAATCTATGTGGTTTCTATATAAAGAGATAAAATCAGTTCTTTCAATTACGAGTTTATTTTACTTAAATGATTTTGTGAAGCAATTAAATTTATAATTTAGTTTAATTTTAGAACATAGCATCTAACCTTCCAGACAGATACAATATTCATTTACACATGCATGTACGTATATTTGTATATGTGCATGTGTGACTCTTGTTTAATTCTATGCCTTCGGCTCTACTTAGGATCTTATACTATACCTGTGTCATATAAGTTGAATTCAAGCCACTCTCCTGCATAAACTATTCTCCTGCATAAGCCACTCTCCTCCATGAAATCCCCCAATGACCTCGCTTGGCAATTAAAAGACTCAGAGTAATTCTATCCTTTGTTGTCTTTCTTGTTCATGTGAAATAGCTACTTCTGGCCAAAATTTTTATTTTCATTTTCAAATTTGATATTATACAAGTTTTATACTTGGATAGTTTTCCAAACAAATTGTGATGTGAAATCATGGTTTAAATATCAATAGACAACGTTTAGGGCAGGATATGCTGCAATTGACAAACATTTACTGTGGTCAACTCATTAAGTCATTCATTAAGTAAAATAAAGTCATTCAATTGAAATGGCTAACTTGATTACCTTGTATAGAAACCATGTAGTGAAAATCAATGAGAAGTGTCTTAATTCTGACAGTTATTTCCAAAGTAATTAGTGCTGTTTATATCATCAGAAAATGCAGATAAACAACAACAGAAAATCTATAATTTACCCACCACCATAGACAACCAATATTAACACCAGATACATCTTCCCATATTTATATGTATTTATCTATACGTATACAAACATATACAGTAATTTTTCTTTCTTTCTTTCTTTTTTGAGGAAGATTAGCCCTGAGTTAATCTGCTGCCAATCCTCCTCTTTTTCTTGAGGAAGACTGGCCCTGAACTAACATCTATGCCCATCTCCCTCTACTGTATATGTGGGACGCCTGCCACAGTATGGCTCGATAAGCAATGCTTAGGTCTGCACCTGGGGTCAGACAAACCCCAGGCCACCTAAGCACAACATGCAAACTTAACTGCTATTCTGCCAGCCTGGCTCCATAGACAGTACAAAAATAGTGACCAAAATAAAGATTTATTATCTGCTTCAAAACTTAAAAGTCATGTATTGTTATTACACCAATTTGACCATCTATACCATTTTTAAAAGCTGAATAGTACAGTACATGCTTTAATATACATACTTTTATATCCTCTACTGTTGTAAAGTGTTTATAGTTTTTGTAAGTGTTACTATAAAGAATGTTTTAAAGAATAACCATGAAGTTAAATCTTTGACTTCCTCCTTAACTTATTCCTTTAGAGAAGGATGGATGGATGGAAGAGAAATGTATTTGAGAGAAATTAGGAGTCAGAAAGTATGCATTGTTTGTGTGTTTGGTTAATTCTTTCGGAGTTGCTTAAATTAGCTAACCAAACAAACAACTGAGAAGCAAATATAATTTGGGTGCTCAATTGATTCAAAAGTAATGTATTGAGACACTATTACATGTCAGACATTATTTCTAGAACTATTTCAGGTGATGTGAGGTACACGAAAGAATAAACTCTTTACTCTCAATACAAGAATAACACAATATATAACTACAGGACAAATAAGTGCCAAAGTATACAGCAAAACAAACAAATATAAAAAAAGCTTAAGAAGAGAGTATCATAAGAGCAGTCTCATTAGTCAGGAAAGATAGTATGAAGGAAATGGTTTTTAAAGGAAGACAGAGTTTTAAGATTTAGTGAGCTAGAGGTAATCTCCCAAAACGGAGGAAATAGCACCAGAATAGCAGTAATTAGAGCCATATGTGCAGGGCACATTACAATAAGTAGAAGATTCTTGTGGAAGAATAATTAGGAAGTGAAGACTGTTGGCACTGTTGAGGGCACGCTGTGGAAAGTCTAACCCCAGGCAGAGGATGTGGCACTTGACATCCACAACAACTGAGAGCCAGAGTAGGGTCTTGAGCAAAGTAGATGGTGATTTAAGAACACCAGCCTCTTAGAAGTTTGTTACCATGAAGCAACTTATTTGGCACAAGATGGCAAAGTCAAGATCTACACAAAGCTGTCAGCAGTATAAATGGCATAAATTTGCATTAGAGATGAATTATGAGAGACATATTTTTAAGAAATATGAAAGAAACTGGTCTTAGCTTAAACACAAGGAAAGCAGAAGGAAGAGTCAAAGACGACTTCAATTTTCCTCTTCTGTATATCTAGAAGAAAGGTGGTACCTCTAACGAAATGGGGAATGAGGAAGAGTCAAGCTCCACAAGGCCCATGGACTTGAGCCAAATTATGTGACATTCTTTACTTTTCTGTTAGTAGCTATGCTGGAAATTCTCCATTTGCCCCTCCAGTTCTTCTCTGTACCCATCGCTCTATTCTGCGCCCCAGAAGACTAATCTCTATAAATTGCATAAACCAGACTCTCTCGACAGCTGGCTTCAGCTTGGGTTTGAGAGACCATAGCAGGAAGTCAGAAGGCCACAACAGAGACAGACCAAGACATTTACTGATCTGTCTCCCTCCATGCTAGGCAGCAATTCAGTCCTAGGTGCATCAGGTACCTTAGTGCACATCTCCTAAATCTGCAGGTTTCCCCAGGTTCCAGGAGGGTTCCTCCTTGTTTTTAGCCCCAAGGCATTCTCACTATCTGTTGGTTTCCATTAACCTCTCCAACACTTTGTAGGTGGTTTCTTTATCACACACTTTTGTGTATTACTCCTTTTGGGGTGGAACAATAAATTTCCTGCTGGGATCTTGAGTGAGAAATTGCCAGGGTGCAAGCACTCAGAGTTTTCTAAGAAAGGGCATATTATCCCATAATGTTCCATATGCCTCACAGCAAATTTTGGATGATCAGAGAGAAGAGGCTCAAGTATAAGAAAGGGATGTAACCTTTTTGATAGAAGTTCAGTACATATGGCAATAATTGCACATCAGTAATTAATCAGCATATTCAGAATGGGATTATACTTATTTTTATCCCTTATAGGGAAGATCCCTTTTACAAAGAATCTTTAAAGCTTCAAAATGGGATAATATGTTAAACAAAATCCTTTATAGTTTGACAGCTAAGAGTGGACAAAAGGAACATAATTCAGAACTATACTAATATTTTGTTTTCAGCTAAAATTGCTATTAGAAAAGAAGCTCCTCTCTAGTTAATATCCGATCACTGAGCCCAAACCACAAGACACTGGGATAAGGCCAGACGCTGCTGAAAATATGCTTGGTGATCTTACTCTCTGGAATTTGGATTGGAAAAATAAATGCATGTGCAGTAGCTTTGGTTTCTATAAGCATAATGATGAGATTTTTTTTCCCAGCATGAACAAGGATCATGAGCATCACAAGGAACTAGGCAAAGTCTCAGCTTGACAACATACGTGTATTTTTTTCAGCATTTTTTTTTTTTTGATGAGGAAGATTGGCCCTGACCTAACATCTGTTGCCAATCTTCCTTTTTTTTTTTTCTCCCCAAAGCCCCAGTACATAGTTGTATGCCCTAGTTGTAGGTCAGTCTAGTTCTTCTATGTGGGATGCCGCCACAGCATGGTTTGATGAGTGGTGTGTAGGTCCATGCCCAGGATCTGAACTGGTCCTGGGCCGCCAAAGCAGAGCACATGAACTTAACCACTCAGCCATGGGGCCCGCCCCTCTATGAGTATTTTTAATGTGACTAGACAGAGGCTTGAAAATGAAATCAAGGTGAAATAAATATTATTCAACAGTTTTTATTAGAGTAACAGAGGTTAGTTTGATTTTCTTTTCTTTGTAGCAAGTAATTTCATTAATTCATTCAACAAATATTTATTAAACACCTAGAACGTGCAAGGCCCTGTCCTAGGCACAGAGAATATAATGGTGAGAAAGTCCAATAACGTCTTTGCACTCCTGGATCTTAGAATCACTCAGGGAAGGCAGAAAAACTGAAAAAACTATTACAGATAAGCCCCTGTCATGAAAAGGAAGCAGGATACTATATGCTTATGAAAGATAGAAAGTTGTATCCAGAAGCGCTCTGGCCATATAACGATCTAGCAACGATGACGAAGTTTGTGGTTAAGTAAATCTGTTCTGGAGTCAAACTGCCTGGGTTCCGAGTCCCACAGGACCACCAAACAGCCAGCGAACTCCCAGCAACGCCCTGTCCTCTCTCCCTCAGGCTCTACACTCTTAAAGTGAGATGAAGACAGAACCTACTTCCTAAGGTCACCGTGAGCTAATAATATGTGGAGTTTGCAGAAAAATGTCTGATACATAGTATTTATTTAGCTGCTTTTAATATTTAAAAAAATCTATTTTATATCCTAGGAGCCTCAAAGATATTTGGGGCCCATATTTTGCTAATCCCCCAATAATGAGATGATTCTAGTAAAGGTTCAATATATATCTGCTAGTATTATTGTCTACGTGAGTAAACAGGGAGGCAGACTAATCAGAAAATTTGAAGTCAGTTTTTACCGACCATCATGTCTGCAAGGCTAGACTAACCAAACCAAATAAATCTCTAATTAACAGTACTAATAATAACCAGCATAACATAATGATGTTGATAATGACGATTGCTAACATTTCTTGACTATTTACTTCGCTAAACAAATATGTATGCTATTTATATCATTACTTCTTTCAATGACTCTGTGATGTACGTGTTTCTCATTTTGTAGATGAAAAAATGAAGCTCAAAGAACACCTAGCAAATAACCTGGCATAGTAAACTCCTAATACAAATTTGTTTAAACAAAAAAGGAATGAATGAATAAATAAATGAATGCAAGCTACTTTAAGGATTTTATTTTTAATTATTAACTCAATTTATGATCCTATTCCTCATCAATTACTGTTATTTAAAGCAGTTTGAAGAGGTTTTATGAATAGTTACCAAGTTTCTGCTTAGCCTCTGAAACTAGGTACACCAATTCCCGGGGTTCTGTCAGGGAGAGAAGAGAAGGGGAGACTTGCAAATTGGTACAATTTTAGTATCTAGCAAAGTAATTCTGATGTGCAAAGTGTTTGAGGAACATTGACCTAACTATTGTTATAAATTGTCTTATAGAAAAAAGTAGCATATTATTAATAAAGCTGCGCGTCCTGTAGAATGTACTATTTTTCCTCAGGTAATAAAACATACAAAAGCAAGTAATACAGGTAATATTTTCAAACCATTATTTAAATTAACAATGACAAACAGAATAGCATGAGACTATTTTGTAATTACTGAATAAATAGAAATAAATCCTTTATACGGATGCCTCATCTTGCTGCATCATCTTATAAACTACAGATTTAGCACTTGAGAAGCCTTGTCATTCTGGGTTCATTTTAATTTAAAAGAGCATTTGCATAATATAATTACATATGTTCAGATTCTACGAGGCTAACGGGACAGCACTAATTGTGATGACAAAAACATGCGCAGTGTTTTGATATAATTCATTTAAAAGACTTTAATCCTTTCTTTTCAGGCACAAGGACCCCTTACCTCATGTGAACTCCCTCTCTGGACAGAACAGAAGTACATGAATTTCTTCCCCAGTGGGGTCCTTCTGTATGACATTCTCCCTGGGAACATAGCCATTACCATTCTAGCTACATTTAGGTCACTCCTATTTGTCTACGTGTTTTTGATTCATTGGAGAATGGAGAAATTCCTTGACCGCAGGGTGAAAAACAGATTGGAAATGTAGGAAAAGGAAGACATTATTATGCTAAAACCAAAATTCTAAAGTAACACTCTCAAAATTGGTAGAGATCTTAGAAGTTACCTTTCTCACACTTATTAAATACATGAATGTCTTTGCAATACCAGAGGCATTTAGAATTTGCTTGAAATATCTCACTACCTTTGTGAAGGTGCCCCACACCATTTTTGAAAGACTGCAATTAAAAGAAAAAAACAATCCAATTGTAGACACAAAATCCATCCCCCAATTTCTACTCCAAATTCTTCCTTTCAGAGCGAAATCCCCTTTTTCTCATTTGAATCATTACAGCTGACATCTACTATGTGCCAGTACTCTGCTGTACACTGTAATCTTCTAGAAAATCCTATATGGAGGTACAACGATAACTGTCCACTTTACAGAAGGAATGTTGAAGCATAAGTAGGTCGAGTCGCATGGCGCTGGTAAAGTGCAGAGATGCAGTCTGACCCCTGAAGTCCAAGCTCCACTTCCTTTATGTGATCGCTACGAATCACTTCGATGTGATTGATTGGTTCATTCACTTATTTGTTTATTCATCAAATACATATATATTTGTGTTGAGGATGCCAAAATGCTGAGAAAAAAGTGGAAATGTTAATATAGGTTATCTTTGAACAGCCAGGTCATAGATGATTTTTATTTTGCTAAGTTTTTCATATTTTTTAAATAATTTTAAAATAATGAACACATATTACTTGCATACTAAGAAAAAATACACAAATATATTTTTAAAGCAGAGAAAAATGACAGGAGAAGGTAGGGTTGGATAAGGGCATCTTGGAGTTTCAATGTTAGGCTGCTGCCTTGCAGTAAGGACTGCAGAAGACAGTTCTAGAAAACGTCTAAGAATAACATAGTACTCTGAATAATGGCCACCCAAAGATCTCAGGTCCTAACCCCTGGAACCTGTAAATGTTATTTTATCTGGAAAAAGGGTCTCTGCAGATGTGATGAAGGATCCTGACAGTTATCCTGGATTATCTGGGAGGCCCTAAAATGCAATCACAAGTGTCTTTATGAGAGAGAGACAGACGGAGATTCGATACACACATAGAGCAAGGGTGATGTGACAATGGACACAGAGATTGGAAGGACACAGTCACAAGCCAAGAAATGCCAAGTCACCAGAAGTCAGAAGAGTCCCCTTCTAGGGCCTCTGAAAGATGTCTGGTCCTGCCTACACCTTGATTTTGGACTTCTGGACTCCAGAACTGGGAAAGAATAAATTTCTGTTGTTCTAAGCCACCAAGTTTGTGGTAATTTGTTACAGCAGTCAAAGGAAACTAACAAGTATAAAACATACTTTGAACAATCCTTCCAATGACCCCTTGGGAGGAGCCTGTACCTAGCTGAGGTTTTAAAAGGAGCCCACAACTAATTCTCAAGTACTGGTGAGTGGTGTCTAACTGTTAATTAGCCAATGATTTTGGAGGACAGTCCACAGTATACAAGGCACTCAAATAGATGGTAGCCAAGGAAAACCCCTCCTCACCCAACCCTCTACTCTGATTAATCTAGTGTCCAGTTCACGTCCTTGGATCCGCAGGACAGAATACCTACGGCAAGGTTAAGAGTCTTTATTTGGAGAGGACTTAGTTTAACTGCTAACCTTTCTCAATTAATTACTGGGAACTTGACTTGTATTTTATGTCCAAAAATACATGCCATTTTACAACATTTATCATTTCTTAACTAGAAAGGGGGTTGGTCAATGCAAACATTTGAAGTGAAGTCTACGGCAGTAGGAGAGAAAGCAAAAAAAAACAAGAAGAAGAAATTTCCTGGAGTTTAAATTTCTTTATGAAACAGAAATATGAAGAGTAAAAATAGTCATAGCTATACAATATTTATTATGGGAAAATCTGGGGCCCTATTAGGAAGGGCCCAATGAGCCATTTTCAATGGACTAGAAAGTTGATGATAATTAAGATAGTCCCATTTAACTCTTTATCTTAATTAATTAATAAACCCTTTGTGTATTTAAAAAATAAAGTAGAAAGGACCTGGGATCAATCTTGGAAGCAACTGTATAATAACTAAGTCTGTGCCAAAACAACCTGAGATGCTGAATAAAACGAGGATGCTAATGTTTTTTAACAACCAAATAAACTTGTTTTTCAGTTAAACAACTTTCCATTTATTTAAATTTTAAAATTGGAAAGTTTAACTGGGAGATAAAAGTCTTTAGCAGGAAAAAGGCAACTTAAGATTTAATCTCATAGCTGCTTCTGACTCTCTGAACTAAAAATCTGTGGCTGATGGTACCTACTTTTCTTGGCTTTCACCTACTTCTTTGACCTACTGTCAGTTATCTTCAATATAATCTTTAAAATTTGGTGCTGAAATTTCATATGCAGTGTAGTGCTTACTTGTGCAAAGGTAAGATGCTTTTGAAAAATTATAAAAGTTTAACAATGTAGTCTGCTGGTAAAGAAAACAGCATTCTCATAGCAGAAGGTAGACGGAATGCAAAATGGTAAAATTCTGATAGAGGGCACTTTGGTGATATTTATCACACCCAGGCACATAAGAAATGGCATATTTGCAAGGTTACCTGCATTACAAACAGCATTGTTTGTAATAGCAGGATTGGAAACAACTCAGGTGTCCACCAATGAAAAACTGGTTAAATAAACTATGATACATCTGCATAATGGAATATGATACAGTCATACAAATAAAATAAGCTATATCTACTAGAGAATATATATATATATTATTTTTTAATTGAAGTAACATTGGATTATAACATTATATAGCTTTTGGATGTACATCGTAATATATTTCAAATTCTCTGTAGATTACATCATGTTCACCACCCAAAAACTAATTATAATCCATCCCCTCACGTGTGAACCTAAGAGAATATATATATTAATAGCTCTCTCCAGGACATATTATAAAGAGAAAGAAGGATAGCTTACTTTAAAAATGAGCATTCAGTATGCTATATTTTAAGTAAAAAAGAAATGATACTAAGAATATATATTTGTATTTGCCTTTATTCACACACACAAAAATCATAGGAAGAATGCACATGAAACTACTCAAAGTAGTGACCCACAGGAGTGTGTGTGTGCAGGGGGGAGAAGAAGGATGGATGGAAAGTAAGACTTTTCAATATAAACATTTAATACAGTTTTGATTTTCAAATTATATGAGTATTTTATCTATTCAAAAATTAAATTTAAAATGAGAATAATATGCAAAGAAAAACAAATTGCACAAAAACATTTATACTTTTCTATATACAGGTTAAAATTTTTTAATAGTCTTTATACTTTTTTATGCAGAATTTCTATATCACAAGAATATTACTTTTTTAATATAAAAATGTAACTGTTTTTGTATAACAAGCTGTTTTGAGTTAATTCACTCACAGTTTTGTTATACACATAGCTAGTGGTCTCTGTGTTATGCTAGATGCACCAAGGCAACTTGGAACTGAGAACCTGTGGGGAGTATGAGCCTAGGCACAATTTTTTAAAAAGTTCAGTTTCAGATCCAAGTTTCTTTGGCAATATGTGTGTGTATGAGAATATTTTTATTTTTAATTTGATTTTGGCCTTCCTTGGCAAACAGCTACTCTTCTTGCTAAGTAAAATAATCTCAGGGGAAAATATCAGTGACTACGTTTTGGCTTCAACACTCTAATATTTTTAATCTCAGAAGTTCCATTGACTTTTATAATTGCCCTCTCACATTATCACGAAATATGTGTGTTCCTGGCCCCTGCCCCAAGCTACTCAAATATAAATAATTTCTTTCTATACCTTAAAAATATGGACTTGGCTGCTATGATTAAGAAGCAAAGGGCTTCAATTATAAATATTAATTTTCATCCTGCCTCTGTCAGATCAACTAGATATAATTAATGTGTTAATCCAACTAAAATCTAGTTTAACACGCAATAACTAAAATTAATATAACATCCTTCCACTTCTGAAATACATTAAGTAGAAATTTTTTTTGATAGCTATTTTAACATGCATTGATTTCCTACACTAAAGGCCTGTAACAAAACACTAGTATCCAGAAAGGCCAGATATCATGACAATGATACAATCATAATGCAACATGGATTTTTATTGCATTTCTTCTCTATGTCAGACAATGTTTTGAGTGCTGAAGATACAGCAGCATAGAAAGTAGCCAATGTCCTTGTTCTCATGGAGTTTACATTTTAATGAAGAAAGAAATATACATATATCTTTCATAAAGGAATAAGGGAAAAACATAAGGGAATTGTTAGATAATGTAAAGTGCTGTGCAGTTAATTTAAATAGAGCGGAATGTTTGAAAGTGCCTGGGTGTCTAATTTGGAATGATTGTTCAAATAAGCCCTCTCTTAGCAGGTGACATTTTAGCTGAGATCTAAATGCGAAGAGAAGTCCATCCATGTGAAGATGAAGAGATAATGACAATGTCTGACTGGAAGACAGGGGTAATCAGGTCTGGCTTTATAAGCTAAAGTTAAGCATTTGAGTTTTCATTCCAAGTGCAACAAGAAGCCATTGAAGGGTTTTGAGCATGGTATCATCTGATTTATATTCTTAAAAGAACACACTGGTGAGCAAAGAGTGACATCAGCATCATGGCAAAGTGAGTTGTTCCCTTAATCTCTCTACCCTAAGTTACAACCAAATGGACATTCATTAACCAAGAGAGGATTCCTTACAAAGCACAATAGTACATGTTAAAGATCCATGTAGCCATACATCTGAAGGTGGGGGTAATGAATCCCCAGGAAGCAGTGGAAGGAGGTGAGTGGATCCTTCCTCCTCCCCAGAGGCAGTGATCTAGGTCACAGTTCCTCACACAGCAGCTGATGTGAGATTGTAAGAGAGGGTGGAGGACGGCAGGCAGGCCTGCATTTGAATGCTTTCATGTTCAGAGTTACAGCCCAGCCTGTGGGAGTGCCCACAGTGTGGTGGTGGTCCTGCCCATCAGGATGCCCCACACTGAGTGGCATAGCTTAACCTTAGCAAAGGAGCTCCCCACCAAGTACAACAGCTCAGCTGAACTGCCCACAAGCACAAAGTAGGCCACATGCCTAAAAGAAAGTGCCCCTCCACCCACCTAGTGCATCAACTCAGCTGGTCCCCCACCAAAGCAGCAGTCCCACACCAGAGCACTTGCATGTGCACGTGTGACCTGCCAAGTGGCTGTGGCCAGTAAGCAAATGGAGATAAGTCTTATCAGCACAACTTCCTGCAATCATGATGGGTTCAGAAAACACAGCTCCTGTCTCCGCCAGAGGTGGCCAGTGAAATCTGCGACCTGATACTACTACAAATGCCTCGGTAAAGGGTCAGTTCATCAAACACTATGAAAAACTACAGTAACACTTCAGAGCAGAAGGAAAATGACATGTTTTCAGAAACCAATCCTGAAGTCACAAAAATGTACAATCTTAATGACAGAAAATTTAAAAAAGTTATCATAAAGAAACTCAATGAGATAGAAGAAAACTCAGAAAGGCAGTTTACTGCATTCAGGAATAAAATTAATGAGCAAAAGAAATACTTCACCAAAGAGATTGAAACTCTAAAAAAAGAAAAAACCAAACAGAAATTCGGGAGATGAAGAACACAATGAATGAGATAAAAAGCAATCTAGAATCCTTAGAAATCAGAGTTGACATTATGGAGGACAGAATTGGTGATTTAGAGGACAGAAATATAGAAATGCTACAGGTGGAGGAGGAGACAGAGTTAAGATGAGAAAAATGAAGAAATGCTTGGAGTAATATCCAACTCAATTAAGAAATGCAACATGAGGATTATAGGTATGCCAGAGGGAGAATGGAGGGAAAAGCAGCAGAGAGCTTTGTCAAAGAAATAATAGCTGAGAACTTCATGAAACTGGGGAAAGAACCAGATTTACAAGTACATGAAGCCAATCGAACTCCTAATTACATCAAAGCAAAAAGGGCTTCTCCAAGGAATATAATAGCAAAACTAGAAAAAATCAACAACAAAGAAAAAATATTAAGGGCAGCAAGGGAGAAGAGAATAATCTACAAAACAAACTCTATCAGGCTATCAGGGATTTTCTCAGCAGAAATCTTAAAGACTGGAAGAGAATGGGATGATATATTCAAAATACTGAAAGACAAAAACTTTCAGCCAAGAATACTCTATCTAGCAAAACAATCCTTCAGATACGATGGAGAAATAAAAGCTTTCTCAGATAAACAAAAGCTGAGGGAGTTCATCTCCACTAGACCTCCCTCATAAGGAACGATCAAGGATGCCTTCATACATGACACAAAACGGCAAAGGTTTACAAAGCCTTAAGCAAGGAGATAAATAGTCACTCAAAATCAGAAAATTGCAACTCTGGATCAGAACAGGTCAGCAAACACTTAATTATAACATAAAAGACAAAGGGAAGGAAAGTATCAAAAAAAACTATAAACATTTCAATTTAGTCACAAACACAAGACTAAACAGAATAATTTGTAACAGCAGCAACTCAGAAGGGGAAGAGGAATGGGATGGAACCTGCCTAGGTTAATGGACATAAGAGACTATCAAAAAATGGTCTATCTCATCTATGAGATCTTTTATACAGACCCCATGGTAACCACTAAACAAAAAATCAGAGCAGAGACAAAAATCATAAAGAAAGAGAAAATTGAGAAGACTATCACAGACAACCAACAAACTGTAATGGCAGTCAGAATACAAGGGAAGAGAAACAACGGAAATATAGAACAACCAGAAAACAATAGATAAAAGGGCAGTATTAAGCCTTATATATCAATAACCACTCTAAATGTAAATGGATTGAATTCTCCAATCAAAAGACACAGAGTAGATGGACGGGTTGAGAAACAAGACCCAACACTATGCTGCCTCCAGGAAACACAACTCAGCTCTAAAGACAAACACAGGCTCAGAGTAAAGGGATAGAAGCTGATACTACAAGCAAAAGGCAAGTGAAAGAAAACAAGTGCTGACATACTCATATACACAAAGCAGACTTCAAGATAAAAAAGGCAATGAGAGACAAAGAGGGGAAGTATATAATGATAAAAGGGACATTCTACCAAGAGAGCATAATACTTATGACTATATATGCACCTAACACAGGAGCACCAAAGTACATAAAGCAACTATTAACAGACCTAAAAGGAGAAATTAATAGCTACACAATAATAGTAGGGGACCTCAACACCCCATTTACATCAATGGATAGATCATCCAGACAGAAATTCAACAAGGAAATAGTGAACTTAAATGAAAAACTAGACCAAATGGACTTAAAAGATATACATAGAACAGCAGAATACACGTTCTTCTCAAGTGCACATAGAACATTCTCAAAGATAGACCAAATGTTGGCAAACAAGGCAAGCCTCAATAAATTTAAGAAGATTGAAACCATATCAAGCCTCTTTTCCAACCACAGTGCTATGAAACTAGAAATCAACTACAAGAAAAAAGCTTTGAAAGTCATAAATATGTGGAGACTAAACAACATGCTCCTGAACAACCAGTGGACAAATGAAGGAATTAAAGGAGAAATCAAAAAATACCCAGAGACAAATGAAAATGAAAATACAACATACCTTTTATGGGATGCAGCAAAAACAGTTATAAGAGGGAAATTTATAGCAATATAGGCCCTCTTCAACAAACAAGAAAAATCTGAAATAAGTAATCTTAAACTACACCTAACAGAACTAGAAAAAGAAAAATAAACAAAGCCCAAAGTCAGCAGAATGAGTGAAATAATAAAAATTAGAGGAGAAATAAGTGAAATAGACACCAAAAAAAAATAGAAAGGATCAATGAAACTAAGAGCTAGTTCTGTGAGAAGATAAACAAAATTGACAAAGCCTTAGCCAGACTCACTAAGGAAAAAAGAGATAGGGGCTGGCCGGGTGGCACAGCGCTTAAGTTTGCACATTCTGCTTCTCAGCGGCCTGGGGTTCACTGGTTTGGATCCCAGGTGTGGACATGGCACCGCTTGGCAAAAGCCACACTGTGGTAGGTGTCTCACATATAAAGTAGAGGAAGATGGGCATTGATGTTAGCTCAGGGCCAGTCTTCCTCAGCAAAAAGAGTAGGATTGGTAGTAGTTAGCTCAGGGCTAATCTTCCTCAAAAAAAGAAAAAAGAAAAAAGAGAGAAGGCTCAAGTAAATAAAATTAGAAATGAAAGAGGAGAAATTACAACGGATACTACAGAAATACAAAGGATTATAAGAGAATACTATGAAAAACAATAGCCAAACAAATTGGATAACCTAGAAGAAATGTATAAATTCTTAGACTCATACAACCTCCCAAAACTGAAACAGGAAGAAAGAGAGAATCTGAATAGACAAATCACAAGTAAAGAGACTGAGACAGTAATTAAAAACCTCCCAAAAAACAAAAGTCCAAGACCAGATGGCTTCTCTGGAGAATTCTACCAAACCTTCAAAGAAGAGTCAATACCTATCCTTCTCAAACTATTCCAAAAAATTGAAGAATATGGAATGTTCCCTAACTTATTCTATAAGGCCAACATCACCCTGATACCAAAACCAGACAAGGAAAACACAAAGAAAGAAAATTATGAGCCAACATTGCTCATGAACATAGATGCAAAAATCCTCAACAAAATATTGGAAAACTGAATACAGCAATACCTTAAAAAGATTATACACCATGATCAAGTGGGATTTATACCAGAGACGCAGGAAGGCTTCAACATCTGCAAATCAGTCAATGTGATATACCACATTAACAAAATGAGGAATAAAAATCATGTGATCACCTCAATAGATGCAGAGAAAGCATCTGACAAGATCCAACATCCATTTATGATAAAAACTCTCAATACAATGCATGTAGAAGGAAAGTATGTCAACATAATAAAGGCCATATATGACAAACCCACAGCTAACATCACACTAAATGGTGAAAAATTGACAGCCATCCTTCTGAGAACAGGAACAAGATGAGGGTGCCCACTCTCACCACTCCTATTCAACATAGTACTAGAGGTTTTGGCCAGAGCAATTAGGCAAGAAAAAGAAATAGGAAGGTATCCAAATTGGAAAGGAAGAAATGAAACTCTCACTGTTTGTGAATGACGTGATCCTATATAAAGAAGATCCGAAAGAATCCACCAGAAAACTGTTGAAAATAAACAACAACTACAGCAAAGTTGCAGGGTGTAAAATCAACTTATAAAATCAATTGCATTTTGGGTCAGCCTGGTGGCATAGTGTTTAAGTTCACACACTCTGCTTTGGCAGCCCGAGGTTTGCCAGTTCAGATCTTGGGCGCAGACCTACACACTGCTTATAAAGCTATGCTGTGGCAGGTGTCCCACATATAAAATAAAGAAAGATGGGCATGGATATTAGCTCAGGGCCAATCTTCCTCAGCAAAAATAGGAGGATTGACAGTGGATGTTAGCTCAGGACTAATCTTCCACAAAAAAACCCAAAATCAGTTGCATTTCTATATGCTAATGAACTAGCGGAAAGAGAAGTCAAGAAAACAATCCCATTTACAATCACAACAAAAAAAATAAAATATCTAGGAGTAAATTTAACCAGGGAGGTGAAAGACCTATACACTGAAAACTATAAGACATTATGGAAGGAAATCAAAGAAGATGTAAAGAAATGGAAAGATATTCCATGCTCATGGATTGGAAGAATAGACATAGTTAAAATGTCCATATTATCTAAAGCAATCTACAGATTCAATGCAATCCCAATCATAATCCCAATGACATTCTTCATAGAAATAGAACAAAGAATCCTAAAATTTATATGGAACAACAAAAAGACCCTGAATACCCAAAGCAATCTTGAGAGAAAAGAACAAAGCTGGAGGCATCACAATCCTTGACTTCAAAATATACTACAAAGCAATAGTAATCAAAACAGCATGGTACTGGCACAAAAACAGACACACAGATCAATGGAACAGAATTGAAAGCCCAGAAATAAAATGATACCTCTATGGACAGCTAATCTTCGACAAAGGAGCCAAGAACATACAGTGGAGCAAGGAAAGCCTCTTCAATAAATGGTACTGAGAAAACTGGACAACCACATGGAAAAGAATGAAAGTAGACCATTAGCTTACATCACACACAAAAATTAACTCGAAATGGATTAAAGACTTGAATGTAAGACCTGGAGCCATAAAACTCCTAAAAGAAAATATAGGCAGTACACGCTTTGTCATTGGTCTCTGCAGCATCTTTTCAAATACCATATCTATTCAGGTGGGAAACAAAAGAAAAAATAAACAAACGGGGTTACATCAGACTAAAAAGCTTATGCAAGGAAAAGGAAACCATGCACAAAATGAAAAGACAGCCCACCAACTGAAAGAAAATATTTGTAAACCATATATCTGACAAGGGGTTAATTCCTAAAATATCTAAAGAATGCATACAACTCAACAACAAAAAAACAAACAAGCCAATCTAAAACGGGGAGAGGAAATGAAAAGACATTTTTCCACAGAAGATATACAGATGGCCAATAGGCACAAGAAAAGATGTCCAACATCACTAATTATTAGAGAAATGCAAATCAAAACTACAATGAGACATCACCTTACACTTACACAAAAAATAACAAATGTTAGAGAGGATGAGGAGAAAAGGGAACCCTCATAGACTGCTAGTGGGAATGCAAACTGGTGCAGCCAATATGGAAAACAGTGTGGAGATTTCTCAAAAACTTAAAAATAGAAATGCCATACAATCCAGCTATCCCACTACTGGGTATTTATCCAAAGAACTTGAAATCAGTCCAAAGAGACTTATGCACATCTATGTTCACTGTAGCATTACTCACTATAGCCCAGATGTGGAAGCAACCCAAGTGCCCATGAACTGATGAATGGATAAAGAAGATGTGATATATATATATACAATGGAACACCACTCAGCCATAGAGAAAGACAAAATCACCCCACTTGCAACAATGCGGATAGACCTTGAGGGTATTATGTTAAGCAAAATAAGCCAGGCAGAGAAAGACAAACACCCCATGATTTCACTCATATATAGAAGATAAACACATAGATAAAGAGAACAGTTTAGTGGTTACCAGAGGTGAAGGGGGCTGGAGGGTGGGCAAAAGGGTTAAAGGGGCCCATCTATATAGCGACAGAAAAAAATTAGACTATTAGTGGCGAGCATGATGCAGTGTATACAGAAACTAATCATTATGTACACCTGAAATTACACAATGTCATAAACCATTATGACCTCAATAAAATAATTGAAAAAAAAAAAGAACACTCTGCCTATTGAGTAGAAAATAGACTGAAGAGGGATGAGAGTGGAAGTAGAAGCCCAGATTACCTCAGGATAGGGAAGATCGGCTACCATTAATTTGAAGAAAAGTGCTATTACTTGGATTACATTTGGAGGTAACCAGGACTTGGTGATGTGTTGAGTGTGGGGCTTAAGAAAAGAGAGGAAACAAGGATAATGCCTAGAATTGTGTTTGAGCACTGGAGCACTGGGTTGTCTAATGTACTATGATGAGATAGGTAGAGAAGAGAAACAAGATCTGGGGGACATTAAGAGTTCAATTTAGGCCATATTCAGTTTGAAATGTCCATTAGGTATACAAGAAAATGCCAAGTAGGAAGCCAAGTTCCAGAGACAGATTCGGGCTGGAGATGTAGTTTGGAGAGTCGTCAGACTGTAAATTTCACCTGAAGTCAGGAAATTAATTAAGGTAATCTTGGAAGAACGTGCAGACAGGTTAAGGTAGGAAGCTAAGGGAAGATCTCCAGGGCCCGCCTACATCTAGAGGATCTACGCAGAGAGCTCCGGAAAGAAGGCTGAGGAGGGGCAGGCGCAGGGTCCCGAAAGTGGTGACAAGAAAGCGTTACAAGAAATGTTCATCT
Organism: Equus quagga; assembly: GCF_021613505.1. Taxonomy (NCBI): domain Eukaryota; kingdom Metazoa; phylum Chordata; class Mammalia; order Perissodactyla; family Equidae; genus Equus; species Equus quagga. The sequence goes on from NC_060269.1 coordinate 87,923,098, forward strand.
GTATCCAGTGCTGCTGAGCAGTCAAGAGAGAATAACTAGGAAACCAACAAATGGATTTGGCCAAATAGAAGCTACTGGTGAATTTGACAAGAGTAGCCTCAAAGGAGTGGGAGCAAAGCGAGTCCAATTCCAGTGGGCTGAGGAAAGAATCCGAGATGGAGAAGTGGAGACCAACATGTAGATAACTCTTCAACAAGTTTTGCTTCACATTTTCTTCTCAGTTATATATTAAAGATATTAATGCTCTCTTGTACATAAGTACTTTTTCCTGAGTTTTCTTCTTAGATTTTTAGCTTTGTTTATATTGGGACAGGAGTAAGAATTATATTCACTGTATTAGCTCTAATGTTTTTATGCCTTTAATCTTTGTTTTGTCTGGATTTTATTTTTACATTTCAAATTCATTAACTTAAATTTCTTGATATTACCTCATGAATAATTCTTCCTGTACCAATAAATTTTAAATGTAAAAAAAAAAATTTTGATGTGAAAGGGATCAGACAAATGGATTAGTAGCTAAAGGAGGACACAGGTACCACGGTATCCGTGTTTTGCTGTTTTAGGAAAGGATATAACAGAGTGTATTTATTTGTGGCTGGCAAGGATTCTGCAGAAAGGGGAACAATAATCCCAGAACGATTTTTCTTTCTTTTTTTTTTTGTGAGTAAGATTGTTCCTGAGTTAGCATCTGTGCCAATCTTCCTCTATTTTGCATGTGGGATGCTGCCACAGCATGGCTTGATGAGTGGTGTGTAGGTCTGCTCCCGGGATCTGAACCCAGGAAAGCCAGGCTGCTGAAGCAGAGTGCATGAACTTAACCACTACACCACTGGGATGGCCCCCCAGAACCATTTATTGAGAAATCTGTTCCTTCCCAGCTGATCTTCTGATGCCAGATCTGTGATTAAATTACTTCTCATATATGTGAGAATGTATTTCTAAATTCTTTATTTTGTTCTGTTGGTGAATTTGTCTATCACTGCACCAGTACTACACCATATTAACTACGATATCTTGATATTTGGTGAGGTAAGTCTTCTGGTTTCACTCCCCTTCACCAGAAATGTCCTATCAATTTTTGGCTCTTTGCACTTCCCTATAAAGTTAGAAGCTGCTTGTCAATACCTCCCTCCAAAATATCCTGTTGGGATATTTACTGGCACTGCACTGAATCCATAGATCAATTGTCTTCTTACAATATTAGATCTTCTATAATATTAATAAAATCTTTACAGGGTTAAGACTTCAAATCCATAAACATGTTATATCTCTCTATTAACATAGGTTTTTTAATGTCTTTCCACAAATGATTATAATTAGTATATTTTTTGTATACATGTATATATGCAATTTTGTATTTGTGTATATACTGTTATATATTATATACATAGTATATATAATATTTTTATGTTAGTATATATTTTGATATACCTTGCATATTTTGAGGCTTTTAAAAATAGCATTTAAAAATATGGCTTTGAACTGTTCACTGCTAGTGTATGGAAATGTATATTGATTTTGTATACATCAACTTTGCTAAACTTTCTTATCTGTAAGACATTTGGGGGTTTTCTAGACATGCATATTTTCTATAAATACACAGGGTAAATAATGGCAGTTCTGTATCTTCTTCTCCAATCCTTAAACATTTTCTTTCTTTTATCCTACGGCATGCTGACAAGGACCAACTAACAAAATGGTGAATTGAGGTGATGAGAGCAAATATTCTTAACTTAGTCCTAGTACTAAAGGGAATGCATTCAATGCGTCCTCACTAACTGTGATGACGTCTAGAGGTTTTTAATAAGATATTCTTTATTACTTTCGGGAGCTTCTCTTCTATTCCTAGTTTGCTAAGAATTGTTTTGTTTTATTCTGTTTTTTAATATTATGAATGCATGTTAAATTTTATTAAATATCTTTTTTGCTATCTATAGAAATAATCAGATGATTTTTTTCTCCTGTAACTTGCTATAATATTAATAATTATTATTAAATAAAGCAGAGCTGATACTTTATTTACACAACCATTTCATTTCCATCCTGAGCACACTAAAAGATTTCTTTTCCCACTCACTTGTGTATCTAGATGAGATCCTGTGACTGAGTTCTGACCAAGTGTACCATAGGCAAAAGTGACGTACTTCCAGCTCTGGCTAGACAACATCCTGTGTGATCTTCCCCTCTGTATCTTCCTGCTTGTATGGCTAAAAAAACGTGTCTTTAAATTGCAAAGCTACAAAGTGACAAGTGCTTAATTCCAGGCACAATTATGTTAGTGTGTGTGCATACACACACATACATATGTATGTATATGTATATATGTGTGTGTGTGTGTCATTCTCCAGGAATATTCTTCCTACAAATGCTTGGAGAACATCACCATTTTATGAAAGCTCTGAAAGCTTCAGGAAACCATAATATCACAGTGGGCACTACTTGAACTTTTCTGATGATAACAATTCATTACTAAGAAAGGAAGCAGAGTAGTGCTGCTGAAGGAATTTGAGCCCCTAAAATGTCACAGTCTCTCCTATAGCTCAACAGCAGAGCTACATTTTATTTATTAGCTAGATTTTATTTATTTCTCCATCCCTAATAGTTAAGAAGGTACCAGGCCTGCAGAAGTTACAGATAAAAGCTTATTGAATGGCTGGACAAATGAAGCCATGTAATCTTTTGGTGAGTTTCATTATTTATAAAATAAGGATAATTATAATATAGTATGCACTTGAACAACATAGAGGATGATTTGGAGATCAAAACTAAACAAGGCATGTGGAATTTGTAAACTATGAAACACAATAGAAAAGATAATATTTTTTTTTCTTCTTCTCCTAAGATAACATTTCGTCTAATAACAACAGATACTGAAGGATAAAATTGGTTTTCTTAGGTGAATTGAGGCCCTTTTTATCAGAGGAATTCAAACACGACCTGAGAAACCACCTAGTGGAGTTGTTAGGAAGGGGATTCCAATAATGTGTACCCTTTGACCTCCTGACCTTTTGCCTCCTTTCCAACACAGAGGCACCTTGATGTAAGGGAGCATGAGGGTGAGGAAAATATGCATTCATTAGGATTATTTTAAATAGAGAAAGACAATAAAGTGTGTAAGAGCACAGGCTGAGATTCTGTTAAACTAGCTGTAAATTCTGATGTTCACATCCTGGATATGTGACTTGGAGAAAACTGTTATAAATATTTGTATCTCTGTTTCCTCATTAGTAAAGTGAACCTCAAAAAAGAGTCTTTCATAGGAGGTTGTTCAGAGGTTTAAATAAAATAATGCATGTGAAGTGTTCAGTATTGCACCTGATATATGGTTAGGGATCATTATAATAATAATAGCCATTATTAACATTGTTTTTCATCAAAGTCTAGTTTGGTAATTCTTGGGGTACAGGACACAGTTTTAGCACTCAATAAATGTTATCTATTATTATTTATATTAGGACTAATAGTACTACACATGTTGAAAAGTGATCACAAATACACATATTTAATGTTACTCAAAGTAACACATGTTGAGGAATAAATGAGGCCTGAGCAAGAGACTGTTTGATATATCTGTGGGTTTTCAGGTTCATCTTTCAGGGAGTTTTTCTTTGGCAAATTAGGAAATGCAAACCAGCAAGCCTCTAATCTTGAAACATCAGATTCTAGACAACAATTTCCTCAGCTCGCTCAGACCAATATGCCGCCTACTAACAACGGGCAAGTGGAGATTAGGAAAAAAGAGTCTGTCATTTCCTTTCCTTTCTAAAAAGAGAAATACAAATTAGCAAGTAATTAATGACATAAGTCAGATGCTTTGTGAATGCTCAGAAGTCAGGGTGCAACAGTCATGCTGGTCTCCTTTTATTCAGGTTGAGATAATCAACCTTATTTCCTGTAGCAGAGACACTGTGACCTAATTTTTGGATGTGACAGTAAACTGTCTGGTGTTAATCGCGTTCATTAGATGTTCTTTTTTCAGGTATACAGCTTCTGTCCTGCACAAACGTCCAAAGGGTAGAAACTATTTTCAACTATTTCTATTTCTAATGAAAAATAAAAATCCATAGGGGACCACTGTTTGTGATTACCTGTGTGTTCATCCAGCACTTTCTGAGGATCTAAAATCTGAAAATAAAATCTAATGTATCTTATGATTATTATAACCATTGAAGTACTAACTAAGAATCTTATTGGAAATACTTTTCTAGTCATAGTGAAAATACAAGTTAAATAGATTACAGTTCTTATCTCTTAGCTAGTCAAAATAAAATACCAATTCGAGAGCACAAAGAAGGTTCCAAATTTTTCTGACAAGGAAAATAAAAAAGCACAAACAGATCATCAATATTTCTGCATTCTCTTTACCCACAAACACTGGTAAAAAAATACTTCCTTGCCTGGATGTATAGCAGTGGTATTAGGAAAGAAATTTGAATTTAAAAACTATAAACAAAAGGAGGTACTCATGTTATACATCTCAAAAATACATTTTTTTGAAGAGCACATGTTTCAGTGAAAAACATGTTTTATGTCTGGTAAAAATCTGTTTTCACTAGATTTTTAAAATAAATTAATGATCGTTAGTTGCAGAAAAATATTAAATTAAAAGTGGACTCTATATTAAAGTTTTCCACTATGACAGGTGAATTTTAGTAGGCAAGGTGAAATTTTACGTTAGCATCTCTTCTTAAACAGAAATTCTCACAGTATATTCAGTTATTTATAATTAATAATTGAGCAAAACACATTTTACTAAATGGTTTTTAAAATATACCTAGTGTTTCAATAGATACAGTATTTAACAGATTTGAAGTCCATCAAGGAAATAATTTTTCCAATGGAATTTTCTGAGGTAACCTGCTCCCTGAGCTTATCTTATATCTACATATCACATAATCTTAAAGAGTTGGAAAATACCTTAAAATTACTTGGTTCATTCTGCTATAAAATACCTCAGTTCTATCTTCATCCATCTTCTGTCGAACACTCCAGTGAAAAGGAACTTTCTACCTCCTGAGGAAGTTCATTCCATAATGGTAGCCTCCTATCCTTTCCAAAATCTACCTCATACCCAGCTGGAATTTGACTCTCGAAAATCTCTGCCTTCACTCACCCTCCAATGGTTGGCTGATAATGCCCTCTGGCTCTTGACATCTCTGAAGACAGCTACCCTGCCCACACTAAGTCTTCCCTTCCCCTATTTATATTTTGTTCGTTTGTTCAGAAAAATCAGTGTCCAAACACATCATCAGATGGCCCGCTCTGAATTCGAGTTTGTTTGTCACTCTGATAATGCACAGTGTCCTGAGCCCAGTGCCCCATGAGAGAAGCCATTGAGTAGAAGTTAGGAGCATCAGTTCTGGAGTCAGATCGACATTGTTTACATATAAGCTCTGCCCCATGTTAGGATAATCTTGGGGAAGTTTCTGAACCTCCCTGTGCCTCAGTTTCTCCATCTATAGGACAAAAATACCATTGACTCATAGGACTGTGGGCAGCTTAACACAATGCCTGCATGTGGCAGGTACACAAAAAATGCTAATTTTTAAAAATGTTGGACTACAACCTTCTATATCTGGATAACGTAATTCAATCAAAAAGGTCTAAAATTTTGCTAACATTGTAGGTGTTCTGATTACATTGCTGTTGCTCCCAGTGAATATGTGGTCACTTTTCACAAGAACTTCTATATGCATACAAGTAATAACTTTATATTCATTTGAGTAATGATTTAACGTAAATGTATATAGGTCTTTTTTTGGTATATGTATATTCATACATGTTATTTGTTCAATTTTCTTGTTAATTTGGGTCAAGAAACTAAATTTTGGGTTAAAGTATGGTATCTATCATTTGCATTAATTTTTATAGTTTAGAAAAGGATTTTTAAATATATAAGCTAATTTAAACTTGGCAAAATCTCCTATTTCATTAATTTTATAATTTGCATTTTTCTCATTTAATGTCTTTTTATTGGGATACATTTTATAGACACTGGAAGATCATAGTTCAAATTATAGTGCTTTATTCTTCTTAGTGATTCATAAACTCATAGTATGTTTTACATTTGAAGTAGTCTCATGTTAACTGAAATATAGTTTAAATGTGAAGAATAGGTACATTCTTAAGAAGCAACAAAATGGGAACCAAACTTTAGCAAACATCTCCTCCACTTTCCTAAGTGCCATACTCTATTTAGATGTCCCCACACCTCCAAACTTTTAACACTTATTGATCACCCCCTTTGTCAATCAATCAAATTGCCTTATGAAGTTTTCTTATTTTTCATTTTTTTAATGTTCTGTCTCCTTGTTTATACTTTCAAAAATATTTACTAAGCCCTACTATATTTTTCTAGGTATTGAAGATATAGTTCCCAAAAACAAACAAAAACCAAAATACAAAGTAACAAAAACAAAAAGCACATGTTGTCCTTAGAGTCTACGTTATAATGAGGCAGAGGCGTAAATGTATGTGCAAGGTATTGCCAAGTATTAATTAAAGTTTTAAAAAATATTTTAAAATAATTAAGGGTAAAGAACTGAGTACCGTACTTTTTATCCCTCCATAGGTCACAGCACACAGCCTTATGCATACTAAATGGACAATACGTTCAGCACTTCGTCAGGGCCCATCCAAATGCCACCCAACTTCCCTTATCACTGCCTTATTTTCTCTTACTTTCCTTATGGCCTCTATTCCATAGGTATCTTGTAAAAAAAATTTTCTCACAGGCATGGATGTTAGCTCAGGGCAAAGCTTCCTCTCTAAAAAAACCCAAAAAAGGTTTCACTTCTCTTTCGTTCTGCCTTTTCACCAAAATGTCGCAGAGTATACTTCCCTTTTCAAGTTCCTCCTCTCTCTTCACCTTATCTATGTACTCACAGGCAATAGAGTCATAAAGAGAGAAGCTTATTACATACGGGTTGTGCACATTTTATACACATGTATGTTAAAACGAGAGAGAGAAAAAGAAAGAGACACACATTCACAGGCTGACTGGAGTGGAGTACAGATGAAATAATCTTTCAGAAGGAGATACCCTGGGACTGCCAGACTTCTGAATAGCCTCCTATAGACTGAGGAACTGGATCCAAATCTCTGGTCATTTTGTCTTCTCAGACAAGACATGAAGGAAGTGTGATCCGACCACACTCCAGATGGTTTGGATGATCAGCTTTCAAAAAAGAATTTTATTAAATCCGCTTACCACATGTTTCCAGTCAGCTGGAGCCCTCATTTTATTTTACAAATACATAGAATGCACACGTGTGTACATGTCTCTACAGGGATCTCAATGTCACTACCTCTCCAGTTGTTGCTAATATGAGAGTTCACAAAGTTCCTGAACATCTGTCAGGACCACCTAGGAAATTCTCAATCTTCAAAAGAGAAAATTGCAATCAACCAAACTCTGATCAGACAAGATACGAAATTCAAGGACAGACTTTGTCTCTTATGACAGCTGTTCCGAATTCTTGATGTACTGACGTTATTCATTTTGCAGTAGGATGCAGCCATGCCTAAGGTACAGCATTTTTGAAAGAGATAAACGGCAAAAACAACAACAGAAAAGTGGCTAGTGGCTATTAGGCAATGAATACAACAGATAGATAATGTGGTTGTGAAGATAAGGGGTATTCAAGTCTAGTGTGGCCATATGCAAGAAGAAATATAAGTAGCTGATGGAGGCAGAGATAACAGAAGTGGTTATTGTCTTAGCTCCTCTTTCTATGAAACTTTTCTTTGAAACTCCTGTAATTATAGGGAAACACTAATAAAATACCCCAAAGTTATTTACTTATTTCTTACAATGAAATGTTTTTTTCCTCTTCAAAATCAACATAATTAATTAATTTCTAAGGACAAAAAACGAGAAATAAATATTGAAAATTGTATCTGTATAAAAAAATACAATTTGGAATAATCAGACAGAAAAATTTTATTTTTCTTTTGTCTACCAGAAGAGAGACTATAAAAGGGAAATGCTCACTCAGGGTATATCTCAGAATCAGTGAGAGTGATTTTCCATATTTTTCCTCAGTGGTCTCTTAAAATTAGCACCCATGCATATAGTCTACTTCACATCAAAGTCACAAGAACAGAAGTGGGTTTTTTTAATGGCATCAATATAAATTTACATAAATATTGAGGATAGAAGCTCAGAATTTTATCCTTAATTTGATATTCACATATTTAAGTACTTACTCTGTCCCCACCTGGGTGTCTGACTAACAGCCAACTTAAACTCAACATGACCATCACGACCATCAGCACCATCACCGCCATCACCACCATCACTAAACCTGCTCTCCCTGTCTTCCTTCCCATCTCAGTTGATGTCAATTTTGTCTTTCAGCTTGTTCAGCCAAAAAATCTTGAAGTTACCCTTCATTTCCTTCTTTTACACTGACACCGAGTGCATAAGCAACTCCTGTTGGCTCTATCTTAAAAATACATCCACAATCAGTCCACTTCTTATTACCTCTATGCTATGATCTCTTTAGGAAAGTAAAGACCTTGCTAGATCTGAGTTTTGAAATCTTAATTTAGTTTGTACAACATAGTGTTTTCTTAAAATTACCAAAGGTCAATAGATAAATATGTCCTCTTCATCTAGCTCATGGAGTAGTTGTGCATTCATTCATTCAATATTATATATCAGGGCTGGCCCAGTGGCCGAGTGGTTAAGTTCATGCGCTCTGCTTCGGTGGCCCAGGGTTTTGCTGGTTCGGATCCTGGGTGTGGACATGGCTCTGCTCATCAAGCCGTATTGAGGTGGTATCCCACATAGCACAACCAGAGGCACTCACAATTAGAATATACAACTATGTACTGCGGAGCTTTGGGGAGAAGAAGAAAGGAAAAAAAAAAAAAAGAAGATTGGCAACAGATGTTAGCTCAGGGGCCAATCTTTAAAAAAATATATATATTACATATATACACATATAATAATATATATTGAGTACCTACTATAGGTCAGGCACTGTCCTGGGTACTTTGGATATATCAGTGAAGAAAATAAAGATCCTTGTCCTGGTGAATCTTACCTTTAATCATGGGAGACAGACAATAAACAATACATGAAATAAATACACTATGTAGTATCTTAGAAGATGATAATGACTATGGAGAAACAAAAAATAGAGTAAGTTAGATCAGGAGTTACTGGGAAGCGGGGAAGGTGTCAGGTTACAGTATTAAATGGAGTGGTCAGGATATACCTCTCAGAAAAGTAAACTTTCTAATAAAAACTTCTCGGTTTGATTCCCTTCTGCATATCCAGAAAGAGAATTAAAAAGAAAGTGCCCAGAATGAGATGACATACCCTGCGCTCGTCTCTGATTCAAATTCTTCTCCATACCAACCACAGGTGTGAAAAGGAGAGAGTAAGGAACGGCCTGGGTAGGGGATGGGGCAACCAAAAAGATCCACTTGCTATGGACTGAATTTTTGTGTCTCCCTCAAATTCATATGTTGAAGCCCTAACTCCCAATGGAAGGTATTTGGAGATGTGGCCTTCGACAGGTAGTTAGGTCATGAAGGCTGGGCCCTGGGATGATGAAATTAGTGCCCTAATAAGGAGAGATCTTAATCAGGGCGCTTGATCTTTCTCTCTCTCTCTAAATGCGCAGGCAATGAAAAAAGGCCATATGAGGACACAGCAAGAAGGCGGCCATATACAAGCCAGGCAGAGACCTCACTAGAACCTGACCATGCTGGCACCCTGATCTCAGACTGCCAGCCTCGAGAACTGTGGGAAAATAAATGTCTATTGTTTAAGCCACCTCATCAATGGTATTTTGTTATGGCGGCCAGAGTAGACTTTGACAGCTCTACCGTGCTAAGTGTTGAAACATTGAAAATGTGAGCCTGAGAAGCCAGTAAGGATATTCCATAGAGAAGTGTCAAGTTCAATTACAATTTATAGCACCTCACAAATGTCGAGACAGTTAACACTCAATCCATCCCAAAAAAATCTCATTAATTCTCCCTCAGAAAATTTTCTGGAATCTGCCTAATTCTCTGTCTTCTACAGATATAGCCCTATAATGGCCTCCTGCTTGGTCTGCTGGCTGCCCGTCTTGCCTGCTCAGGCACCACAGTCACAGAAATGCTACTAACCCTCCATGAGTCCATCAGTTCATCAAATGACTGAATATGATTCTCTGGTAAGAATCCAAATTTCCAAACTGATAAAGATGTTGAAATATCTGTATATCTGAAATAACTGAGTTTTATTGAAAATTGTCACAATGGGCAGAACCATACAAAGTTTTAGCAAGTGCTTGGCAATGTAGCTAGCTGCTGGCTAGCTTCCCTTCCTACTTTTCCCTTCCTCACCCACACTCCCCTCAAACACACACTTCTTGCTTAACCTTGATCTGTGAATAACAGTATACATTTGACTAAGAAAATATACTAAGGTTAAAACATTAAAAATAAAGTGAAGGGGCTGGCCCAGTGGCATAGTGGTTAAGTTCACGCACTCCACTTCAGCAGCCTGTGGTTCACAGGTTCAGATCCGGGGCACAGACCTACACATGCTCATCAAGCCATGCTGTGGCAGGCGTCCCACATATAAAATAGATGAAGATGGGTACAGATGTTAGCTCAGGGCCAATCCTCCTCAAGCAAAAAGAGGGGGATTGGCAACAGATGTTAGCTCAGGGCCAATCTTCCTCACCAAAATAAAATAAAATGAAGAAGGTCTCAGAATTTCTATCACATTGGTAGCTTTTTCAAAGTGGGCTCTCCCAAATTTAATTTTAATTAGTGTCCAACATCTACTATCACCTATGGTCAAAACATCCTTCCTTTTTCTCCTTGCGTCCACTTCCTCCACCCCTACCTAGAGCATTTTCATGCCTACCTTCTGTGTTTTACTCATGCTCTTCACTCAACCTGGAATGCCCTTCCTATCAGCTTCTGATTTCAACATATTACTCAATCTTAAAGCTCAAGCTCTACCCTCTGCACCATTCCTTTCCTCAGAAACCAAGCCCAGTTGATTTCATTTTATCCAATTTGTTGACGTCTCTTCTAGAACATATTAACATATTTACATTATCCTATTTGCTATCTATTGAGCAACTGAGCTTATTTTCATCGCAGTGTGCTATGTTATTCTAAGGAATGTTCAATGATTTCATGCATGCCTTTTTTTCTGAACACAACTAGATATTTAAGCTCCTTGAGTACAGACACAGGGTTACATCATTCTTTATAACTTTAGAGTGTAACCCAATGCTAAGGACAAAGTAGTTCTCTTTAGATATAAGAATAAATAAATGTTTGTTAATAGCATAAATGCATGCCAGTTGATAAACTGAGTTGGAAAACAATGCAAAACTCTAAGACCCTTTCCCTCACTAGCTGATCTTGATTTAGCTTCCAATGATCTTTCACATCTCAAAGGGGATTTTTCCTATGCTTTGAACTGTAGCACAGTCACTGTCCACCGATATCATCCTCAGCTATATCTAAACTGACTCCAAATACATCCTACTAGGAAAACTCCTGTCATTACCCATACCTTTCACTGCTGCTTTTTGCACTGGCAGGACGGGGGGCCTCGACAACTTGATAAATGTTCCATTCGTCTCATCACTTCTGCATGGAGTCCTTTCATATGAGTCAACAAGGGACTCTGGCACGTCCCGCTTCTGCCCAGCTGAAAGAGCGGCCCCTGCCTTAGCCGTGAGGATGATGTTGGGTACTTTCATTCACAATAAGCACAATCAGTCACAAGTTAAGTTGAAAAAATTTGCTTGAGAAATAAAGTGCTTGCACATGTGATGTCAGTGAACTCTTTCCAGCAAGTTAAATTGCCATTTAATGCCAAATTTTAAACTTAAAATAACACTAAACCATTGCAGGAATGAAAAGTGGATATGGAAATGTGTTAGCAAAGAGAAGGAAACAAAATCATGAAGCTGAAATGATTCCGATAAATCATTCAGCTTATTGATTCTAAATAGGGTTAATACTTCTTGAATAGACATCCAACTTCTCCTTATTCTGTTGGTAAACGTATTGTGCAAATATATTTTCTTCCTATTATTTAAGTTACCAATCTGAATGTTAGGTGCTCGTAAAAACTGATAATAAAGCAGGGAGAAATGAATGTATTCAATATGTCATCTCTTTTAAGAATTTAAAAATAAGGCATTTTAGACTGATTTTCAATAAAAATAAAAAGCTATTGGTCCCTAAATGAGATTCAGCACTCCTGACCTAATTCATATATTCTAAAAAATTACAGTCATCCTAATATCTGGAAATGTTAGCCTATGTCCAAATGCTACGTCATCTTTTATTTGTGTGCGGCTAAACATGGATGAAAAGGAAACTGTCCATTCCTCTGGTTGCTTTAAAGTATTTGTGACTTTGTCAATATATTTCCTTCAGGGAAATAAATTCAAGTTATACTTTACCAGTATGTTTCCTCTCTGGAACTGGATTTGGTTTTGGTTTATATGTGTTGGGAATGGGAGGCAGGGGCTAGGAAACACTGCCTAATATATTTATACCAATTAATTTGCTCCCTTTCAAATAAAACTGATTAATAGGAAATTAAATGGATTTACTCTAAGGAATATTAACTAATAGTAGTTAATTTGAAAACATTCATCTCTAATTCACTTGACTTTCTGCTCTTATAAGCCCATCAAATGACGTCAAGGTGATTTACTTAGCTTTAGAATTTTAATATATTAATTTCAATATTTCAGGGTCAGTCACAATCAGATAGAGAACAAATTCTTCACTAATAATAACCACACTTGCTATAACAATGGGGTTTTAGCTCAAATTAGAAGGTTCCCAGTTTATAAAGAGGTACCTCAGACACGAATTTGATTTTTTTCCATCTATGGTACAATTGGTCATTCTAATTATGCCAAGGTAAGTTGCAGCTGTTAAACTCTTAAAAGTGGATAAATGAACCAGGAAGTAGCTAAACTCTCCCCAGGCCCATGTTATGGACAAACCCCTGTGTTTATTATGCACTCCTCATGGCCTAAGGGAATATGAGCCATGGTCTTTTGAAAGTGGCAGAGAATTAGCACAGTCTTGTATCAGCATCATTTAATTTTTTATTCAGACATGGATAAATGCAGGAGCCAATATATTCTTTTGCTGTACTTTTCACAGTGGGAAGTACTGAATAAGCTAAAAAACACATAGATAATATTATGAGCTTATAGTAGAGATGACTGGAGAGTTGAATTCTTCTACTAAAATCTCAAATAAAAACCTGTAGGTTTGGCTTAAAATACACCTTGGAGAATTAGGTATATCATTTTACCTTTGCACTCATTGCTGTTTCCTAACTCAGCTAACCGTTGCATTTTTGTTCAATTACCTTCCTTTCATGCTGGTATAAAACCAGGCCACTCAGTGTATGATGTGTGGGGCTAGTTCATTACTTAAGGAGATTTATTTAAGACAACAATCATAACTGAACAACAATATTAAGATGAAGATCCATTTATACAATTAGGAAAGTAAAGAAAACTGTAATAGTTACATATACTTGTCTAACATACTCTTTCCTTGCAGCCTAAAAGCTAAAGCTAAACTGAAAAAGGCATAGTTAAGCACATATAAATACATATTTATGCATGCATATATTTTTCATGTAAAACACACATGCACACACACAGGGTGAGAGAGGGAGAAAGAGAAAGTCAGAGACAGACATGGTTTCTTTAAGGCCAAGGAGACTTTTTTCACCAAGTATCCAAACAGTACCAACATTTTCTAGTCCTTTACAGGTTACAAACATTAATAGAGGTAGTCCTATAACCTTCACTAACAATACTAAAAGTTTCATTCAAAAAGCAGTTGTACTGCTCTGGGCACTCGGCATACCATGATGAAAAAGACAGATATGGCTCCTCCTCCACTGGTGCTGAGGTTCGGCTGATGATAGCGAGGCTCTGACGTGCGCTGCTGCCAGCCTGAGGCCAAGCCCCCTGTTCTCCGAGCTCCACCTCGCTGACCTCCAACTCCCTCCTTCATTCACACCCAGGAGTCTCCCCTATTTGAGCAGTCTCTTGGTTTCCCAGAACTTAAAGAAAAGCAAAAGCTATGTATAAATAAACCAAGTACCACCTCAATCCATGCTTCCCAAACTAATTACTCGGCAAAATTTCAAAACTTCTTCCTACTGGTTGCTCCCTAAACAAAAATTTTAATTAAAATTATCAGTATCTATACCTATACCTATATCTATATCATCATCTATCCATCTATCTAACTATCTATCTAATTTGAGGTTGAGAAATTTCTCTAGAAGTCAATAAATGCAGGGTCCTTTTCCCCAAGCCTATCTCTGTTGATGGGCAACACCTGGCAGAGATGCAAAGAAGTTAATGGAAAGATTTCTACAATGGGCAGGGGCTCTTTAACCTACATTTCAGTGGAAATCTCTCTGAAAATATTTGCAATGCCCTTTTCTGTTGGCCAAATGTCTGAAGCAGAGAAGACTAATTGACTGATACATTACAGTATTTGGGTAAAAATCTTATCCTCTTTTTTTAAAGTACTTCTCCCCTTCACCCCACCGCGCCGCCCAGTGAAGTGTTATGATTTAGGATGCTAGGGAATAGAAGTGTGTTCAAGTTTCACAACGATATTTGGATTTCACAAGTCAGGCTTTCTTTTTCAATAAGCAAGCAGGCTTAGGGACTTTAGTGTGTGAGGCCATTCTTCACAAAGCGAAGTGGGAGAGCATCTGTCTCTCACACAGAGAGCTCTGCAGCATATAAATATTGTTGCAAGATATTTTGAGTAACCTTTCCAATATTGTATCTCTGCAGAAGTTAAGTCGGGAGCTTTCGTTAAAAATCACATCAATACAAGAAGTCAGCAGGCGCTCAATTTTTTTGGTAAACACCTGTTTTCATGACTTGCTCCGGAAAAGCACAAGTAAAGTTTCTAAGTTTATGAATTTTTTTTCCTTGAAGAGGTTTGATAATAGAGCATATTCACTTCACATTCTGAATTTAATACGTTTTTCAATTATAATCTGATAGTGTCTTTTTCTCTAAAAAATATTCGCTCCATTTTCTTTATTTCCTTACTGAAATTATTTCTTATATTAGTGCATGGTATATTAAATATGGGTACAAATTCTTTGATACTCTTCCCATCAAGAGATGAAGTATTTGACTCTTCCCTTAAATGTAGGTGGACTCTATGACTGCTTGGAATCTGTGCCAATTTCTGTGCACAGGACTGTCTCTTGGGACACTGTCTAGGAACCCTGATGCTCCATCAATAACTACTGGCTATTCTGAGACAGCCATGCTAGAGAGCTCACGTGTAGGTGCTCTGATCAACAGCCATGACTGAGCCCAGATGTTTGCACCAAGGTGCCAGCCATGTGAGTGAAGCTGTCCTGAATGCTCCAGACCAGCCCATCCACCAATGAAGACCACTGAGGGACTTCAGTTGCTGCCAATTGGAGAAGGAAGATTGGTCAGCTGAGCTCTGCCCAAATTTCTGACCAACAAAATCAAGAGATATAGTAAAATGGTGGTTGTCTTAAGCATCCAAGTTTGGAGTTAGTCTGCCATGCAGTGATACCTAGCAGAAATATACAGGAGTATCTGGAATTCAGCTGCTATTGTAACAAAAACTTAAAACATGTAGCATTAACATTGGGACCAAGAAATAGGCAGAAGCCAGAAGGGCTTCAAAGAAACTTCTGTTGGGGGCATGAAGGACTGTGAGGAAATCAGAGCCTGCAGAAAAGATAACCTCAGTCATGGAGCGGGAGAGTGTCCGGCAACACAGCATCACTGACAAGGTCAAAAAATATCCCTAATGAGTTGGTGAATTTCACTAAGATTTTCAGGCAGAAGGTTGAAAGTGTCAATTGGTTTCTTTAAATGCATATGATAATGTATGGATATAGAAAGATAAGCTTTTTAGAACTGCTAAAGAGAAGACTTTAGAGAAAGTATAAAGGAGGCAAGACTTACTGGGTGTAATAATAAAACTGCTTTTTTAACCCCCAGTTTCTCCAGGCAATAAAAGATCACAAAATAAGTGACAGGCTCAGGGCAAACAGCAAATCCAGGACGCCACTAGTCAAGTAGTAAACATCTCCAAACTGTGGTTGTAAGCCCTTTTGCTGAAACCTCAGAAAGCTTTAAGAGTATGCCTAGCAGAGCCTCTAAGAATCTTAAGGACATGACTCTCAGACTCTCTTTTCTAGTTGAGACAGGCTCTACGAATCTTAAGGGTTTGCCTAGTAGATCATATCAACTACACAAAAAGGCTTCTAGGAGGCTTAGGGCATTGTCCCACAGCACTCTCACTCTCCATCCAAGGCGTAGAAGTACCTGCCTCAGGAAAAAACGTGAGTGTAGCTTTTGTGTAATAGAATGGATTTATAATATGATTCACTGGAGGCCCATAAAGTTTTAAAAGAAATTGTATCAGCTTAGACAGAGAGGGATAGTGACAACACAAAATGAAATGAGACCTGTGATTCTCAACCTTCTACAGCACAGGAAACAGGCAGAGAAGGCTGTTCAGTTTCAAGCACAGTCTATTTCTCATGTCAAAAAATGAATGACTCAGACAGCAGAGATATATAGATATTATACCACATGGGATTTGTTCTCCGGATGTAATTAACATTTTTTAAAATTAAAATGTAATACGTTTTATCACTGATCATCACGGAAATGCAAATCAAAACCAAATAAGCTTTTATTTCACATCTCTTAGGATAGTCATTATAAAAAACCCCACAAAACACAGAAAATAACGTGTTAGTGAGGATGTGGAGAAACTGGAACCTTTGCGCACTGTTGATAGGAATGTAAAATGGTATAATCACTGTGGAAAATGGTACAGAGGTTCTTCAAAAAATTCAGAATAGAACTACCATATGATCCAACAATCCTACTTCTGGGTATTTATCCAAAAGAATTGAAAACAGAATCTCAAAGAGCTATTTACACTTCACTGTTTATTGCAGCATTATTTATAATAGCTAAGAGGTGGAAACAACCTAAATGTCCATCAACAGATGAATGGATAGAAAATGTGCTAGATACACACAATAGAATGCTATTCACCTTAAAAAAGAAGGAAATCCTGTCAGATGCTACAAGATGGATGAACCTGGAGGACATTACACTAAGTGAAATAAGCCAGTCACAGAAGGACAAATACTGCATGATTTCTAAAGTAGTCAAACCCATAGAAGCAGAAAGTCAAACAGTGGTTTTCAGGGGCTACGGGGAAGAGGAAATGTGGAGTTACTGTTTAATGGGTATACAACTATGTAAGATGAGAAAGTTCTAGAGATCTACTGTACAACACCGTGCATAAAGTTAACAATACTATACTGTACACTTCAAAATTTGTTGACAGTAGATTCAAGTTATGCATTTTTATCGTAATACAAATATATTTAAAAAGTAATATGTTTTAATATTATAAAGCGTGACAACTTCAAAATATTTTAGAATAATCTGGGACACCTAATCTAACAGAAGCCATGTTTTTATCATAAATTAGCTCAAATACATTTTTAATAAGTAAGTGAATTAAGAATTAAATGAGCGTTCAAACATTTAAAGGTCATGGTCTAGGTCGTTGTATAGACCCATCTATAAAATGGGGTTTTTAAGAGCATTTCTCTCTACGTCAATAGCTGTGCTTACCTTCATGGTCGGGGAAGAACTTCAACATTCCACACCACTACAATGCGGGAGAGAATTTACATAAGCCTGTGCTGAGAGATGGGAAGTTCGCTAAGGGCAATAACAGGTTCCCTTCCCTGCCCTCCTTCTCAACAGACCCTGAGTTACAGCTATAAGAACTGCCTCTTTCTTTACTATCACAACTCTTTGGTTTGGCTCATCCACATTCTGAACCCTAATGTAAGGATGAACATAGGTAGAGAAACTTATAATTTTTCCTCATTTCTTGGAATGTAGCAGGCAGAGAATAGGGGAGAGATCATTTCTGGCAATAGCAGATTCATGAGCAAATACATATTACGTGACGTTACAGGTGCTTAATATTTTGGATACTCATGAGATGCAATGGCTACATCGGTGAGCAGCTAGAGTTATGCTACTTCTTGAAGGACAAAGTTCTCTCTACCTCATCTCCTTTGCCCCAAGTCCAATACTATTAAGAAAATCAATGCAATTTTCACAGTGCCTGGTTCTGAAGGTCTATCAAGAGGAGCTAAGTGTGCTATGCAAGCAAGGTTCAAAGAACCACTGACACTGGCAGGAATATTTTTCTCCTGATTATTCAACTCAAAGAACCCTGACCTTCTGCATTCCTTGAAGGCAACTTCTTGAATTCTGTTTCTGGAAGCTAAAATGCTACTCTGCATTTCCACAGAGTCTCTAGCATCTCTCTTTTTGCTGGTTCCCAAAACAATGCTGTTTGGTCTGCATGGTGGACACGTGAGAAGGTCACTGGACCCGGAGGAGGCAGCATGGCTGCCTTCGATTTCTCGCAGTTTATTCTATAGGCTCCACAGAATGAAGCCTCGTTGCCTCTGCTTTGTAAAAATGCACAACCCAAACCACTGGCTACTCTCAATCAAGTAAGATACTTTAAGGCTTTCCAGTAATAGAGTAAATGAGCATACTATTTTCAAATTAGAGCATTCTGTTGAGATAATTGTAAGGTCATGCAATATATGTAATCAGGAATACTTGTCCCTCTGTGGCTAATTTACATTTTTGTGCTTTTTTTTTTGTTTAATGCAGTGGTAGTGGACCACTGGTACTGGCACTTAGAGGACACAGTCGAACATAGCTTGGTGAATGCTTTCTGAAATAGATCCTCTTTTAGGGCAGAGTGTAGCATGGTGTTTAAGAGCTCAGACTTGAGTCAGACAGAATGATTTGAATTAGGCTCCAGACTAGTTCCCGACCATGGGAAAGTCTCTTAATTTTATCCCAGTTTCTTCATCTATAAAATGAGGATAATAGTATTCTGTACATTCTAGGGGTACTTTAAGGATAATATACAAATATTACAGATAAAATATATACTCCATATAAGTCATTTTGAACAGCACCAACACATGGTAGGTGCTCAATAAATCTTAGCTATGATATTTAGTTTATTTCTCCCCACCCTTCCACAAGAAAGCATTTTGTTACTGAATTGAAAGTGTAAACAAGATGGAGATAAGGACATGAAGAATAGACACATATTAACAGGGCTGATCCACAACTCCTCCCCAACTTGGTCAGTTCAATTTCCTCCATAAAGATCACATCAGGACTGTTATCTACTATTGTTTTGCTTATGGAATCCGAACACATAGATTTTTGTGAATCATTACATTTAAGTTTCATACATATAAATTTTTTGGCTTCTTTCCTAAAACAATTGAGCACTCTCTGGGGTGAGCTAAAGATTTCCAGATGCATTGAGAGAGCTCAGGGCACCTGTTATCGCCTACTGACCAGTCACGACTGGCTCCAATGTTCCAAATAGGGAAGGAAGTGGGGAGTTGAATGTCGTATGAGTTAGCAAAGGCTCCCCTGAACTTACGTCATGTTTAACTCTGTCAAATGCCGTTCACTATGTGGTTAGGTTTGTGGTCCTTCTTGAAGGAAGGAACAAGGAGAAAAATAATTGGCCTCTGAAACAAAACCAAATATCTCTGTTCATTGGGGACCTCAGATTAAACTTGAGTCACAGTATTGCCAAGTTGCTCATGCTGGAGTCAGCCGGGCTGATTGGCTTCTTATAGCATAATACACCCATTCTTATCTAATCTCTTTGTCTCATTAAAAAAATTGAGAAAGACATTTTCAGAAAGCAAGATTTGGGAAGAGTTAGGACATCATTTTAATTTCAAGTCTTAAAATTACACTAGGAATTTATCTGCATATTTGAAGGCTATCTGTTGAGTTTAGAGAAAATTCTACAGTGATCCTTATATAAAAGCTCTGGTGATTCATGTAAGACGCACTCCTGGATTCCAAGACTATCCTTTAAACAAGATACACTCTAGCAGTCCTCCCTATAGTGTGTGTCACTTTATCTTTAGGAAATCATCAGGAAAATATAAAGAGGAAGGCTCACTACTGAGATTTTTTTCTGTCTTGTTAGAGAGGCCTTTTATGCTTTGGGAAGCCTGTGGTATTCCAAATATAACTCCTAATTCATGTTATATGCAGGAATATATCCATCCATAAAAATGGGGAATAATGGAAAGAGACTCATGCACATGGGCTTGACTTCAGAATATTTCACCTCTGCCACTTACTTCCTGTGTGACTCTGGGTTAGTCACTTAACCCCTCTGAATCTCAATATACTCTGAAATATGTAAAAACCACAACATCCTAGGAATAGGGTACTATGCATTGGGATGAAGAAGCCATAGGCCCTGTCCCCAACAACTCAACATCTATTACCATCACAATTTGAATGAGAGAAGATACATGAAACTTCTTTGGTATATTTTTGCCTATTAACCGGTTTCAATTTCGTCATATCTTTCCAAATCTGTAGTTGACTTTGGCAGTATGGCATTCAGATTGATCATTCACTGGGTGGTAGGCAGGGCTTTTTAGATACTTTTCTTGCTGCTTTTTGGTTTTATCTAATTAGATGTTGGGCCATGAAGAGGCATGGAGGGAAAAAAGGGAGCAGCCATATGGAGATACATTTCAGTAACAAAAGAAAGATCTTTTAAAAAAATGAGAGTTGTTCAAGGATCAAAAGAGAAACTGTTGGGTGCCAGTAGTTTCCTGTCAATGGACTGTTTAAACAGAGGCCAAACAGCCATCGGGTGCTGCTCATGTCAACCAGATTCCGGGTAACTGGAGATAACTGGGTCTGGATGATACAGGTGTTGATGATGCCGTTTTCCTGAGCTTCCTCATTGACTCATGACCATGCCACATTTGGCCCACTGGAAGGACCCTTTCATCCCCTGGGAGGGGAGTAGAATCAGAGAGGAAAAACTTCAAATAAGTAACAAAGTTCAAAAGCTTCAGTCCAAGAATATGACAGAAAGTCCAATTAGGCCGGCCCAGTCTATTTCCTCTTATCTACTCCCTATTTCCTTTTTCAACTAAATTAAAAAAGAATATAAATTTGGACCTGTAATGGGAGAGAAGAACTGAAGGAGAACCGAGAGAGGCAGACACTGATGAGACTCTCAGAGAGAGGACCCTGTGTCCTGACGTCCTTGAGCTTAGGCTCAAGGTCAGTTTGTCTGGAAAGCAAGTGGTAGGGTTTCCCCTTCCATGCCAGCAGGGTGCAGTATCTGTAGAGCATGCCATTTCGGGGGACACGGAGAAGCAGTTAAATCTTCATGTGTCTAAAGGAGGGCGTTGGAGTTAGCTGAGAGTAGAGAGGGTTTGATATGTGGGTAAGATAGAAAATCTATGGACTGAAGTCCAGAGACCAGTAAAACCCAGGACATTACATTAACGGGTACAAGTAGGCACAGATGATTTCTCTGAAGGAGTGATTTCCATCATAGTGGATGCCAACAGGGGCTGGACACCTCTCTAGACGCTTTAGCGCCCTGTGCTCCCTAGAACCAACTGCCCATTCTGGAGACAAGGAGGGGATCTGAAAATAGCTTAAGAATTGAGCGAATTATGTTTAACTATCAGTCAGAAGGAGAATTTGAAATTCAGATTCATATGAATTACTTAAAACGTAGTCACATTTTATTTTACACTGAATTTGTAGTCTGGGAAATCGATAGTGCCAAACTCTCCAGTTCATTTCAACCGTGAGTGTCTAGAATTACCTTCAAAACAAACCTAAGCTTTCTGGTATTAACTGTACTTCTCTAACTACCTTTATTATTTGGCTCTTGGTTTAACGTTTTGTTTGCCTGTGCCCTTTATTATATGCCTCTTTTAAATTCTTTTTGAAAGTATTATAAATAAAAACAAATTTCGGCATTGGAAGCAGATCTCTCGCTGACCATGTTGAACTCTGATATTGCTTTTCACATGAAATTAACCCCTTTAAAATAATTTAGCAAAAAATAGCCTACAAAATTGAAAAATAATACATAATACCGACACATGGTTGGCTCATGTTTGTTTTCCTGACATTTGATAAAAAGTGGATCCCTGACTTAGACTATGTGTACCCATGGCATCACTTGTTGGCTGGCAAATCTGGCTCTTATTCTTTTGAAGGATCGCTATTGAAAGAAATGGAAAGCTCAAAGGGATTTTACCAGTGAAATGTCATTAGAGGACTCACAACAATTCATGGTTACAGACGCCTTTCACCAGCAGCAGCAGCAACAGCAGCAGGACTGGACACATCCTTAGTGGCCTGCCAGGTCCAAAGGCCAGCTGGAAAATCCCTTCTGAATGTGAAACAGGCTAATTAAGTCCATTGTTCCTTGGCTGTCACTCTGAGGGACAGCAGAGAGGTACAGGCTATGTGCCTAACTAGGTTGGGTGGCAAACTTGAATCCCCTCCCCGGCCCCCGAATGTGCATATAAAATGTGGACCGTCTGCCAAGGTCAGGAGTACAAGATAAATCTCTGTGTATAAACATGCTAACACAAACGTGGAGGATTAAAAGCTCATTAGGATGTTGCGAGGAGGATGAAGAGAGAAGACCAGAGCAGAAGGAAAAGCAATGACTTGCACGTGTGTTTTTTGCTAATAACCTTTATTTGATCAAAGCTTCTTGATTCAGAGGATATTCATGCTGCTCAGGAGCAAAGCTGTTTGTTGTTAAAAGCCTGCCCCGATCACCAGTTTCCCCCAACGTGAGCGCTCTGCCCTGCCCCGGGAAGTGTGCTGAGGCTTCCCTTCCAGCCTCAGGGAGGCAGCCGTCCTGTTCGCTTCTTTCATGCGCTGCCACTTTTCAAGCCCTGCTGGCACCTGTGTCTTAATGACACTGGAATAGGAAATATGGGCATCCTTTCCTTAACATGCTATTGTACTTCAAAACAACGACTTCTTCTGGCAGAATTAAAGGGCAGTACACTTAGGGAACGAGATGACATCGCTCGGTTTGCCTCAGAAGGCTTTTAAAAGATGAATCGGCACTGCTTGGCCTCCTCCAGCACTAGGCTATCTGATCTGACTCATAACTCTGCCCCTCGCTCTCCGCAATGCCAGGCCTAGGATGTCCACCGTGCCTTCAACAACAGATCCTCAGGAGCTGAAAGGCTACCAGATAACAGAAGGAGACCCAAGACAAACATTTCGGTTTCTTGACTCCTTGGCCAGTACTCTTTTTCCACTTCACTCACCCAACAGTCTTAACTCTGCCCCCAACCCTTAATCAAGCTGCAGACGTAAATATGAATTCTGCGGGAGATTGCTTAACTGTTATTGCTTAATTCTACTGAAAAGATCAGCGTTGCCCCATTTAGAAGATTTTGCAAACAATCTCTCAGAGTTCCTGGAATATAAAAGGCAGCAGCAAAGCACAATGTCAGCAGTAGTTTGATGTGGCTTCTTGTTGAATGCAGAACGGTTCATTAAAACCTTAAACAGGTGGCAGGTTTGGCAGCCCACTGTGTGTATGCTATGGACAGATTTATTATGCCTTTCATTTTAAAATATTTATGCAGAAACAGACTCAGTGAGATAAATTATCTTGTTCACAAGAGCATTCTGTTCAAGGCTGCTATGATAACTGCCATATCAATCAAATTATGCAATGAAAACTTACCATCAATTTTATAATCACCATCAATTATTTGTAACTTAGGAAACTCTTTTCATTACTTCTGCATTTTAATTTTGGAGGCTTCCAGGCAGCTTTTACCTAACTGTGGGAGACAAGGCCACAAAATGGGGATGGTATGCAGTATATCACTCCAGTTGTTGAGGTTCAGAGTGGGAACTGGCTATGGGTTTCAAAGCAAACATAGTCAGATGTGAATAGCATTGGCTCTACCCGTCCTGCAGGTGACTGGATAGAGAGGAGTATGTAAACATCAGAGGCATGTTCAAACATAGAGGCAGCTCGGCTTCATCAAATGAAGTGAGCCACAAACCAACTGAAGTTTAACATAATGTCAGCAAAGCAAAGCACACGCTTGAGAGTCACTACTGTGACCTTAAAGAATTGCAATAACTCCATAGGCTCACTGTCATCACCTTTCTAGGAGCTGGAAGTTTCTACTGGTGGCATTTGCCACTTGGGGAAGGTTGGTCCTACCAACTTTAAATGTTACAAGAAATTTTCTGCTAGACGGCTATCCGGAAATGGATTCCCTATAATCCAGTCTCTCATGGAACTTTCCAGATTCTTTTGGCCAGTGTGGTATTTGGAGTTTCACACACATTAACCAAAGCGACATTCTGCCAGCTACTTTCTAGTCATCCTGACCTGCTAATGCCACTTCCCACAACCGCAGGATTCATGTCGAATCCCCAAATAAGCACATTGTCCTATAGAAAGCATTAAGAGAGGGCTAGTCAGGGGAGATGACACACTCTGCATTTCTTACTTGGATTCTTGCCTCACTTCCATTAGGGAAGCCCTGATTGCATTCACTGCTGTCTTAGCTGAGTATCTCAGGGACATGTGCATCTGGTTTTTCAACTGGCTTCTAACATATAATTGCCCCCATCTTTCTTCTACGTGCAGCCTTTCAGTCTTCACTCCTGGCAAGGAAGAAGGCTTACCATCCTTTATTAACTTTCTCCTCTCTCTTCCTCTATTGTAAAGCACATCACGTAACTTTCTTCAAAACACTGTTCAAGAATGACCTCCAGGAAGATTTTTCAGCCGAGCTCTCTGATTACAAATTGCTACAGCTGTCCTCTTAGCGCCTGTGACTAGATCTGTGCGACTACTAATTGGCTACATGTACTTTTATTTGTGGCTATTTTTGGCTTTGTTTTTGTCTCCATCATTCATTAGGAATTCTCAAACAAACAATAACAAAAAGCCTACCTCAAGGCAGATCCTTCAGGTCAATTCCAGATGGTTGGGAGAGTCTTGGAATGTAAATAATTAGTTCAAGGTTTGGGAGTTAATCCTCCTGTATCCTGTACAGCTAATATCATGCAGACTGAGACATCTTACATGACAATGAAAGGTGCCATTAGCTGATCAATTTTCACTATTAGAACATAGGACTTGCAGTCAGAAAAACTGAGTTCTAATCCTCTCCATCTCTGTACTTAGTTGGATAATATATATGCATTTATTTAGTAAAGTATAAAGGAAGATATATTATTGTTACCACCAAATGTCAGAGAGATTTCGGATTCTTCCGGGATAAATGATAAAATGACACAATTCATATAGTCTTTTAAAAAAGATGAATATACCTTTGATGGTGGAAGATAAATAGTCTGAGTTTAATATTAAGAGGGGCTGTTCGGCAAGCCTGGTTGAATGTGCCTGATTAATCCCTTTTAATTAGGCTGGCAATAAGAGAAATCAAACCTACTACTTCTGCTACAGCAGTGGTGCATAAAGTGTGAGAACTGGTCCAGCAGCATCAGCAGCATCCAGGCACAGTGTCAGAAATGCAAATTATCAGGCTCTACCCCACAGCTACTGAATCAGCTCTCCAGGTGGTTCTGATGAACGCTAGAGACTGAGAACCACTGCCCTGATCACGAGCCTCGGATTATAGTCCAGTTGCTGCCAGCTTGTTGGGTAAGATTGGAGCCCAGGCTAGGATAAGACATCACGAGATTCTGTGCATTAACAACAACAAATTATCCCAGATTTTCAGTCAGCGCAGATTTCTTGTGATGTTATTATTCCCACTACATGTGAGCTATGCAACAAAATGTGGTTTCTTAAACCTTTGTAAGTCTTCTTTTATATACGTAAATTCACATGTTTTTAAGAAATGTGCTTGCCAGGACAGGGAACCAGATTTGGAGGTTCTAAAACTATGGCTCCTGCAGCGATAAGGGGAAAGTCTCGGACTTCAGGTGAGTGAGGGCATTAGCTCAAGTTTAGCCAGCAGCTCTCAGAGCCACTCAAGGCAAGTCCACTCCTCGGTGCTTAGTCATCCCCGCTGGTAAAGTGAGATGGTGTACTAAAATGTTCTCTGAGCGCTTCTGAAGATTTCCCTCTCTGATCTGGAGACTTCTTTCTTCTTTCTTTCTCTTTCACTCACATTGTGAAGATGGAATTTTTGGAACAGATCAGAAGGCACAAAGGAAAGGCCAGAGAGAGAAACACCAGCTGAGAAGCCGAGCAAGAAAAGAAAGCATACAGAGAAGTTTCATTTCCCACATCTTGGTTGTGGTTTTACATCTGCTTGATGTAAAAAGCAGCTAAAATTCAGCTATAAAATGAATACGAAACCACCAAATTTTAAGAATTATACCATCAACTGTGTTCGTCCTTTAAGAGGAACCTGCCTCTAGGTGAGTGGGGATGCCTTGAGGGCTTTCTGTACCGAAATGAAGGGGGATGAAGAACTGCCCCAAAGAAGGGCGGCACAAGTGCAGATCTGCAACACAGAATCTTCAAATCCAAGCCTCTAAAGGGAGGTACGGCTTGAGTGACAGGAAGGGCAGAGGGCAACACAGCTGCTACCAACTGAACAGCTTCTCTGTATAAGCTTGTCTTTATCTTATTAAGGAAAAACCTCTTCGTCAGTTTGTTCTATCAAAACCATGCCACAGCCGCTGGCTAGCTTCCTAAAGGAGGAAATTCACACTCTTCTAAGTCCAGAAAGGAGAACTGAGCTGAATGTTTACAAAAGGCCCAGCAGTCTTAGAATAACGATGACATGAATTCAATGTATTATTAAAGACAGCATGCTATTACGCCGTTATGGTTACAGAACATCAAACTGCCAGATATGAAGAAAATAAGCACTCCGCAGGGGAGATATTTAATTACACAAAGAGGAACAGCTAGCCTCTGAATGCTAGAATTCAGTATTTTCCATTTCCATTTTCCAGATGT
Organism: Equus quagga; assembly: GCF_021613505.1. Lineage (NCBI taxonomy): Eukaryota > Metazoa > Chordata > Mammalia > Perissodactyla > Equidae > Equus > Equus quagga. Next base: position 87,949,996 of record NC_060269.1, read on the forward strand.
TTTAAAATAAAGTTTTCCCCCAATCCTCATCCTGATTGATACTCAGCAAATGTTTCCTTGCCATGAAGATATCCACGGTCAGTTTCTTCCTGGACCCAGCGTCTGCCTCTCTTTCTTGTTTGGCATCAAAATTCACTGCTGCAACAAATGAGTCAGCTGCCTGGATAGCCACGCTTTGCCTGCTGATACAGAGCGATCATCAAGCTGGTGATAGGAAAGATTCTGCCATAACTCACTGCCATGATTAGCCTCTACAACTCCAACCAAGGATGGGGTGGGGGAGATGCATGGGGGAAGACACTCAAATACGGTCACTCCCATTTGGTGTCTCCATTGTAACGTCTATGTAATCTCCTATGTCGTGACTGGAACAAAGTTATGAAGTCCCTGAAGGCTGAGAAACCAGTCACACACTCCTAAAGGAAAGCCAGACTAAAAGGAACCAGAAGGTAAAAGGAAATTCACAGATAAGGGAGATTTGTAGCCAGAAATTGAAAGGTCTCATCTTGCCACGATGTGGCTTAATGATACATCTCCTCTCCTAGTTCATTGCAACTCCACTCAGATTTTCTTCCAATGCTCTTTCTCTTTATGCACAGGCTAAGTATTTTAAAGACAAATGCAATCCACATGGTTTCTGGTTCATTCATACACATAACACACATCAGAATAACAGCAAAATGGCTCCTAATGTGCAAAAAATTTTCTGAGCCTGTTTCCTCCTTAGGAATGGAAGATTGCTCTGTGTTCATATTAAACTCATTCATCTTTTCATAAGCCAAAGTTATGCTAAAAATCTTGGGTCCCAAAAAGGATGGAATATGTTGAAAGTTGATAACTCTGCTCCTTAAATGGGGAAAAAGCACTTACCTCAGACCCTGGGTCTTTTGAGGTTTCCCAGCCCTGTTCTCAGAGATTTTTCTGCATTTGTTCATTCTCCCTTGTAGTAGAGGCATCAGCAGGTATTCATTTTTACAGGCAATCCTAGCCTTCAACTATAATTTCCCAACCTTTGAAGTCAGCATAAGAAAAGTCCTACAGAAAGCTCTGCTTTCAATCACATAAATATACTGGGGCATGTAAAAAGTGTTTTTGGAGACTCCAAAAGAAAAATAAGTGTTTTCTTAACAGAAACGGATGTCCTGGACACACAGCTTCAACATAAAAGGCTGCAGCGAAAGCCTATTTAGATACAGTCCCAGCTTCCTCATCCACAAGCTTTGTTGAATCACTTCTAGTCACTCACGCATTCATTAATTTACTCATATTTTCATTTGACAAATATTTATTTCACTGCTTACTTAGAGCCATGTAATCAGAAGATGGAAATTTAAATATCATTTTTGATCTCTCGGAAGGAAAGATGCAAACAAATACAATATAATAATTTTTATAATGGACCTATAGACAGAATATGAAGGGAAGACAGAAAGCAGACCACTTAACTCTTGCTGAGAAGGGCAGAAAGGCTCAGAGAGAGCAGAGCTAGAAAGACAGGTAGGACGATTCAAGGAAAGGGCAGTCTAGTCAGAGATAACATCAAGTGCAAAGGCACTGAGGCATAAAAGGACAATGTGTTCCCCAAACTAAAAAGAGTTTGGTATTGATGAAACAAAAATATAAGGTGTCACCTAAGAATGTCCCAGGCAGGGGACGAATAATGAAGGGCCCTGTATGCCACACAAAGAAATTTAGATTTTATTTTGTGAGACAGTTGTTCTTAATTGGGTATAACCTAGAGACCCTTTTCCAAACACACACCTGGGCCCTAACCCAAGAGACTCCAGTTTTGTAGGTCTTCGATGAAGCCTTTTATCTACTTTCTTAAACATCCACAGACCATGTTGCATTTCCTGTTTTAGAACTGCCCTAGGCTCCTAGGAACCACTGAAGGATTGTGAGCGTGGAAAGCCATGATCAGCTTGAGTGTTGGTGGGTCCCTTTAGGGGATTATGAAGGAAATTTTGCAAGTGATAAGATTCTAGGCAAGGAGTGGTTTGAGAGGCAAGGCAAACTTTCAGGCAAGAATGAATGAAGTCCTGAGTTAGGAGGTGGCAGGAGGCAAAGACAGCGGAATTGAGAGAAATGATGGGAATTAGATCACTATGAATGGGTGACCTAAAATTACATTCTCTCCCTCCTTTCTGCTTTGGTAACGCCATTGCCAAGAAAAGAGACATGAGGTGGGACAGAGAAGGAGGAAGTGAGGTCGAGTTCTCACCCACTTAGTTGATTAGGTTCAGAATGTAAATTACGTAGGAGAGTGAGAAGATACTAATTTAATATTCCCCAGTGCCTTCTCTTCTGTTTGCAGTGTTGGAGATTTGGGAGTGGTATTATCTGAACTGTCTACCACAGCACCTAAGATTTCACAATTCCAAACATCACTGGCAAGTTGTAATTCTAGTAATTTACATCAAGTAAATGTCAAATAGAATCACTGTATCCTCCTCCAAAGGTTGGGAGGATACTAAGTGGGCAAAGTCAGAGAACTTCCCCACCTCCCAGTCTTCTTCCCTCTCTCTGGGGAACCACCAGGCACTGTGGTCCTTGTTCAGCTTCTTTATGCAGCCAAACAAGCTTAGCAGTTTATTGGATAAAAAAGCGGCAGAGTTACATAATGTTCAAGCAGGAGAACTTGCTCCTGGGACGGAATCAGATTTGCAGCCACCTCATCCCAACCAGATAAAAACTGCTTTCCACAGCTTCACATCCCTTCTCTCCTCCTGCTTTTCCTGGCCCCCTTCCAAGAGTCAGTGCTCTGGGAATCTGCACTGAAGCCCCAAGAAAGGGTGCTGACATATTCTCCTATGCAAGTGGAGAAACTAGCTTGCCAATATCCTGAGTTATTTTTCCTGAATTACTGAAAAGATCTACATATCTGTGTTTTTTGTTATAATATCCCTATGTGCAGAAGCAGATGCACAAAAATATTTTTCTATCACTATCTTCTGTGGAGAGTTCAGTTCACGAAAATTCATAATTAGATTGAAAATTCTTATACACCAGAAAGAAACCTAGGTTCATGTGTTTGAAAGTGCAGGGCCACAGTTTACTTTTTTATTTTTTAATCCAGATTTTATGCATATATATATATATACATGATATATATAATATATATAATACATAATATACATGTGTTTGTAGTATCAGTGATTTGGGAGTGGTTTTATATGAATTGGGTAACAGCACTTGCTAAGATTTCACAATTCCTAACACCACAGGCAAGTTGCAATTCTAACAATTTATGTCAAATAAATTACATATATACATACATAAATATACATGTTTGTATATAGTACATACGTTACATTCATATACAAATTTTTTATTGGTGGTCATTTCTTCTTTTTTAATGGCATTCCTCCTATCAAACACTATCTTTGTATTTCTCTTCCCAGCTTCCTCTTCTTATATGATGTGTAGCAAAATATAAAGTGTGACTGTCCCAGAGAGATTAGCATGGGCCTAGTGACCTTCTGTCATCCCCCATTCTCCAAATAACGTGTGCTATGAATGTTTAACCAGATATGTTGCCACAATATGTTGATAGTATGGCCCTGAAATCGAAATCAGGCTTACAGGGTAGTGAAACATCGGATTAGAGTCAGACCTCCTCAACCAAATAAAATCATGTTGTTTCTCTAGATAATTTACCTCGGAAGTGAAGACTGAATTTTGAGGCAATTTCCCCCAGGGCCAGTATAACAGATGGATTTTGAAGGTTCAACGTTCCTGAATTTTTTGCACCCAACCATGAATAGGGAGCATGATCACTGAGCCAGAAGCAATGACCACCAAGCATTTCAGAGCAAATTCTGGCACTTTTAGTGATGAAATGGCTGCTAAGAGAATCATAAGAAAGGTGTAACACAAATGGTGATGCTAGAAATTCTTTTCGTGATGAAATGGCTGCTAAGAGAATCATAAGAAAGGTGTAACACAAATGGCAATGCTAGAAATTCTACCACTTAACGTAAAATCTAACTCTCTCCACTCTCAGCATTCACCTTGGTTCAGACCACCAACATCTGTCTCCTTGATGACCTCACCAGTCTCCTAACTGATCATCTTTACTTTGGTCTTTCCCCATCCCTTCTTTTCTCCAAAGCCAGAGTGACCTGTGTGAAGTGCACATCAGCCCTTTAATTTACAGCTTAAAACCTGTCCACGACCCCACACTGTTCTCTGGATCAAGTTCCAGCTCTTAAACTTGGACTGGCCCATCCAAGGCCCATCATGAAGGACCCCCTCCCTACCCCCATAGCTTTATCTCCTGAGGCTTTCCCACTCAAACTCAGACAAAGCAAAGTACTCAAAATCCCAGGCTCTTTGCAAGGACGATCACCTCTTCTCTTGTTCTAGCTGACTCCCACTCATCTTGTGATCTCAGGTTAGAGGTTATTTCCTCCAGGAAGATGCCATTAGCCCCTCTGTGTGCTACTAGAATAACTCATACTTGCCTATATTTACATCGCACTTTGCAAGTGCACTATAACTGTCTATCAACGTCCCTGCTGTCTTTCATTTTCCCCATCAGCCCCTGATGGGTAAAGTCTGTTCTATTTTCCTAGTAGCTCCTGTAGCTAACTCAGTGCCTGTGCACAGTGAGTTGTCAGTTACTAGTTGTGGAATAGATGAATGAATGAATGAATGAATGAATGAAGGGAGGGAGTAAAACTGTACACTGTTTAACGTTTTGTTTTAATGGTCTTTGACCTGATGACACAGAAAATTACAAATTACAAGTCTGTTGAAAGTCTATGAAGAAAGGATGAGGGTAAACCAACTAAAACACTGAGGAGAAAATGGGTCCAGTGTACTTTAATAAGACATTTGCTGTGCTTTGACTTCTGTTTCTTGTTACCATCAGGCTGTCAAGGAGTGACACAAAACTGGAGAGCATCTCAGGAGATCATCATCGCAACCAGCCTTTAAACAAGCCTCGTGATGTCTAACTTCTCCATATTTAAGAGATCTTTAGGATTTATCTTACTCAACCTCTCAAGGAAACTTTTTTTTTTAAAGATTGAATTTTTCCTTTTTCTCCCTAAAGGCCCCCAGTACATAGTTGTGTATTTTTAGTTGTGGGTCCTTCTAGTTGCAGCATGTGCGATGCCGCCTCAGCTTGGCTTGATGAGCGGTGCCATGTCTGTGCCCAGGACCCGAACCAGCAAAACCCCGGGCCACGGAAGCGGAGCATGTGAACTTAACCACTCAGCCATGGGGCCGGCCCCTCAAGGAAACTTTTTATTTGTTTATTTACCCTTACTACGGATAATTTTTATTCAATTTCAATTGAACTCTATTTCCTCTTCTTAATTTCAATTGAACTCTATTTCCTCTTCTGGGTTTTAGACACAGAAAAGAAAAAACAGCAGTTAAACAATTGTTGTAAACTTCAAGAGAACCAGACAACAAGCCAATAGGTAAATAAAGAAACTCTTTTCTGTCTTTCTGGTAGCTTTTCATTTGTCTTTCATTGGAACCTTTGCTTCTTTAAGACACTGGATACAGAAAAAAAAATGTTAGCTTACTGATAGGGCATTCAGGAATGTAATTGATGGATGTAAGGGGCAGAAGAGAAAATAAATGGCAAAGTTAGGCAGAACCTGTGTATTTGATCAATTAAATCAAACTTTCGTGTACCTTGTAGTTTCTGAAAGTCTGCAGGTCTAGAGTAACAAAATAAAGGGGGACCGCATGATGATGTAATAAGCGAGCTGTAACACATTCGAGTCTGTGCTATTTCCTTTTGACCACCAGAGAAGAAGTTAAACCAGAAGAGGTTGGAAATTGGGTTGCCTGCTTCTTCCCTGGTCTTTAGAAAGATTCATTCCCCAATTACTCAATTTTAGTTAGTTGTACAACTTCCATTCTTTGCTGATTATTAACAAGTTACAATCTGTATTTTGTATCTGTGACACTATCTAGTCACTACATTCAATTTCAGGAAAATCACCCACACATGAATTTTGTTATAAAACATGTTTACAGCAAACTCCATGCATGTTCTTAATGACTTCTCTAGTTCTGTAAAATGCATCAATCATCCTTGTAAAGTTTCTGATCGAATGTCTGAATTTAGATATCTTAGTAAGAAATAAGAAAATAGAAGCCACATGCATCATAGCCTTCATCTATGACTGTTTCTATTTCCGAAGTCTTAATAAAAGTGGGATAAGTGAAGATGAACTGAAACTCTCAAAATATCAAATGGACTAGATATTGAAACTCTAAAAATAACACAGAAGATTATGTCTACCAACAGCTTTCTAAAGAGTGCCCATGTACAGATTTTCTTTTAAATTAATACAGCCGAGTCCCCCCCCTTTGCTGAGCCTCATCATTTCACTACTTGCAGCCCTGGAAATCTGGGTTATTGAAATCGGTAGCTGTGAGTTAATTACTCTGGCTGTTTTGTTACATTTCATGGAAGATGCATTTTAAAGCTACTTTAACAAAGTGTTTCAAGAGAAAAACTGACATTTTAGAAAACGGAAAATACTGAGCAGTGTTAACTAAAGTGTGAGAATTAATTCAATCACTAGCATCTGCCTTTTCCTTGTTTCATGGCTGGTGGGCAGCTCTACGGTATTCACTGATCGGCTTCTTCCCCCCAAAAAAGGAATGCAGGTAGAGAGAGAATGAGAGGGACACTCCCCACTTAGAAGTTAAATTCAGAAATGCAGTTTTAGGCACCCAACTGCAAAGTTAAAAGACTTTAAAATCTTAGGTTAAGCACATTCCATTTTCTCCACATAACCCACCAAGCTTGGGTAAGAAGGAATGAGGCCAGCTTGCCCAGCAACGAGTCATATTGTCCTTGGAGCTGCTTGTTCAATGCCACCATCCGCACTTCAAGGAAAAAGGAAGCTATTCTGAACGACTAATAGGTGAAAAGAAACCAATTATTTTTAGAGATGGCCTCAAAAGAGTATCTTCCAGCCTCTCAAAAATGCTGCCTGGAGAAGTATGTGGCCCTAAGCTTGGATCCAAAATAGGGAAAGATCCCTAACATAATCTCTCTTTTTTCAGAGTCCTTCCAGCACGAAAATTTCCTTGTCATAAAAATCAGTCTTGAGTCAGGGGATAAAACAACTATAATGTATTAGGAAACAGATTAATCATAACCCTTGTTGTACTTTAGTTACAAAACATGTTTATCAAAATGATGAGACAGAATTTTCTAAGACTAGAATTACATTATTTCAAATAATGTAATAGAACCAGTGGGAGAAAATTAACATGGTGACTACATTCACGTTTTTTTTTATACATCTGAAATGTGGGAACCTATGCTAAGCCCCACTGAAGACACAGGCATAGTTTGAGACACTATTTCTGTTCTACAGGAATTTAATTTCTAAAGGAACCATTTAAAAAATAATTTAAAACCAGATCAACTTTAATCTCATTTTTACTTTACAACATTGTCATATTTGCAATCGGTCTCTTGAAAATATAATGGGTACCTCAAAGAGACAGCACCCCTGACTTCACTTCCCCAAACTACTCCACTAGGAGCCTCCTCCTTCTGTGACTGGCAGCTCAGTCCTTCCAGCTGCTTAGGCCAAAAGCCCCAGTCCAGAGTTTCCTAATTTCAGCACTGTTGACATTTGGGGCGGGGTAAGTCTCTGTTGGAGAGAGCTGTCCTGTGCATCATAGGATGTTTAGCAGCGTCTCTGGGCTCTATCCACTAGATACAGACAGCACCCTCCCCAGCTGTGACAACCCAATATGTCTCCAGACATTGCCAAATTTTCCCTCCGGGGCAAGGTCATCCCCAGTTAAGAACTGTCTTCAAGTTCTGTCTGTCTTTGGGTCATGATGGACTCAGCTTTCTCTCACATCCCACATAAATCTCTTAGCAAATCCTATTGGCTCTGCTTCAAAACACTCCAAAAATACAAGCGCTTCTCACAACTCATTGCTCCCGCCTTAATCCAAGCTGCCGTCGTCCAAATCCTAGATTAATTTCAAGGGCCTCCTAAACTGTTTCCTTGCTTCCACCTGTGGCCACTACATTCTATTCCCAACACACCAGCCAGACAGATACTATCAAAACGTTACAAACTTCTCTGTAGAAATCTTCCAATGATCGCCTATCTTATAAAGAGTAAAAGCCAAAGATCTTAAAATGGCTTTCCTGACATCATCTCATTCTCCTCCAGTCACACTGGCCTCCTTGCTCTTCCTGGTATACTTCAGGCAGGCTTCTGCCTCAGGGCCTTTGCAACTGCTGTTTCCTCTGCCTGGCAGGCCTCACTCCCTCAAGGCTTTGCTCAGACGTCACCACCTGAGGGAGTCCATCCCTGACAACTGGTTTTAAAATGGCACTTCCCCCCACCCCAACTCTTTATCTCACTCCCTGGGTTATTGTTCTCCAAAATACTATCATCTTACTGTGCCATTCACTTATTTATTTCATTTATTGTCTGGTTCTTCCCACTAGGTCATATACTCTGTAAACACAACAATTTCTGTCTACTTTTTTCGCTAATTTATCCTCAGGGCCCTAGAATAGTTCCTGGCACAATACTGAGAAGCTTTCCATCAAAACGGATTGAAAGAGCGGCCTCTCTCGGATTACCACTGGAGACTCTCAATGGGACTTTTCGGGATTTTAAAAACCACGTATTTACATTGGCTATTCAGTTTGGGGAATTAAAATGTAAATATTTCATTTGTGATTAGTGCATTTTCAAATTTTTAAAACTACTCTGAGGTCTCAGAATGACTTTTAGAGTGTTCCTGAATTTGACAAGTGAGGTGATGTGAGTTATTGCCCTCACGCTTACAGAAGTCCAAGGAAATTTTCTGCTTGTCGGTTAAAACTAAACAAATCTTTAGCAAAAACCATTTGTTTAAAATTGAATCTTAATATTTTGTGAACATAATCCAGAGCCACTCCATTCAACCTACATCAACTTTTTTTTTTTAAAGACTGGCACCTGAGCTAACTGTTGCCAAGCATTTTTTTTTTTTGCTTCTTCTCCCCAAATCCCCCCGGTACATAGTTGTGTATTTTTAGTTGTGGGTCCTTCTAGTTGTGGCATGTGGGACACTGCCCCAACATGGCCTGATGAGTGGTGCCATGTCCGTGCCCAGGATCCGAACTGGTGAAACCCCAGGCCCCGGAAGCAGAGTGTGCGAACTTAACCACTTGGCCACGGGGCTGGCCCCCTACATCAACTTTTAAATCTCAACTATGTGCAAAGTATAATGCTTGATTTTCCTAAATAATTCATCTTACAATTTGAGAAGCTCCAGCTTCATTTTCTTCTAGGAAGCGTTTTCCTTTTTTTTTTTTGCCTTGGATGACCTCAGCCAATAGCAATACTATTGATACTTATCTACCTTGGGACCATTCTTCTCTTGTTAATCCTTTTTCTAAATCAAAATAACCGCTCAGATAGCACTTGAGAATAGCCTAATTTTTCATGTAGTCTGTTCATGAGGGAATCTATTTATTTTTAATTAGTTTTCTTCCTAAGTTCCCTTTGTCAACGTTGAACATGAGAAGCTGGAGGCCTTGAATTTCTCCGCTTTCCTCACGGGTAGGGTGGGGCTGTCTTTCCCACGTGTGCTGGCCACATGACTGTACTCACAAAGGCTGCGGAAAGGAGCTCCAAGATTTGGTGAATCACAGAGAAAAATGGTTTCAAAGAGTCCCCACGGCCCATGTTTATGACTAAACTGTGGGAGAACACACTAACATTACTATGAAGATGGTCCTGGGAAAACAAGTCTAAGTGTTAGGGTGCTGAACCCAATTCAGTTTCACATAATGAGATATTTTACATTCAGATAACCAGTGTAAAGCAAGTATTTATCGAGTGCTTACTGTGTGCTTAATTCTGTCAGAGAGCATGTCACTGTAATAAGTTGGGGCTCAAATAATATTTATAAAAATGTCTCTACTTTGTCCCAGAAACAACACTTTGATAATACTGGTTTTCACTAGAGCAATTTTCTAGCAATAGATTCAAAAGACTTCCTGAGACGCTCTTTTAATTGGTTTCTATGGCAAGAACCCTATGCGTGCTGAATTCTGTCTCAGGGTCTCAGGCAATAAATTTCAAAGAAAGATCAGCTATATATTCCTTCAAATTTAATCATTTTGTTTTGCTTACTGCAAACGAAAGGGGGGCAGCAGATCTCAGAGTCCCAAAAGTGACAATTTTAGCTATTTTAATTATTGAAAATGTATTCTATAGACAGTTGATACAAGAGCAGTGGAGAGGAAAAGTTTGTCCCTTCTTTTGTCAGTGACAAAAAGAAAGTTTTGACAAATGGACCAACGAGAATGCAATTGTAAGTGAATAACAGGAGCTGTGACATTTTGTACAATTTCCGCTTTGTAGTTATCATCTGCCCCTGAAGTCCTTGTACTTTGCCAACCAAATGAGAATGTGATTCCCTTGTGAAAGGTCCTGGAGGATAGTCATTAATTTGCCTGATACCCTGGCCCCGTGGGAGTGCAGGCTGACATGAAGTGTTCTAAAGATTACTCTGTTTTCTCTCCCAGATTTTCTCTCCCAGATTTCTTTAGAGCCCTACGGAAAGTTTCATCGCTGGCTAGATATTAAAGATTCCCTCTTAATTTCAGCACACAAGTTCTAAAACATAAGGGTTAAAAGAGAAAAACAGCATTTCTCTTGTCCTTGGAGAACTCCTTCTTAAATCTTAAGAAATTCAAAAGGAAGAACAAAGTAGAACACTTAGAATGCAGTACCTTCCCTCCAAAGGTTTCAGTGTGCTTGACCGCACTTTATTAAAACACAGTCATGAATAAGTTCCCAGAAATTCTTCTCTCAATTGTACAGTTGGATAAGTTGAGGCTTGGAAAGATGGAGAAATTTAGCCATAGGCCAGAAAAAAATGAAAAGGCTACGGGGAAAACAAAATCCAGCAATATTTATGTCTAAAAACAATGAGAATAAAATAAAAACAAGACAAAAATTCTTTCCTTATTTAATAGAAAATTAATCCAAAGCACCATCGAAATGCTAGATTTGTATTATTTATATACTTTTTAATTTTGACCTTATTTTGGACTACTCTATATGAGTTGCTGTAAACTTTTTTACCAACTCATACTTTGGCCAAGAATAAATCTCAGCCAACTATGGAAGGGGCAAGGTTTGTTAAACACTAACACCCTCAGTGAGCTAGGCCACTACGGTGTGAAACTCATATTACAGCGATGGTCAAATACGGCCACAGGCCATGATTATCATGCTTGCACTTAAAAAAAAAGTTGATCACTTAAAAATAAGCTTCATTAAATCATTCATGTGAGATAAACCAATTGATTCTAAAATATTGTCTCTCTTTCTGCTCTTTCATGTGTTGAAGCATTTTTATGCCAAAGCATTTCAGGCAAAATTAAAAATTCTTGCTTTCTTAAAATGTCATTTAAATTTTTTTAATTATAATTTCAAATGCAGTGGTTGCAGAAATTATTTCTTGTTCTCCTTTCATAACAGACAGTGTTTTATAATACATTTCAGAATTGCCTATAAAGAATATTAAGTAGTTTTGGGTTTACGGTTACCATCTTCTCTTACTAAAAGTAAATAATTCACAAAATGTGCTTTGACTCAACAATATAGGATTATAAGTGTCCATGCAGGTTGCAATAGCTGTAGGCAAATTCTAAAACTGCAATTTGCAACCTGAGTTTATCCAGCAGTTAAGGAAACAGGATATTTATTCCATTGGGAAGCAACCCAATAAAAGGTGACTTTTGATCAGCTGCTGAGTGAGACGGCTTTATTTTATTCTGACAAAAATTTCAAATATTTTCTTCAAGTGCACAGCACACTTATTCTTTCAAGGCACAGTCTAACCAAACTTCCATTTGAAAGCTGCAATGTCTGTGATGGAAAGTTGTGCATAAGAATTTCCTCTGGCAGTTATTAGACTGAATACGTTATTAAAATGAATATGAATTGAAATTTCCTATTCGGTTCATTTCATATGAAGGTTATTTTTGCAGTAGCAAGTCCCTAAAGGACATTAATCAATAACAATACTAAAATAGTATGATTGTATAAGAAACCTGCTAAAATGTCCATCACATACAAGAGGATTCATGGAAAACACTTACCTAATGGTGAGAGCATTTATCACCCTATGCCCCTGAACATAGACCACTCTTACAATCTGACTATAAGGGACCTAGTTTGAATACTGTGTTGTAGGAAAGAATGTTCATATGCCCACATAGGCCTAAAAACAGCTGCCACAAAAGCTTTAAGTTATTAATGAGGAATATCCAAAATACATGAAATATCTTAAGAAAAAGCATTTTTAGTTACAAACTCTTTTCTGCCGGTAAATAAGAGAAAAAATAAAAACGGAGTATCTTAAAAATTATACTAATTTTCTATACATTCAATGTAGTATCTACTCTGCATAAATTAGAATGTATGCAAATTTTTCTTATATTCAAAACCTGTGTCCTCGTCTTCACTTACTAAGTTATTAAGTTAGCGTACAAAGTACACATGTATACACGCACACACTGATATCATGTTATACAACATCTGTTGTCATGAATCTGACTATAATAATGTACATTTTAAAGTGTCAATAGCTAGGATAGGATCTGTAGCCAAGGGCCTCCCATCCGCCCCTCCCATTCTCTAGGACATAAGTTTCCATCTGTTAAATAAATAGCCTCAGCTTTTCTACTTGCAAATGTGGATAAAAATGTTTATTTTTATTCATGAATCCATTTATAATAAAAGTGTATGACTAAGAAAGATTATAGTATATATAGCATGAGAGAGGTCTAGATTCGAATCCCATCTCTAGCAACTACTAACTTTTTCATTATGGTCATGGTTGCCTCGTATGTGAAGTAGAGCAATAGAACCTACAGTGTAGGACGGTGTTAACCATTCATAAAGCAATATATGTTAACATACACATTCTCTGATAAATACTCTAGTGCCAAAATGTTAGCTCTACTGCCATTATAATTATTATTAATAATAAAATAAGAGATGAGGGACTTTGTATAAGTTGTATCAAGAGGAGCAGTGTCCAATAGAATGTTCTGCCATGATGGAAATAATCTGTAGTCTGTGTTGTTCAATATGGTAGCCGCTAGGCATATGTGGCTATTGAGTATTTGAAACATAGAATGCTCTGCATTCTATTGGAGAACCGAATTCTTAATTTTATTTAAATCATTTGAATAATAAATTATGTTTATGTTTTAACAAACATAACAAATTTGTTTAACAAACAAATTATGTTTATGTTTAAACAACTAGCTTATGTTTAAACGTCCATATGTGGCTCGTGGTTACTGTGTAGGGAAGGGCAAATCTAGACTGCCTAATCTACTCAAGCAACTTTACCATGTTTAGCTCTTTCTAAGATTCTCTACCATATAATACATAGAGGGACTTCTCTAGGCCCCTTTACCAAATTACCATAATTAGTATAGAAAATCCTCCAATGACTCTATATTATTCATATGCAGAAAATACAAAATGACTTCTCTATCTACAACAGTGCTGTGTTCTTGTTTTATTCAATTCCGTGTAATCAATGGTTGCATGTTTAAACACAATAATGTTTCATGGCATCTTATTATTTTTGGTTGGAAATTTTTTTTTTAAAAGAGTTTATTTTTTCCTTGTTCTCCCCAAAGCCCCCCGGTACATAGTTGTATAGTCTTCATTGTGGGTCCTTCTAGTTGTGGCATGTGGGACTCTGCCTCAGCGTGGTGTGATGAGCAGTGCCATGTCCGCGCCCAGGATTCGAACCAACGAAGCACTGGGCCGCCTGCAGCGGAGCACGCAAACTTAACCGCTCGGTCACAGGGCCAGACCCCTGGTTGGAAATTTTATCAGACTCTTTCTGGCCTTTTGGACATAATTTAGCCTTGTCTGGAAGTCACAGACTCATCATTATGAATATCATGTTGGGGAAAAAACATTTTACTATCATACATTTATACAACGTCTCAAGAGCACTTAAAATCTTGAGGCAAAATAAAAATTCAAGGAAAATCAATATTAAGACAAAAAGTAACAAGGAAAACAAACTTATGCCCAACTCTAAAACAAAAAAATAAACAGACAAAAATCCTTGGTTACCATCATCACGTAAATGTATGGGGTTTTTGGAAGTTCCCCCTTTACTCCATTCCACCAATCAAGACAGACCAATTGCGTAACAATTGCCCTGTGTAATGGAAGGGCACCAAACACACCACCCCCTCGTGGGATCCCCAAATCTATTGTTTCTGCATCCCTCAAATAGGGGTGCACCTTTTCTTTTACTTGTATTACATTAGTGATTGGAGAAAAGGAGACTGATCCCTCATATCTGCTAGAATGACTCAGGAAGTTCTGACTATAAAGCTTAAAATTTCTCCTTCATTTTCATCATCATTAAATACTTCTGCAGCTATGAGAATTTTTACTAGGCTTTAAAAAGTGTTTGCCTTGATAAAAATTCTAGGCACAAGAAACACATAAAATGGGAATGCTAATATTAATGACCTTGAAAACCCAAAGTTGTATTCTAATGATGAATCAACTTCTCATGGCTGTCTTCAACAAACAGAATTTCGTGTTCTGAATTATACCTCATTTCATAGGCTGAGTCAATAAAGTAATATTGTGGGACAATAGTGTAGTACAGCTATTCCTAATTAGTAACTCTATTTCCGTATGTGGAGTACTATCACTATTACTTTTGCTTAAATGAAATTTTACTAAGTGACATTTGTTATTAAATAACAATACATATAGAATATTTTTAAAATCTCTAATTTGAACATTGGTCATTAAGTTTTCTCATTGCAATATATCATGCAGCAAAAAGTCATGTTTTACTCTCACACTAAAAAATACTTGTGGAAGTTGAAGTGAGCAAGAAAACAACAGACCAGCGTCATCAGCATTTTAAAATTCTCAGACTAAAAGCTGTGCTAAGAAATGAGTCTTCTGAGAAAGACAGTAAATTGTTCACTATCAGAGATTTTTTAATGATTTTCACATCTCTAAGTTCACCTGTTAATATTGTGTCTAATTTTGAAAGATCAAAAGGATCTTTTTAAAAATGAGATCTGGTTTAGTCAATGATATTTTTTATTAATCTTAAAGAAATAACTAACAATGCAAATGGCAAACTTAATTAAGGATATGACTTTGAGAGAATATATATATGCATGAAGTCATCAAAATGATTAAATTATATAAAGACACAAAATAATCTAAGGCCACTTATAATGAGTGAAACAAAAAAAATTCAACTACATGTATTCTATGTTCACAGTTATGAAAACCATATATGTTTGGATAAAGGCTGGGAAGGAATTTTAAAAATGAAATCATGAGGAATTAAATATTGTGCTTATAGTTATTAAAAAGTGAACTGAATCACAAATCACATGACTTTTCCATACAGCAAAGACTGGGAAAAACCTCGAAGTTTTCCCAATTCCTCTGTGGGCCTCCCATCTCATATCCAATTCAATCCATCAGCAAGTCCTGTCATTTCTACTCCCAAAACTTTTCACAAATCCATGCACATATTCCACCCCTGGACTGGTGAATTAGTCTCCTGACCGGTCCTCTCCCAGGGTGACAGTGAGTCTGGCTCAGATGACAAGGACTCGGAGCCTCCAAGGAAGAACCCCACGCTGAGACCACCCATAGTGGGAATCTCCTAACTGGACCTTGCTCAGTGGATGATTAATTGCTCAAAACTACAAGTCCCAAGCAAAGTGAACTGTTTGTTCCTGGAAATATTTAATACGTCAAAAATACAGTTCCTTTCATAATATCTCAGTACCAGAAATGAAAATTAGGATTATCAAAGCATTTTGAATAGTGCACTGCCATACATCCCTTCTATGAATGAAGAATTACCACTCTCTGTATGTAGGCATGCGGGATGTAACTGACACAGGGGACCGTATTTGCATCTGTACTATCCTAGAATATTATCTGTTTTTTGTATTGTTTGTAAAGCTGTGGACAAAAGAAGGTTTCCTTAGCCTTTTTACTCTCTGGGCTCATGACAGTGAGGGAGATGCTCCATCTGCTTCTCCCCCTTTCTGTTGCTGTAACCGAGTCTGCTAGGAGCATCAACTTAATCCATCACTTAGAGTAAGCAAAACCCAGTGCAAAATTCTCTTACAGCTCCAAATAGGTTTGCTTTCTTTGCGCTACAGTGCCCATTTTAAAATTGCCTATACAGTCTCAGTGACCATTCTCTGGGTATGCAAGATAAATAGGGTAAGATAGGGTCTTTAATTATCACTCTTCATGATGCATTAGCAGTTCAAATTAAAGACTATGGTTATTGGAAACAAACACTTTTATACCTATACCCCTACACCCTTAGTTTTCTTTATCCCCCCAGTCTTTTCTATTCCACAACAGCCCACTCTTTTGCTTAAAAGCTTTTAATGTCCTTCCATGACTTTTAGAGAAGACCCAAACTCTTTCCAGAAACACCCAAGAACCTATATGGTCCCTGGCCTGTCTATCTCTCCATCTTCCTCTCCTGACACTCTCCCTCTTGCTCACTGAGCTCCAAGTTCACTAAAATTTTTTTTCACCTCAGGGCCTTTGCAGGTGCTATTCCTCCTACACAGAACATCCTCCTCACACAGAAGCTCCTGCAAGGCCAGCTTCTGCTTAACTTTCAGGTGAATTAATGGTCACTCTATCTAAAGTCCATCCAAAGAATCATATTATTCTAGGATCTCATACTTCTTATTTAGACTCTCTGAGGAAATTCATAACTTCATGGCTAATTGTTAATGCTCAATTTGCATTTGAGTAAGGAGCTTGATCTAGGAATATGTATGTCTATGAGCAGAAATAGTCTCCTTAAGATCAGAACTTTCATAGGTCCCCTTACTGCTCTCAGTATTCA
Source organism: Equus quagga (assembly GCF_021613505.1). Taxonomy (NCBI): domain Eukaryota; kingdom Metazoa; phylum Chordata; class Mammalia; order Perissodactyla; family Equidae; genus Equus; species Equus quagga. Next base: position 87,966,913 of record NC_060269.1, read on the forward strand.
TCTTCTCAGTCAGAACCATACTCCTTCATGCAGTCTTCTCTGACACAAGACTTCCTTAGCTCAATTATAAATATACAGAGTGTAGGGACTATTTATTCATTGCTATATTTCCATAATGCATTGTGCATAGTATTAACAATAATGATTATTATATTACAATAATATACTAATGGCAAGTGCTTATATAAGGCTGACTACAGGAACCAGGCACTGTTCTAAGCACTTGCCATATATTAACTCATCAACTGATGTGAGGATTAGTCACATCTACCCAATAAATAAGCACTCATTATCCCCACTTTACAGATGAGCACCCTGGAAACTCAGAGACTGTTGAGCACGTTTCCATTCAGTTAGTGACGAAGCTAGGTCTCAGACTCAAGGAGTCTGCTGTTAACAACAATACTAAGTACATATCCAATACTGAAAGAATGAAAGAAAGAATAATTGATCATTTCTTTGAGACAATACTGTTGTCTTCTGATGATTTTGCATAAAAGTTGTTGAGTTGATTTTTCTAAGGCTTTGCCTAAGTCTGTCTTACCTTTCTTTGGTGACAATAAATAACCTGTAGTGTTGATTATTCTGCTAAATGGTTCACTTCTAAAATCCAGCATATTTTGCTTCATTGGTAACAACCTGACTTGAGACACAACTTTCCAAGGTAGCATTATGGAAAGACTACATACTTTTTATGTTTACTCTATATTGCTGAGCAGTATAATGCCTTTGATTTTGCAAGTAAGAAATATGGGAGTTAGTGTAGTGGAAAGACTGTAAAATTTGGAGCCAAAAAGTTTGGATTTTTTGTCCTTTGTTTTCCCTCCATTGCTAGGCACGTGAACTTCGATGACTGCTTTGATGTCGTTAAGCCTCAATTTTCTCACGTGTAAAACGAGGAAAACAATGCCTAACATTTAAAGGCATTATGAAGTCTAACGAATATCAAAGAACTGCAACGAATTTATTGATTAAGTAACAATGCCAAGGCTACTGAATATATGCCAGCCATCACACAGTGCTGGAAGATAGTCCACATGTACTTCATTGCTTGCCCAATGAATGATGAAGGAAGTAAGATGAATAGACTGTCAGGAAATTTGTTCTGCTTCTGTTGGACTAGTTTAGTTTCACAATTAGAGTATATCCAACTTTGAGAATAAGTCTCAACAGCCGGTTCCATGAATCAGACATGTCTATGACAGACCATTGTATGAGTCAATGATTTCTTCCTCATGAATTAAAGCAATCTAAAAACCAAGTGACAAAACAACACTTTACAGTAAATGCCATGAAGAACACCAAGTCAGTAAGGAAGGGGGCTGTGGCATAGTGGAGTAAGTCCTAGACTTAGAATTGAAATACCTGGGTTTGAGTTCTGGTTTGTTGTGCCATTTATAGCTGTGAGAATTTCGTCTAAAAATGGAACACCTCTGAGACTGTTTCCTTAGCTCTAAAAAGGTCATACATATCTCCACAGGACTGCTATGAATATTAAATATGATAGTGTATTTAAAAACACAATATCCAGTTGATATGCTAATTGAGACATGCTAAATGAGACAGCCAAGATTAGGGGAACTGGCTATGAATGGAAGCCATTCTGGACCAGGGAACTGGACTGCTCTCATGAAATGTAGAGTGCCAGTCAGGGGTTAGATGTTTAGTAAATACTGTGGAATTAAAGTGCATCACACAGAAAGCCCTTTTCATGCTCTCTGTTAAGCAATCACCTAGTTCATTTGGAGCCATTTTTAGCATTTTACATTCAGAAATAGAATATAAACATATAATATTTTTCACAATCCAGAGTTCTGAATGCATATATGTGATATAGTTGTAATCTCCTTTTAGGAAGGTTAATTTCTAATTGGCAATTTTTAAAAATGCAAAATTTTAATATGTTCTATTTTAGGACACTACAATTGGGTGTACTGTTGAAATACCAACATGTTTTATTCAAGGAAACTGAATGGTAGACATTGGGAAGCTCCTCAAGGACACAAGAATTAAGTTCTAGGAGGCAAGGGTGATTACATTTCCAGGAAGAAAAGTTAAGCTAAATTTTTGGAAACAAGTGAAATATATCAAACCAGCAGGAATTTCACAAGCTGAGAATTTTTTTTTTAACTTTTTTGTTCATAAGCTGTATCCTGACTGAAGATCTTCCTATTAAAACTCAGAGGACACAACAGTTTTCACTTGTACAACGCATTTGGTTTTAGGATTTATGATAATAAATGGAAATGTTATCTCTCTGCCCTTGATTGCTTTAAAGTTATCTGTTCTGTCATCAGTGTTGGGTGGGATGAATGGAGTATATCTATTTGCAAAACCCCAATGTATAATATATATCTAAGCATTCCTGTCATCTGTGCACTCACCATGCACCACAATTCTTTTTATCTGTGTGAATCTTTTCATTTATTCCTAAACTGGTTTTAAGTAACTGATGTGCCCATGCACCTCAAATGCAGTGTGAAATATGTTAAATTGCTTTTTATAACTGTAACTGAAGATCTAAGAATAATATGCCCTATACAGTAAGATGTCGGAGAAGAAGAGAGAAAGGTACCTTGTCTGAGGACTTCTCAGGGACCTCTGTGAGACACAGCTGACAGAAATTTACCTATCCTTCTGGCATGAGATCAGAAGTTTCTACCTGTTAGAATAAGTAAGTTACAGTTTTGCTTCTGGAGATAATCTGTAAATTTGCATACATATTGCCTAGGATGGGTATGAACAAGTCAGCGTGAAGCATATTTAGCTGACTACATTAGCTGAGTTACTTAGGGGCATTCTTGCACTCATTCAGTCAAAAAATATTGAAACAATGACAGTCACTTTTCTGAGCATTAGTGATACAGCAGTGAGCAAAGTAGAAGAAAAGCCCTTCTCTTGTAGAGCTTATGTTGTAGTTGGGCAAACAGATATGAAATAAGTAAGTAAAACATATAGTATAACAGATGGTGATAAGTTCCACAGACAAAAATGAAGCAGAGATGGACAGAGTGTGGCTGCAGGGAGAGGGTCACCATTTTTAAAAGGCTGGTCTGATAAGCTTCACTGAGAAGATGACATTTGAGCAAAGATCACTGACATTTGACATCTGTATTCAGTGCACTGTCATCATAACACCACCACCGCCATGGCGGGCAGGACCCTCATGACCAACTTTTGTATAGCTGTTATGATTAAAACTCATTTTTACATCCATTATTGTATTTTATTCTTTGAGATATTATTTCCTATTAATTTTATATGTGAAAATGATAAAGGAACGAGTGTTTAAATAACCTGTTCGACGTCGCGCACTTGGTGAGAGGTAGCGTTAGGATGGGACTTCAACCCCAGGTTGCTTGACTCTCAAGCTTACACACTTATTACTACATCATGGTGACTATGGGGGTGTGTCACCACCGCTGAATGTCTCAAGACATGAGGGTGTTAGGTGCCAGACTCAGCTAAGGGACACCAAAAGGAAAGGCAGAAGAATGTTGGGTAGTTTTGCCCAAATTTCTATTTTGCAATGATTTGGTTGTATTTGGTTTCACAAATGTATCTCAACAGTTCAGCAGAGATCAAGCAAAGTAAGCACAGTTCACAAAATGTTAATTATAATCATTATATCCAATTTCACAGTTATTTTTCACACGGTATCATCAACCTTGGGCCCTCGGACCTAAGTGGATGTCCTGTCTTCTCACTTCATTTACTAGAGAAATGCCATTCAAATGTAAACTTCTGGCTCTAATCCTACTATCACGGGATTTCTTCCCAATTCCTCAATTCCAGTTAGAATTGATTTCTCTCGCCTTTATACTCTCAACCCAACTGCTTGACTTATCAGATTTTTATGTATGTCTCTCTCATCCACTGAGTTATGAATATTGACATCACAGGTTCAATGTCTTTTTCATCCCTGCATGACACATAAATCTGAATTTAAGGCTTTACTAATGGTATATTTTTTTCAAATGTTGGTTGAATTGAAATCAAATCACAACCGTAGCAAACACCCTCATTTCCCCAACCAGACTCTAAACTGCACTGCAGTATCGCCAGATCACTGTCTACTTGGTTCCCTTATATTTTTGTAGCAAGCTAGTGTACATAGAAGACAAATAAATCAGAGATTAGAAAAAAATTCATGATATTTTAAAATTATAAATTAGTCAAATAGTGACATTTGCATATTTAGTCATGTGTTGCTTCACGATGGGAATATATTCTAACAAATGCGTCATTAGGTGATTTCATCGTTGTGTGAACATCATAGAGTGCACTTACACAAACCTAGACGGTATAGCCTACTACACACCTAAGCTATATGGTACTAATCTTATGGGACCTCCATCGTATATGCAGTCCGTCATTGACTGAAGTGTCACTATGCGAAACACGACTATAGTTTATACAATAAAGGTCTATGGATTTATAGTTATTTTTTTGTGTGTGCTTTATCTCCCTAAGTCCCCCCGGTACATAGTTGTATATCTTAGTTGCAGGTCTCTCTAGTTGTGGCATATGGGACGCTGCCTCAACGTGGCCTGACAAGCAGTGCCATGTCCGCGCCCAGGATCCGAACCAGCGAACCCCTGGGCCGCTGCAGTGGAGCACGCAAACTTAACCACTCAGCCACGGGGCTGGCCCCAGGATTTATAGATATTTAATCCAAAAGTGATGCATGTTTGAAAAATGACTTTTGAAGTAAAGAGAATATAGATCATGTCTCTAAGTTGAACTAGTGTGAAAAATAATGGTACAAAATTCTTCCACATTCATATTATCAAAAAGAATGGAAAACTGAATCAACGGTAGGTATTTGCAGTATATCAATTTTTTCACCTTAATTACTTTGCATCAACTAAACGGAAACCTTTGAAAATATTTGTTCAGTGAGATAGAACTAATGTCTACGGTTTAATATATATTACATAAACAATCAAACCTTAAAGATACTCTTTTGCAATATAGATTCACAATGTATTTTGAAATCTCCATAGAATTAGGCTAATTTCAAAGCTATTTACAAGATGTCTTATATAGATTCTTCAAAAAACTCTTAGCTGGGTTATCAGTTTCTTCTTGGGAGCCTCAAAATTCACCCTACCAAAAAAAAAACTTGTATGAGAAATACTTTTTGGGAGTCAAATCTTCCCTCTCATATGAGCTTCTTTTTCAGGGTTAAAATGAAATTTACCAAGCAAAGACATTTCACACAAGGCCAAGCACGCAGGTTTGACATGCATTTCCCAGGGCCAAGCAGCATAGGCATCTGCTTTTTAAAAGTCAGTTCTGCCTTACACTGAGACAGTCATACTCGGAGAGCATTTTCACTATTAAGGTAAATCTTCCTATTTTTCTATGTCTATAATCCAAAACTGGCCTCCAATGTTCCTCTTGATTATCATACAGACTCTCTCATTCTTGGCCATAAAGCAATAATATAAATATTGCATGCAATCAAGTTTTTTAAAAAAATCAGAGCCTAAAGAAAAGAAAAGTGATTTAGGATCAAATTCCATTACCAAAACCACCATGATTCTGTCCTATTTTTCCTGGAAGTTTACTCTGTGAAATAGTGTTTGAATTAAGTGTGTCAATGAGTAGAGTATGAAAATAATTTTGTTATACGGAAATTTTGATTAAGGCATTTTTTACAATGATGGTCTTAGTCTTTGTTATTAAACTGTCTGGAATATTTATCTTAAGCTACAAACTGTATGAAAACAAATAATAAAGTATAAAAATAAGCAGATGCCCACTAATCATAACCAGAATTTATCCAAGAGAAATTTACTTAAATGTACTTTTATTATCCTGGCTACTCTTACTTCTAATGGTGATTTTTTTTTTTAAGTAATAGAGCACTTTCATGACTAGGCTTGTAAGACCTGAGCTTTACAAAAAGTACAGGAAATGAGTTGCTTCTCCTCTTGCCATCATCGATAGTTTGGGAGCACATGAGTTCCTATTTATCAAACTGAACTGTGACAATTTAATGAGATTTTGCTTGATCTTTTAAAATCCACATATAATTGTCATATAGACTAAAATGAATGCTACACACAGGCCTGTGGTATTCCTTCAAAGAAAAGTCAATGGCAAAAGAGCAAGAGAAGGCACTTGTACATATTATTCAAAAACTTACATTATCTGTGAGATGCCATAAAGTGTCATCATCATTAGTTCGTATTTCTTGAAGCCCCATATTATCCTTGCAATGCCAAAAATTATTTTAATATCAAATAGAGATTAACATAAGAATAAATTCTGTTGGTTTAGTCATCTCTAATGACACTAGAGAATAAATTTCCTACAGAAATGAGTTATGCATTTGATGAATGACTTTAAGGAAATATGTCATCACCATCATTATCAGAGAATTATAGGCTTTTACAGGCAGAAGAGATCTTAGAAGTCATCTGGTACTACTCTCTTGTTTTCAAGTATAGGCAGAGTCATTAAGTGACTCTTAACCCCATGTGACTAGTTAGTGATGAAGTCAGGCTTAGATCTCAGTCTTAAACCTAATATCATATTCTTTCCATTAAACAAAGCTCCCTTCCCAAAGTAATAATTACACTAATATCTGATGATTATCAAGTGGTTCTTCTGTGCCAAGCCCTGTGCTAAGCTCTTTTTAAAAACATTTTTATTCAATTTACTTAAACGAAAAAAACCCCCAAAACCAAAAAACATTTCACCGATTTCTCCCACCCCCACGATCCCTCGTCTCGTGCACTCTTCCAACTACCAACTTGTTTTCCAACTACCAACTTGAGCTTGTTTTGTTTCCAGATTTGACAGACACAAGAGATTTTTATGGTGTTTGTCTTTCTCTATCTGACATTTCACTTAGCATAATGTCCTTGAGGTCCCTCTATGTTATCACAAATGGCAACATTTCATTCTTTTCTATGGCTGAATAATATTCCATTGTGTGTGTATCTATCTATCTATCTATCTATCTATCTATCTATCTATCTATATATGTGAGATATATATATATATATATATATATATATATATATATCACAATTTCTCAAGCCATTCATCCTTTGATGGACACCTAGGTAGTTTCCATATCTTGGGTACTGTAAATAATGCTGCAATGAACATGAGGGTGCATATATCTTTTCAAATTAATATTTTCATTTCCTTTGGATAAATACGCAGGAGTGGAATTGCTGGATCATACGGCAGTTTTATTTTTAATTTTTTGAGGACCTCCATACTGTTTGCTGTAGTGATTGCACCACTTAACATTCCCACCAACAATGCACAAGCATTCCCTTTTCTCCACATCCTCACCAATGCTTGTTATTTCTTGTCTTTTTGATAATAGTCATTCTAATGGGTATGAGGTGATATCTGGTTGTGGTTTTGATTTGATGCAAAATCAAATGATGATTAACAAGGTTGAGCATCTTTCCATTTTTTAAATTGAATTATTTGTTTTTGCTATTGAGTTGCATGAGTGTTTTATATATTTTGGATATTAGCCCCTTATCAGATATATGATTTATAATTATTTTCTCTCATTCAGTAGGTTGCTTTTTCATTTTCTTGATGGTTTCCTTCGCCATGCAAAAGCCTTTTAGTTTGATGTAGTCCCACTTGCTTATTTTTGCTTTGGTTCCTTTTGCTTTTGGTGTCAGATTCAAAAAATCATAGCCAAGACCTATGTCAAAGAGCTTACCACCTATGTATCAAGTAGTTCCTATGGCCAAGCCCTGCTCTAAGCTCTTTACTCATTTAATCTTCACAACAACCTATCAAGTACATATTCTTATCAAGTGCGTACTCCATTTTATAGATGAGGAAGCTGAGACAGCAAAGTTTAAATCATTTCACCTTCACATAACTAGTAAGACCCTGAGTAAGTGACTAGAAAGTTACTTCCCCTTCACATAACTAGTAAGACCCGGACCACTTCCCCTTCACATAACTAGTAAGACTTAGGAATGATGACTCTAGAGCCCTTGCTCTCAACCAAGATATATTATTGCATTTAACTTACAAACAGACAGCTCTCTCGTCACAGACTGCACCAAGAGTAAAATCAACAGGTATCATCTACGACTTAGACTAACTTCCAATCTAAGATACTTAATAATAACATAATTAAAGATAACTAAAGCAGCCTTGAAGCTAACCTTTCCTGGACTAACTTAGGAGACCCAAATCCATAGCTGTGGCTGTCAGTGACACTTTGCCTACAACTCTACAAATAACAATGTGAGCTCACATTGATCAATTCATTCATTTGTACCTTCCTTCACAACAAATAGTCACCGGGAGCCTAATATACACCAGACACTCTTCTAGAGAATAAAACAAAGATCTGTTTTCAGGAACTTGCACTTTTGTCTGGGAAAACAAAGAATAAACACAATAAAAGTAAATTTCATAGTATTTTGGAAGTTGATATATACTGTGAACAAAAAAGAAGGAAAGAAAAAGACAGAAAAGTAGAACCAGGTTAAGGGGTGTTTGAATGTGGGGAGACAGCAGTTTCCAATTTTAAGTAATGTGATCCAGATAAGCCTCTTTGAGAAAGTGACATTTGAGCAAAGACTTGATGAAGGAAAGAGAGCTAACCATGGAGCTGTGTGGAAGAAGGTCACGTGAGGAGGAGGAAAGAGCTGCTGCAAAGCCCACAAGGTGTGACTGGGGTTTTGATTCCAGGCTGGGAAAAGTGCTCAAGGGAGAGAGAAGTGGGAGCCACAGAGAGATACTGGGGGCCAGACGGTGAAGGATCGTGAAAGCCACTCTGGCCTCTGTTCTACTAAGCACCACGGCAAACACTGCAAGATTTTAAGCAAAGGAGTGACATGATCTGACTTACTAAGTTTTAGAAAGATCATTCTGGCTGTTATGTTAAAAAAAAAACAGCCTCTAGTGAGACAAGAACAGAAGCAGGGAGATGAGCAAGGGGGTGTTTGGAATAATTTAGGTAAGAAATGATAGTGGCTGAGACCAGGGTGGTAGTAGCAGTGGTAGTATAAAAAGTGGTATAGTTTTGGATATACTTTGAAGGTGGAGCCCACGAGGTTTTTCTTAGTGGACTGGATGTGAGATATATGAGATAGGAGAGAATGAGAATAGCCAAGAACAACCCTAAATTTCTTGGTCTGAGTAACAATGCAGGATGGAAGTGCCGCTAACAAAAGTGAGGCAGGTTGTCGGCGAAGCAGGTTTAGGGGTAGCAGCAGTAGTTCAGTTTGGAGCATGTTGAGTTTGAGATCTCTCTTAGTCACTGAGTAGCTTGTTGGAAGCAGCTGAATAAGTTAACCTAGAAGTCCAGGAGAAGGGAATGGATTGGAAATATATATTTGGGAGTCATCAGCATATGTATAGAATTAAAACCATGAGCCTGGATCACAGCAAAAAAAGGGAGTAAACAGAGAATAGAAGAGTGCCAAAGACGGGCTTGCAAGGCCCTTACACAGTCTGTAGCTAAGTGGTCAAGTGAGGATAAAAGGAGAATTAACAAAGGAGACTGGGAAGGGAAAAGTGAGATAGAGGAAAACCAAGAGATTGTGTAACCAGAATGTCAAGTGAAGAAAACCTATCAATTGTGTTGTTTTGCTTATAGTCTTAGTAAGATGAGGAATGAAAATTGACCATTGAACTTAGCATCATGAAAGTACTGGTCACCTTGACCAGTGGCGGAACAGCAATAGGTGGAGGTGAGAAAGGCTTGATTCTAGTATTAAACATTTTATTTTAATTATCTGATTATTAACTTGATTTATATTTCTCCTCATCAGTTTTTGGGCTTATGGAGGAAGAGGTCATACCTTATTTATCTTGATAGGCTTCAGGCTTGATAAATAGTTTCTGATCAATATCAAGTGTTCAAGAATTTTTTTTCTGTTCAATGAATGAACAAAAATATTTATATGTAAGATACAGTTTTATCTTTAGTAGAACTTAACCATATAGTTGGAGAAACTAAAGCCTGGTTAAGACCAAAATTGTTATAGCTGTTCAGAGGAAGGAGTGCTCATTGAGGGCTGAGTGGCCATTAAAGAAGTAGGAGTGGGGCCAGCCCCATGGTGAACTGGTGAAGTTCAGCGTGCTCCACTTTGGTGGCCTAGGCTGTGGGTTCGGATCCTGAGCATGGACCTACACCACTTATCAGCCATACCGTGGCAGCAACCCACATAGAAAATACAGGAAGACTGGCACAGATGTTAGCTCATGCCTAATCTTCCTAAAGCAAAAAAGAGGAAGATTGGCAACAGATGTTAGTTCAGGGCAAATTTTCCTCAGCAAAAAAAAAAAAGAAGAAGAAGAAGGAGGAGGATTTCAGTTGGACTTTGGAGAAGTGTGTCAATGTGCACACAAGCTCTATTTACTCTCAAATACTATCTGCACTGTCACATAAAAACACCTCTCTCAAAAGAAGAAGAAGAAGAAGAAGAAGAAATTGGCATTTAACAGCTTATTTTGCTAAGATTTTGATCTTTTTAAAACTCAGTTGCAATGCAGTCTGGAAATGTAGCAGAAATCAAAAAGATAAGTAGAAACTGAAGTTCACTTCCTACTTCTAGCTCAACAACCAGGTATAGAATACGTTATGGCCTGAATTGTGTCCCCCTAAAAAAAATTCATGTTGAAGTCTTAAGCCCCAGCACCTGAAAATGCACCTGCATTTGGAGACAGGATCTTCACAGAGGTTATTAAGTTGAAACGAGATCATCAGGTTGTGCCCTGACCCAACATGACTGGCAAACTTGTAAGAAGAGGACATTTGGGCACAGACACACACAGAGGGGAGATCATGTGAAGACACGGGGGAACATGGCTATCCACAAGCCAAGGAGAGAGACGTGGAACAGAGTCTCCCCTACAACCTCAGAAGGAACCAACCCTGCTAACACCCTGATCTTGGACTTCTAGGCTTCGGAACTGTGAGCAAATCAATTTGTTATTTAAGCTGCACAATCTGTGGAACTTTGTTATGGCAGCCACAGAAAACTAATATAGAATTTAAACTAAAATCGTTCACCTTTTGCATTTGTCTGCAAAAGGAAAGGAGGATTCTCCAAGAGAATGGAAGGTAACCAGGAAATTATTAAATTTCTTCTGAGTTTGCAGTGACTTCTCCATTTGCTTGAGTGCTACATTCTGCATTTACCTGTATCCAACTATAGAAGCAAAAATTGTTTCCATAATTCAATCAATATAAATAATTTTTTAATTATCCCTCAACTGATATACACTACTCTATGGCCTGCTGTTTATGCCAGATAATCAAATCCTGACTATATTTATGCAAATGCAAGGAGATAAATGAATTTAAAGACATAGTGAATATAAAAAGAGGTGACAATTACATTTTAAATAATCATTACTGTGTTATGGAGCTGAAGACAGAATTAGTCACAACTAGATTATAAATTCTCTGGGGGCAGGGACTGTGTCCTATTCATCTTGAAAAGCAGTATGAAGCCTAGGACAGTCTTAGACTTAGTAGGGACTCAATAAATGTTTGCTAAACATAAAAGTATATCATGAAAATTCTTACAATCAACATTAAAACCTTGAGGCAGGATGCTATAACACATAGGTTTTATTATTATTTAGATATGGCAAGGCTAACAGATCAGGAGAAGAATGCCATTAAAAAGATTGTTATATGCACAGATCCCAAGAGGAGGGGGCACATCATACCTTGTGAGGGGTGCACACAGCGAAGCAGCAGGTTGGTCAGATGGAGATGGGAGTGGGATGGGAAGAGCAGCGGAGAAATGCGGGCAAGAGACCTCACTGTGGTTTCTGTCGGAAGGGATGGGCAAAGCACGATCAGCAGGTCTATGATTGGCTAGTTGGAATAATTTCAGCGGGCTCTGGGGTAGAAAGGCTGTCGGGTGGTCTGGTACCTGACCCTGGGGTGATTAGGGCAAGAGGATGGTGGCCTGGAATATAAGAATGTAAGAGTCCCATAGAGGAGGTGGTCGGGGCTGTGGGTTCTGGATTGGTTTGTCTGCACTTGAAAGGGGTGCTCCAGGGGAAGTCTTTTAGGAACTCTAAGAATTGGCTAGTAGGGAGGGGTTGTCCCTCCAGGATCACAAGGTCCCTGATGCCAAAGCATCAGAATACAGCAAATAAAAAGACACTGATAATGCATGGGAATTGCTTTATTTCCTAACAATTTGCCATTTTTTTTAGTAATTAACACAGTGAGCAATATTTCTGACTTTTTTCAGCCTCTCACCATAACACATTAGGCCAGTCTTCCCTTTGGTATTGATGCTGATACACAGCTGCACTAAAATCTATATAAATCTTAGTAAATCATGCCATAATTTTATAATTGCTTAATGAAAACAATGGCCAATTTTTCCTTTTTTGAAAATTATTTACTCCAATAAATAGATACATGAATTGAATATAACTCGTTTTTAAAAGAATTGTTTTTGCACACAAAAAAAGTACAAAAACACATCACAGAAAGTCTTTTTAAGGTTATCAACTCTTCATTGATTCAAAGGACACAGTAGCAATTATTTTCCTGAATTATGCTATGTAAATGTCTTGAAACTAATTCTGAGAGTTCATTTTCTATTTAGGTTTATTGAACACTGGACAGGGTAAAGAATCCTTTTCTCCTTCCTGTTTTGGCCTGAGATTCAGGTCAGGTGCCTTTGCTTCTAGAGCCTCTGGGTGATTTTTTTTCCAATGTAATACTCAGGATAACACTAACCATATGGACAAGGCTCTTCAAACGTATTGAGATTCTAGAATTCACCGAAATAGAATATAGTACTGAATTTTTGGTAGTGAATCTGTCCTAACGCTGCTGAGTGGCAAATAGGTTATATCCAAGACTGTGATTACAGATAACAGGGGTCATGTCTGAGGCTCAACTCCAAGGGTTACATTCCCCTCTTCTGGGTGACCCTAGGACAAGTGAAGAAATAATCAACAAGATTAGAAATGTGCAGTATTGAATCATTGAATAGATCACATTGCATTAGATATATATTAGAAGCAACTATCTAAAAATTATTCTCCCTTCCTTCTTCAGTTTCATGCCCATAGAGAATAACAGAAGGCCTGAGTAAGAAGTGGGAAGGGGATTCTGAAAGTGAGCGCCATAAGAGCATGTCAATGACTAAAGTCAACGTCTAATGAAGTGAACCAACTGCTTTAGGCTCTTGTCTTTAACTCACTAGCATTTTTATCACTAGTCTCTTCTTAAGGGTATTATTTATCTTTGCAATTTTATTTAAAGAAGAGAGTTTTCAGTAGTAAAATTCAGACAGGTATATCCCACTAGCAATTCAATGCAAATTCTAATTTAAATGAAAAAAAAAAGAAAAAGCTTCTGGAGATTCTTTGTTCTCACTGATTCAGTTTGACAAGATGCCCCACACATTATAGGAACATGCATGCACGCAGGCACACACACAAATGAAGTTAAAATTGATGTTAATACTAAAGGGGTAGAAAAAGCAGCAAGAATACACAGTCGTGTATTTTTAAATTGACTGTCATGGAGTTTTCTTCAGGTTTAAAATAAGCTGCTATCACTTATAGAATTTCTATCCCCATAACTATTAGAGGGTTTATGACGAAGTCACATGTCAGTTGAAGAATGCCTCCCTTTAGTTTTTCAAGTAGTGCCAAAAGGTGTTAAGAAAGAAGAATATTAAATTGCAACAGGCTCTTCTCTAAACTCATTGGAACCGCTGAACTAAAACCACTAAGTCAAGCAGAATCTAACTCAGAAGAAGTTGTATCATATAACACGTACGAGTCTAATAAGTATCATTAAATATGGTACTTGAATCTAAAATAAAGTACCAGAGGCTAGTACAAAATTATTTCTCTGGCGAAATTACTGCTGCAGTTCTTCTGAAAGCAGGGCTGAACTAGAGTTACGAACAAGTAAGACCATCATGATTCGTGAGAAGGGGTAGAGATGAGACAAGTTATTATAAAGCGACGCCACATTGCTGGCCGGCCCTCGCGCTGAGTACTAAGGGTACAGACTGGGACAACAGTGTGCTGTGACTGAGTTGGTGTGTGGTGTAGATGCTTCTGCTCAGGAGACAAGGCTAAGGGTGTGTAGATTTTGGATAAAGCCTCATAAGAATGCAAACCACACACCTAGCTTTTAATAACAGTCTTCCATGTTAATACATGTTCCTATTTTAAAGAACCACCTCAAATATCTCTTTGATCTGGGTTAGCCCTGTCCAACAGAAATACGATGTGAGCCAAATTTTTAACTTAACATTATCTAGTAGCTACATCAATAAAAGTAAAAAGGAACAGGTGAAATTATTGCTAATTATACATTTTATTTAATCCAATAGATACCAAACATTCTCATTTCAGCATGATTATATGTTGAAAATATCAAAGAGATATTTTCCATTCTCCTTTTCAATATAAAGTTTTTGAAATTGAGTGTCTTTTACACTGAGAGCACATTTCAGTTCAGATTAGTCACACTCAGGTGTTCAATAGCCACATGTGGTTAGCGGTTACCATGTGCAGCTACTGACAACACAAATCTAGATGTTGGGCTCCATTATTGAGGAATACATAGAAGTCAAATATATGTTTAAGAAGGAAAAATTGGTAAAGCTGAATGAATACCTAGTGGTATATCAACTAACCTAAAACTTCTACTATTTGTGATCTCCTCCCCCCAGCATATTTGCTGCCAAAATTTTGGGTTGTAAAGACTGGGAAGTTGATGCAAAAAATCTTTGGACTATAATCTTGGCTTGGATCAGTTTCTCTGTTGGTGGATCTGAACTATGATTGCAGGTATATCTATACTATCCAGGAGGATAAAGCAGGGATAACCATCCCAGTTTCGGACATCTTGAGTATGCATTGATTCACAATTATACCCTTAGGACCAAACAAAAACTACACTGACTTATAGGTAACACAGGTTATCTTGGCAACTGAAGCATTCAATTAATGTAGCTGGAACATTTTTCCATTTGTACTTGGCTCTAGATTCTATATTGCTTACACATTCAACTATACAGGAAATCATTATGTGTCTATGAATGTGACACTCCGGGGGCCTTCTAAGGATTTCACTCATTCTTTCCTTCAAAAAATTATTTACGAAGTGTTTACCATGTCCATAGATAGCAAAACACTGAAGCAAAGAAAAGAGGAACATGAATTCATGCCACTAGTTGCTTACAGTTTGGTTTGGAGGAAGATACACATTGAATTAGAGTATGTGATTAGTATTAAAAATGACATTAAAAAAGGGAGAAATTAATTGGCTTTGGATTTACCAGGAGAGACTTCATGGGAAAATTCAAACTTGCAATGGGTCACAAGGATGATTGGGTTTGGATTGACAATTCCAAATTGTGGAAAGAGTTCAATAGAGGAAGGAGATTGAGACTTTCCACTGCATTTTCAATGGATGGTGATAAGTACAGCCTAATTCAATCGGCAATTTGTGTCAAGGAGTAATCATGATGGCTCGTATTGATTATACATATATATGTGTATGTGTGTGTAATATATATATAATCAATATATCAAGAAGAATAAAGTAAAAAAAACCCATGGGTTCTATTTAGAAAGAAAAAGGAACTTAATAGAATTTGAAGGTAGTTCTCAGTGAAATAAGGAAAAAGCAGATTGTAACTAAAGGAGGCAATGAGAATAAGCTCCTAGTCTGAGAATTTTGGTGCAAAACAAAGGAGAGAAGTGCAACAAAAGCTCAAGAAATATCAACACGTCTAAAAGTCTGCATTCACAAACCACCCAGTTGAATGGTTGGGCATGAGTGTGTTAGCAAGGTCTTCAAGCTGCTTCCTTAAGCACAGAAAGAAGGATGAATAGGTGGGTAACGGTGGCAGACACATCAGTGAAAAGAGGACAGTCTATGCAGTCTATGTAGAGAAAGTGTACTTTTTTTGTGCTTGAGGAAGATTGGCCCTGAGCTAACATCTACTGCCAATCTTCCTCTTTTTTGCCTGAGGAAGATTGTCGCTTAGCTATCATCTGTGTCAATCTTCTTCTACTTTATGCGGGATGCCTCCACAGCGTGGCCTGACGAGTAGCACTAGGTCTGTGACAGGGATCAGAACCTGCAAACCCCGGGCCACTGAAGCACAATGAGTGAACCAGTATGCCACTGGGCCATACATTTTAAACCAGAAAAATCATCTGCCCAGAGCGAGCTTGGGAATAAGTGGGCTTGGGAAATTAAAGAGAGTGAAGATTACTTGAAAAAGCTGGTAGATAATTGATAATAAATGAATAAAATTCTTGCTGAATACTGGGAAAGGTTTAATCATGATTTGACTCCACACTTTTTAGGAGGTAAAGTCTTCATGATTCTCCATTTTCTCCAACAAAATTTTCAACCCAGAAGGGTAGAAATGGAAGAAAAAACTGATGATTTAAACAGATGTTAGGTAAAAAGTAATTCACATGCTCACTATGAAAAAACTTCATGAAAAAATCATACACTGGTCTAGATAGAAGAAATAAATAGCTGACAGCCATAGATGTTTTGATATGCTATTTCAAACTAAGTATAGATGGGGTTCTCCATCTGATTTGCAGGTGTGTTCATCTAAGGACTCAGGCATGTTTGGTTAGGCCTTAAGTGCGTGGGTTACATTGATTTGAATCATAGGAGAAGAGAATATCTTTTTCAAGGAAAGCAGATAAAACTCAAAGTATAGTAATAATTCGGAGTATTTCAAGAGTCTGTCACAGAAAATGTCTTTTGACCCATGCACTCAAGTTTGAGATACAGAACAAAGGCAGCGATGAAAAAGAGTAAAACTTGAAGGAATTGGCATGAGTGGTAGTTTCATTGACAGCGGGAGTATTTCAGGAACACAGGTCAAGCCCAAACAGTGCTGGATTATCAGAAGCGACACTGGTATTTAAGAAAATATGAACATCAGTGCCTTTTGTGGGTATCTAAAAGAATCAGATGTGGGAGATGACACAAAGAGGAAAGCAAGAGAGGACGTAATTGACAGAATCTATTTGGAAGCCAAAGGAACACCTCACTGAGCATACAGTAGACGTCCTCTGAGAATAGCCAGCAGTCTGTGGACATATTTGAAGATGCTTAATTCCTGAAAATTGAGAGAAAGCTAAGCCAGAGAAATCCTCTATTTGACTATTCTCATGATCTTAATTTGCCTGCAGGCTAAAATTAAAAATGGAAAAATTGAGGAATATTAGTGATAATTAGAGGCAGAACAAATTTATTGAGCTGAGTAACTCCATAGAATATTTAGCATATAGAGCTCATAAATTCTTGAAACAAAACTGTTACTACTGAGACAAGGTATCTTTTTATTTCTCTATTTCATAGTAAGTACATCAATATATAATACTCATTGCCTGAAAGGGGACCACACCATCTAGGAAATCTTTTCATTCCTTAGTTAAATTAGTCTGCTAATTACTCCATGCAAAACATCAGTTGCATAATTACATTCAAGTGTAACGTCAAGTCATTTAAATAGAAAAGATCATAAAAACAGTAATCAGTATCTTCAGAAGGGGGTCTGTCTCTGCACAATGTGGCTGGGGAAACAATTAAGTACTTATCAATGATAAAAAAATCAAAGAAACATTTACTTGGGAAAAGAAAATCATGTTGATCCACAGGGTCCAGAACGAGAGGCACGCAGCTGCTGAGCCAATCAAAAACTTAGTGCTTAACTTCAGACAGGAGGAAACAGGCTCCCCAAATATTTCAGGAAGCATATAACAATTACACCTACTCTAAAAGTATCTCTTTTGAAATACTGATTTACAATGGCTAATTAAAAGGGAATAAAAACTATAAAAACTAAAGACAATCTAAAATTGCGTTCTAATTTCCTGGATCTTGGTGAGTGAGAAGCAGAATAAGGTAAAAAGATAGCCAATGGTTGTAAATATCATTCTGCTAGAGGGAGTTCTTGGCAAGAATGAGTATATTTTACTTAAGGCAAAATAAATTGAGAGGTCAGTTCAAGGAGCAATCTGCATTAAAATTTTAGGGCCTTGGGTACCGAGAGTTATAAGAAATCGCCCAATTTAAACACATGGTAGCATAGTTCTATACTAATAGAAGATACTGAATAAATAGTAGCTTTGTTAAGGAAACACTAGACTATACGCTAATTTGTCAAAAATCATTTATATTGGGTGACTTTCTAAACATTCCAATATATTCCAAGAAAGAGTAAAATATCATACAAAGCATATGCCTTCCCTATGTGTGTAATTTATAATTAGATTGACAGAATACCCAAAAGACACACATCAAGAGGAAAAGAGACTCAAAGAGGCAGCCAAAGAAATGCCAGACAGTGAGAAAAGCAAAGGAAAACACAGACAGCCATTCAGAGGAACGTTAATAAGGGAAGTGCCAAGATTTCCATATGGGCAGTGTGGTAACACTGTATGCAGACATATACTCAGCATTTTAATAGCCAGGGTTCACTAGGAGCTGAAAACAGTAGGTGCTAGACAACACTGTGCTCATTATTATTTTATCCTTGAGCCAAACATATAGACAAAGGGAAAAAAATGCTATTCATTAGAACAAAACCAAAAGGAAGAATTTTTAATGAGCCTAATATATTCTAAGTAAATGATACTGTTCCTAAGGTAATTAGCATCCTAGAACATCTGTTATCTCACCAGGGAAAACAAAACCTAATTTTATCTCCTGATATTCTAAAACATTTATAAACCTGCGAATGACACCGTCATGTCATGAGGAAATATATAGTGCAAGGTAATTACAATTGCAAAGCTAAATGGAGCTTGGAGAGGCAAGCATTTTATTGGACATTGCTATTAGACATTAATTTGCTATTAATTAATGCAGACTTGGCAGCTGGGCTGCATACCGGTTAAGAGAAAATTGAGTCCTAAATGCCCACCGTACATACGTGCTATAAGGCTTAAAAACACAACGAGACTGCAGGAATGTTTTTGTTTTGTATTTCCTTAACCAACTTGGATGGCCTACCTTAGGTTCTCTTATTCTGTAAAATCCAGTGTGATGGAGCTCTGAGGCCTTTCAGGAAAATGCAGCAAAACGCCCCCTGTCCCAAGCATTCCTTTTACCAATAAAAGAGTGGTAGTTCTTAAAAGGTAACACATGTTCCCATTTCCCCAGTTACATGGCACATAGCTTAGGACAAGAAAAATTTTCTCTACAGCAGGTCAGTCTTGTGGCTGAAACTGCCCATTGTCTTCCAATATGTACTTTCTCATTCTTTTAAATAGTCATAAAAGCCAAATTTTTATAAAGGCACATGGCTATCCAAGAGATCAGAGGACAGATGGTGAGAAAACAAAAATAGATGGATGATGAACTGATAAAGCTCAGGAAAGGGAGGGAAGAAAAACAAATAAAAACATCAGAGAAATAAAGACAAAATTAGAGCAGACGAAATTACAAGGCACAGGTGCATTGGAAAAGATAAATGAAAAATTTTAAAAAGAGAGTTAAATGGGTTTTATAAAATGATAGATATGGAAACAGACAAAGGAATACATAAAATATTAAAGTGTAAGTTACAAGGAAATTTTCCAGAAACATTGGAAGAACTGGGTCTATGAACATGACAGATACACCATATATCACCACCATTGCACAGTGAGACACATCCTGGTTACATTATTGTATTTGTTAGATAAAGAAAAAATTCTTTGGGTGGCCAGGCAGTATGATCAAATCATTTTTAAGCAGCTAAAATTCAGTCTGATCTCAGGTTTCTCTACCACAATAGTCAGCCTTAGAAAATGGCAGGAAAAAATTGATGACAAAGACCTCAAAAACATGAAATATGATCCAATAATTTTATACACTCATATTTTGAACAAGCGAAACCAAGGAATACTGCTAAGAGTTCACCTTGACAAAGGGTCTTGAGTAACAATTTTTGCCAAAGAGGAAAGAATGGAAAATCATAGGAAAATGATTAGAAGTGAACAGTGAGTCTATTTAACTGAAACATATGTGGGGATCAGGGTTACAGAACTTTTATAAATGTGATACATCCTGACAATATAATAATCTAACAAAATGGGCAAGAGAAGAAAGAGAGAAGGTTGGACATTGTTTCAAATGTAAAGTTACTATCTCTTGCAGCTAGGTGAAAACTGGTATCACTTAAAACCGAGCAGTTGGAGAAGTTTCAGGTTATTTAACAACATATAGGCATACATTAAGAAATACAACATTGTCAACTAAATTGGGCGTGGAGAAGGAAGGGTAGCAAGAGAAATATGCCAACATAATCATTACTCCTTCTAGGGAATAAACAAATATTTTTGTAAAATACAGAGAATTAAGGATTTTATATAAATTTCTAGTTTAAAGGTATTTCCTTGAGTAAAAGTAAAATTTTCTATATTATCAGAAGAAATACATGCAAAACAAAGACCATGCAACAAGTCCAAACATGCAAAACAAGTTCAAAAAGAAAAATACTGAAAAAACATCCCAAACAAGCTGAAAGCATAATGTAAAAGCACATGACAGAATTATCATAACAATTGTGTCAACATATTGTAAATGAGCCAAACTCAATTTTATATATAAAAGAAACAAATTGGAAAAAAAAGTGAAACCCATTAATGTTGAACCCAAGAGATGGCCTAAAAAAAATACAAAAATCAATTACACAAAACCCTCAACACATTCTAAAAACACAGAATCAGCATAGATGATATTTTCTGATAACTATTTAATAAAACTAGACATTAACAAGAAAGTGAGAAAAAAGAGCTAGGAAACTGGAAATTAAAAACAAACAAATTAACTTTCTCTTCAAAAACAAGTTAAAGATGAAATCAAAACTAAAATTTTAGAATATGTAGAAAAATATCAGTATTAAAATAATTACCTAGCAAAACTCACAGGAGATACCCGGTAGAGCCTCGAAGAATACCCCTACTTTAAATATTTGTATTAAGCCAATAAAATTAAAACAAATAATTACATATAAAGAACTTTGAAAAAGAACACCACAAAGCCAAATTGCGGAATTAATAAAAATACAACTTGACATAAACGAAACAGCAAAACAGAAATAATGATAAAACCCTTAGACATTATTATTTGGAGATAGCAATAAAATAATAAAGCATTAGCTAGATAAAGTAAAAAAAGCATTCATGAGAGATTACTTGGCTCAACTTTATGAAAATACATTCTAAAACCTGGATGAAGTGATTAATGTTCTTAAGATAATATAATATATTAAACGTCACCAGCAAAGATAGAAAATCTAAACCACTCAATTTACATAGACAACATAAAGAATGCTGTCAGAGTGCAACCCTAAAAATAGTACCTCGTGGTTACATAGGTAATTCTAGCAAGCTCTTAAGAAACAGAATTCTTGAAACTATTCTTTAAACTATTCTAGAGCCAGTGGTTTGCAAACTTTAGTGTAAATAAGAATCATCTGGAGAGCTTGTTAAAACACAGACTGGGCACCCCAACCCCAGGGATGTTGATTCAGTATGTCTGGGATGAGGCCATGAGTTTGTGCTCCAAAGAAGTTTCTAGATCAGTGGGCCTTTACCCACCAGGGGACGTTTGTCAATGCTTGGAATAGCTTTATTGTAGCGACTGTGTGGGAGGGAGCTAATGGCATCCAATAAGCAGAGGCCAGAGATGCTGCTCTACAGCACCCTACGACACACAGGACAGTCTCCACGACAAAGAATTATCTGTCCCAAATGTTGATAGTGTTGAAATTCTAGGTGTTGCTAATTCTGCTGGTCTCTAGACTACACTTTGAATAGTACTGTTCTAGAGCACGAGTCGGCAAACTTCTTCTCTAAAGAATCAGATAGCAACTATTTTAGGCTTTATGGGCCACATACAGCTTCTGTGGCACATTCTTTGCTCATTTTTACTACGCTTTAAAAATATATAAAAACTATTCTTGGCACATAGGCCTTACTAAAACAGACCGTTCTGTGAATAACAGGAATACAAATTTGTTGTGGAATATAAATACAAAGAATATAAATTCTTCCACAACATGATAAAATACGTCTTTCTTAATCTTAAAACTAATGGTCAAGATAAGTGACAAACTGTAGCAGGTCATTAACATCAGGGACAATAAAAAGATCTTCACTATCGCCACTCTAGCGATGATATTACACCTTCTAGTGATGATAGCCAATATAATTATATAAAAGAAATAAATTATTCTTCTAAAGATTGTCAAGCAGGAGTATAGTAGAAACCAGCTAGATGACTACAATATCTACTTTTTACTTTCCTTGGGTACATATATAGACTAAATTTCTCAATGAGCAAAGCCATATAATTCAGTTCTCCAAAGTAGAACACAAGGAGAAGGGAGGTATACTAATTCCAAGTCTGTCTAATAAAAACATTCCAAGTGATCTTATTTTTTTCTTCCCACATCTGCCAGCCGGATTCAGAGAATCCAATGGAGAATTTTGAGGTCTGAGAACAGAGCTTGGCAAGTACCACTCATGGGCCAAATCTGGCCCCCGCCTGTTGTTGTAAATTAGGTTTTATTGCACAGCCTGCTTATTCATTTACGTACTGTCTATGAGTGCTTTCAAGCTACAACAACAGTTGAGTTGTTGCGACAGAGACTGTATGGTCAGCAAAGCTTAAAATATTCACTGTCTGGCCCTGCACAGAAAAAAATTTTAACAACCCCTGCCCTAAAGAAATAGGAGAAGCCTAAATCCCTGAATTCCCCTTGACCAGACCCCCCCCACCCCACCATACTGCATTGTACTATACTGTAAAACAGAACTTTATTTTGTTAAGCCACTGAGATTTAGTGTTTATTTCAGAAGCTAGCTAGTGCTGACTATGTTTGGAAGATAAAGTTATGAACAGATATGATTGGTGACCTATAACACCCAAGGGAACCAACTGAAAATTTGTGAAAAATGAGAAGGGAATATGTAAAGGCAGGTGGGTACAAAATTAATTTAAAAAATCAATAGCACCCATCTATAGAAACAATCACCAGTATTGGTTTAAAAAAAGGCCCTCCTCCATAAAATTGCAACAAAAATAAGAAAAATCTACATTAAATTTAACCTAAACATGGAAGATCTATTTGAATAAAACTTTAAAACCTTACATGGAGATACCAAAAGGAACTGGGCCATACCATATCTTGGTTAAAATGCTTCAATTATAAAGATGTCAGTTTCACTAAGTTAATCCAGAATTTTAACTTCTTTCCAATAAAAGGAGTTATGGGACTTTTCTCCCCCAATTATATAAGCTTATTTTATACTGTACATAGAAATATGAACATGCAAAAGTAACTGGGATATATACCTACACCTTATACCAAAATAATGCCAGATGGATCAATGAAGTTAAAGTGAAAAAAGAAAACATAAAACTACTAGAAGAAACCATAAGAAACTTGTTTTAATTATCTGAGTGTGGAAGATCTTCCCAAGTATGATGCAAAACCAAGGATCCACTAAAAAAAAGAGAAAAGATCGAAAATTTCAACTCTATAAACTCCACTAATATCTGTCTCCTTCTTTCATATATACATGTGGAGATACACGTGTGCGTGTGTGCATGTGTGTGTGTGTGTGTGATGGATAGCATAAACACTGCCAAAGAAAAACTACAAACTAGGGAAAATATTAGCAATATGTATCACAAAGCCTCATTTTCTTAAATAGTAAAAGTTCCCAGAAATCAAGTAAAAACTGATATTTTTAAAAAATGGAATCTAACAAACAAACATATAAAAAGATGCTTAATCTCATTTATAATTAAGAAAAACATAAAGAAATATCTTCAAATATTTTTTTACCAGATTGCCAAAAATAAAAAAGTTTAACAACACACAATGTTGGAGAGGGTATGAATAAAAAGATACTTTTATACATTGCTAGTGGTGATGTAAGTTGGTAAAATTCCCATAGGTGACAATTTGCAAATATCTACCATTATTAAAAAATACTTTCCATTTTTAGGAATTTATCTTATTGGCATGTTGTACACGTGCAAAATGTTGCAGAAGTATCATCTAAAATAGCGGAAAATTGGAAATAACCAAAATGCCCATCAACAGAGGGCTGATTAAATAAATTGGGGTACATTCATATAATAGCATACTATGCAGCAGCTATAAAAATGATGAAGAAGGTCTGTGTGGAGGTAGACAGGTAGATTGTAATGACAGATAACAGATAGATATACACACACAAACTCAAAGACAAATTTTATGGGAAATAAAAACAAGGTAAAGAATAAAATATGTAGTTTGCTTCATCCTTATAAAAAAGAGGGAAAATACATGTGTATGTCTGTGTGTGCACTGAGCGTCTCTGGATGGCTACATAAGGAAGTGGTAGCAGGTTGTCTCTGGAGGGCAACTGGGTGGCTGAGGAGCAGAAGCAGCAGGGAGCTTTCACTCTATGCACTTTTGAACATTTAAAACTCTGCTTTAAAAATGTTAAATATATCTATAGATCGATTTATACAGAGAAAGATTTATATATGATATATAGATAGATTTAAGATAAAAGCTGTAGTTAACATGTAGCTATACAAATAATATATTTTAAAATAGATATATTTAACTAGATATATTTAACATAGATATTTAGAGACAAGAAAAACTGTTATGCTTTCCCCTGACTCATTGGTATGTAAATAAACGCAAAGGTTTGCTTCTTATAAACTGAGATTCAGAGTAAAAGACTTTATTTCTAAAAAGGAGTAAAAATACAAACAGGCAAAGGAGAGAGCCTTTGCAAAACTGAGAATAAAAGACAAAAATTCAAAAAAAGTAACAATACCTTCTATACCATCTATTCTTCTGGGCCTTAATTTACACAAAGTCATGACCAATGAGAAAATTGAAGCCAATGATATCTAAAGGCTTCAACCACTAGAAATACCTAAAATATTATAAATAAGAGAGTGATAAGAAATTATCACGAACTGTCAAAATTAACATTTTCTTTCAAAGGTCGGACATTGCAAAAACAAAAAATTTCAGTAAATCTAGAATCCACAAATTCTTTCCAACACATAGACCAGGCTTTCCACAACTGCCTGTCAGCCATTCCGAGCACAATATTAACTACTAGGAAATTTCAGGAAAGCTGTTGCTAAACTAACTTGAAATCCTTTATTTTACATATGCCTCTCAGCTGCTGGATTAATATAGTTTCATGCCTTCAGTTTTCAGGCTGGAAAATGAGACGAAGAACTCAATGATGCAGAAAAAGCATAAAAGTTTCTCTTCCTTTAAAGGTAGCAGTTTGTGGTTATTAAACCTCTGAGCTCTCCGTGAGTCTGATCTGCTTTGAGGCACATAATTCAAATAAACATCCTTCCAGTACCAGAGAAACACAAAAACATGAACAAACTAGATTTTGGCCAAAACCAGCCAAAGATGCTGTCCTGAAATAGACACTCTAATAATTATTTTTCTAAAATAAAATAATACAAACAATACTCTCAATGACCATATATTTCTGCAGCTTTACATGGATTAAAAACACTTATTAACTAATAAAATAGGTCCTTTCAACTGACTAAGATTTTCACTAATTCCTTGTGAGAAGAATTCTCACATTAATTTTTTTTTTCACATGCAAACCTAATCACCTCTTTTACCCTGCCCCCTCCCCCCTTCCCCTACGGTAACCACCAATCCAATCTCCGTTGCTATGTCTCACATTAATTAGTAATTAATATCAGAAGCTGTGTAATCACTGGTCTGCTCTCTACAAGTTTATATTTGCTTAAAAATTTCATAATTACAACATGGTTAATTCTATACCATGGGTTTATATATTCTCAATTAATTTTTTTTTATCAAAAATAACATCCAACAATTTTAAAGATGGATATGAGCAATGATACACATCTCAAGTCAACTGAGAACTGGGGAAAAGATTCTGGCACCCAAAACATACAAAAGAGGCATTTTCAAATCATGCTTTATTTACTTCTGCAGGTGAGCTGCATATAAATACTGAATATCAAGGAAATCAATCTCTCAATGACTATTATTTCTTCTAGTAACCAGCCATGAAATTAATTCATTTTTACCTTTGTTTTAAGAAGGGTTTAAACAAAGGCATGTTTTCAGATAACATAGCAAAGTAAAATAAATAAAAGGAATAAAGCTGAGGTGTAAGGAAAATGAGAGAAGGAAAAAAAACGGAACCATAGAAGGAGGTTAGTATATAAACTGCATGCCCTAAAACCTGTGTGCTCAACCCAAATCTAGGGATAAACGTTTTAGAAACTTGACAGTGTTCATACAGCAAATATACACCTGGTGTAAAGGAAAAGCACACTCTTTTCTCTTAACGAAATTGAAGAGAAATTTCTTCTGTGGGTTATTCTGAGGATAAAACTGTAATGTGATAGACAACATCCTTACAATAAATACAGCGACAACTTAGTTTTCACAGGTCTTTTCCTTATAATGGTTCTAGAGATAGGCACGTGACACCAAGTCAAACCACATTTCAATAAAAACTATGTTGCAATGGGAAAGGAGGGCCATCTGCTAAGAAGCATCTATGTGACTCTTTGATGGTCTAGTTCAATCACAGGATCTATGAGCAATTTTTAATAATGACAAGATTATATATGATGATTAATCTCCTAATATATGATGTTATCAAAAGGAGTTAATGTGACATTTAAGTGCATTAAAGGCACGGAAAGTTCACCCTGAGGCATTATATAACGGAGAGCAATGGATCAAAGGTGTATCATTTGCTCTATGGTTGGTGCCTAAGCTCAGAATAAGCCCCCCGTGCACTCCGGCTCCTGGGTGGCCCAGCATGGATGGCCCTGAGAAAATTAGGACTATTCTAGAAGCAATACAGTGCAACCTCCTAAGGTTGATCAGAATAAAGCTGGTCAACATTGAGCCAGGTTTTAGGGAGGATGGATAGAGATGGTTGGACTTTGGAACATTATTCACCCTGAAAAGTCCTCTATAGTAGCTTGTCATATGGTTTTTCGCCTTCCTCTGATATAAGGTCGTTTCCTCCCTTTTTTAAGAGATAGGATGAAGTATGCTCAGCCGCTTCATATCTCAGGCAATAACACGTGTCTGCCTTTGCAAAATAAATTGGTGAACTAAAGACCGAAGCAGACTTTTCCTAATCTCTTCCTACCTGATCTCATTTCTCCTCCATCTCCCCAAGACAGATTTGAATTTTCTCTCCAGTTTTTTTCCCTCTACTTCAGTGTATCACGGATAGTTATAAGTTAGCTTGCATTGAATCTTCTTATTTTTTCTGTTTATCAAGAAAATATGAAGGAATCTCTCTCATTTTTTCCACAATTTGCGTAAGTTTCTATGATTTTCCTGTGCACGTTTATGCTCCCTAAAAGAAAACTTTTCATTGGGATAGAATATACATTATGTTGTCAAAATATACAGTAAAATAGATTTCTGACATTTCCCAAGAGCTCTTATTCCCAATAACTCTACCACTTTCTCAAAAGCCATAAGAATTTCATATTGATTCTGACACTTTTATATTCCATGGGTATGACAGGAGTTAGTCCTAAAGTCCAGTACAGTTTAGGCCAGCTGAGTTTGGATCTCCTTTTTTCAAGGAAAGTACAGGCATATAGGTGTCTGTTTGTTAATCTACTAGCTTATGTAGGATTCATACTGCTCAGGAGTTCTGGGCACATGAAACCAATTTCAAAGACCTCTACCTATTAAGATATTTTAAATGGCTTCCTTCACCAGAATAAGTGCAACCATACACAACCAACATGGTAGACTTAGTTGATCTAATCAGATACCTCTGATTAGTTGCCTACGAATACTCAATGCTCCAGTTTCAGAAGCATGTCTTGTGCTTTCCTGTTCATGAAATATAACTAATTATTGCCTTTCCTATCAAGGAAGACATTTGGGGGCTGGAGATTTCTTCTGTTTTCTTCCTGAAGACTGTTTTGCAAACAGAGATGACAGAGTTTTTTATCTATGGCTTCACTTCAGTTTCATCAATGTGATCTGATTATATCTTCTGCCACTGAAATTTTAAAGAAAAGGGTTGAATGCTTCAAAACATAACAAGAAGTAAACAAACATCCTGCCTCCTTAGTCTGGCTGTAAGATTGGTCCATTTGTCTTTTCTGTCTTCATTTTCTTTTGCCCCAAATGGATAATGGCATTTATCCCTCTGTTTCTTACAAGAAAAGCAGTGAGGATAAAGTGGTTTGGCAGGACACACAGAAGACATACTGATGGGTACTATTATTTTTTTAACTCTATGGCTATATATGTCTAATTCCTTACTTTAAAATTTGGGGAAGTTATAATTGAAGTTGTATGGTTTGGGGAGGAAAGAGCATGTATCTGGAGACCTAAAGATCTGAACTCAATTCCTGGTTTTGTGACTTACTAAGCTAATTAGTGAACTCTTCTGAATCTTAGCTTCCTTATCTGTAAAATGGAGATAACAATACATATCTCACGATGGAGAAATGAGAATCATATGAGATTAGGTATGTAAAGCACCTATTGCAGTGTCCACATAGAAAGCAATCAATAAAAATAAGATATTCTTATTTCTTGTGGGCAATTGCATTATTTTTCTTAATTCTTTACTCCTCTCTCTGTACACAATTTGCCATGAAACTGTGAGCATCCATTCCCGCCTCCTGACCTTAGGCTTTAGCCAATAGGATGTTAGCAGACATGAGGCAAACAGAGGCTTGATGTGTGCTTGTATCACTGAGTGTTCCCTCTTGAGCTTCTGTGATTACCAGGAAAAGGTCATGTCCCAAGGTCCAAGGAAGAGCAAAAGCATACGGAGCAGCTTGTAATCCAGCCCAGCCAAGCCCAGCCTAGAGAAGTCCGTCTCCAGCTTTGAAAATCCAATGTGAAAGCAAGAATGACTGATGATTGTTATAAGACATTGAGTATCGTGATGGGTTGTTATGCATTATTGTGGCAAAAGATAAATGATAAAGAAATTAGTACTTAGAATTAAGGTACTACTATGCCAAAACCCCAATGTATGTAGCACTGGCTTTCAGATCAGGTGGTGAATGACAATAAAATATCATGGGAGGGTAGAAAAACAGGGAACCATTTCATGTATTGGTAAAAGATTTGGTAAAAAATGTTTCCTGTGATAACTTGAAGACACATAATATATCTAACAAACTTGTGATCTTAGGCAAGCGGGCTTCCAGCTAGAATATTAGAAGAATGAGCTGGCTTCTGGAAGGTGTATTGGCCAAGGTCCTCCACAAAATAGACAAGCTCAGCAAAGAACTGACTGGTTTGCAAACAAAATTGGGAGGACGTATAGCGAGCTCATAAATGCGGGGTTTTGCTGGGGAGGAAAATAAAAGTTTCTCATTTCTGGTGTCATTAGTAAAACATCATCAAATTAAAGTATAACCTGGGAACAAAAACCAAACCATATATATATATATATATGTGTGTGTGTGTGTGTGTGTCTATATATATATACATGCATGTGTATATATATATATGTAAATATCTACCATTATGCCTGACACTCGGAAGAATTCAATAAATTAAAAACCTCTTGTATTATAACAGGACTGGTTTCATGCAGTTGGAATATTATAAAGCAGTTAAAATTAATGAACTAGATACTAAATGTATCAACATCGATAAAATTTTAAAATACAATGCTGAGTGATCAAAGTAAACTGTGAAAGGAGTTAGAGACTATAATGAGATATAATAAACATTTAAAACATACACTTAGTGTGTTGTCTCTGGATACACATGTATGTAAAAATATGCAAAAGCATGCAAGGACATTAAGTACACCAACTTCAGGAGTAATTAACTCTAACACGACAAGGAGGGAAAGGATAGGGCTTTCACTGTATTTGTAACATTTTATTCCTTTAGAAAAATGCTATCTGAAAAAATATGGCAAAAGGTGAATTCTGTTAAATGTGGGTGGTCGTACAGGGTTAACTCTTACGTTGGTTACTTTCTAAGTTTTTGAAATACTTCATAATTAAAACAAAAACAATATTAAATGGAAAAGGAATAAAAAACATTCTTTTAGTACACAGCTTCAGACTAGCTCTTCATAGATGAAAATAATAAAATATTTAGGTATTAAATTATGCATTTTGCTAGTTGGATCATCTTGCTGTACGCTGGTCTTAAAATACAATTTTTACAACCTGACAAGAGGGTCTACAAATAGCATATCATCCCTTGCATCGTGTGTGTGTGTGTGTGTATGAATCTAATGAAGGAGAACCCAATTTATCCATATATTTGCCTCACTAGCCACCAAAGAAGAAATATAACCCTAATTATTTGCACCAGTTATTTTTTAAGGGTTCCTTGCCAGTGCATGCAATCAATTACAATATACCTACTGGTACTATAACAGAACCCGGAGAAAAATACAGGTCAAGTAGGGGATTGTAATTAAATACCTGAACGAAGAAAGAAGAAGCGTCTGCCACACAAAGCCAGGTGAGAGCTTGAAAACAAGTTGTTGTGCTCACATTTTTCACGCATACCCCATCAAGTTTCAACAAGTAGGCAGTACATATTTTCATCAAACTTTTGCCATTGACTCAAGAATAATCTTAATTTTCAATCGTACTCTACATTTTCTGAGAGAGACTCATGTTCCTGAACCGTTTTCCTTAGGAAAAAGCCTTGCAAGAGGAAGGAATCAAGTCGTGCATGAAGTGGGAGGGAATGGGAGTGGAGACAACCAACACGTAGCTCAAATAATGAGTTACCAATCTTTGTGGTGCTAATGAATAAATCCAAACATTTCCATAAACTGAACACTTTTTAAAAGAGGAAGAGCTAATCATAATTTCTGAAGCTCTAAAAATGCAGACGCTTTGTAAAACCATCATTTTCCTTAGGTGGATAATTGGGGAATAATTGTTTGGGGATCCAGGGGAGATGCAGGCTTATTATTACACAATGACTTTCATTTATCCAACACTATGGCAAATGTGTTCCATGCACATTAGTTTATCCACGCAATAACTTTGGGCGGGTCTTTTTTATTTGAAAATTTATTGTCCAAGTCCCTACATTTACAAAGTCACATTGGGAAGCAAAGGCTTTGATGACACAAAATATTCACTAATACGGTGACCTATAAGATTAATTTCCATTCAAATATTCTTCTCAGTTTACCACATAGCAGGAACACTGTTGCAATTATAACTTGTTTTATATTACATGAAATATGCTTATTTGCATAACTGTATTTTCAAGACAAACTCCTAATAAAACTTACTTGTTTATTATTTATTATGAAATTAGGTCCTTCTCTTAAATGGATTTACTTTTGTCTATTTCTTTCTATTTTCTCTAATGAGCATCATCTGTTCTAGTATTACTATGATTTTTAGATGAATAAATTGATTCCAAAAGGCAATCTTTCTCAATTTCTCTCATACCCACAGAACACCACACCTGGACAAACCCAGGTTTAACTGCCTTCAGAGTTCATGCTTTCCCCCATTACGCAGTCTAACTCTCCAAGAGAAAATAATAAGAGCCACCAGCTTTCAGGCACTGCTATCGTGGGTCCTGAGAGACGGTGAAAGAGACAGTAAGACTCAGTGCATGTGAATGGAAACCTTGGAAGCTACTAACATACAGGAGACTTCTGAAATGGGGAACACCTGTTCACCATGGCAGCAAGAATCACTACACATGAGAAACAAAGTATGCCACCTCTTCCCTCAGGGGCTAGAAACCAACCTGAGAGACTGATTTCTGATATTGTTCCAGTTCAGCTTCACTCTCTCAGAGCCTGTGCATCTGATCTATTTCTCTTGATGATACTGAGCCAAATCCACTAAAATGTATCAGTTTGGCTCAATAACCCATGGGTGCTTTCTAAGGAATACATGCCTAAAAGTATACAGCATCCTATTTACCCCTTCAATTTAACACACCAACTCAAACACTCTGCTAGATCTGAGCAATAAGAAATTGATTCAGATTTGGTCCACGCCCTCAGGGTGCTCACACAGATAAACAATGCTGATTAAATTGTCTTATGCCCCAATCTCTACATAGTCTAAAAATCCCTGTTGTGAAGTAGCTAAAGAGAAAGTAAGCTACTGCAGGTAAGATGTAGTTTGATGGCATTTATGCTGAAAGTGCCAAGGTGCTAACAATGAAGAATCTTTTTCAGTTCACAACCCAATCAAAAACTTCGTCATCCCCCATAAAGGGAATACATTGGTTTACCCTCCCCATTGTTACAATGGGAGCAACAGAAGAGGCACAAAAAAACAAAGAAGCACTCATGTTAGAAAAGGAGTGACAGCATTCCCAGGTTAGTTAAAAAAAAAAAAAAAGCAAGGGCATGTATTTTGTGGAACATATTAAAGGAAAATAAAGTTGCCATAGAAATTGATAAATGTTGGACTGACAGTGAACTCGGAGCATTTGCAGAAACAATGACAAAAACTCAGTCCTGAAACAAAGTAAGACTCTGACCCCAGAAGAGCAGGGGCAGGTGGAGGAGGATCAAGAGGCTTAGGACGATGCAAATGTTCCACATTAGAACAGAAATAAAGCCACTGTCCCCATCAGCTAACTGTGTTCACCGATTTCTCAATGAAGAGAAAATTCAGTTGATATCAGCACCCAGTAGGTACTATTAATATTATTCAGTCTACATTGAACAAAATAGATAATCATATAGGGCTTCACTTCAGAGTACGGACTATTGAATTCCTAATTAAGTAATAGCAACCATTATTCTGGTTCTCACTAAATACTAAGCACTTTTCTAAGCATTTTATATACATAATTTACTTAATCATCACAACAATCCCTTGCTGCAGGTAATATTCCCGGTTTACAGATGGGAAATTGGAATGACAGAAAGGTCAAGTAACAAGCTGAAGGTCACACAGGTAGGAGGTGGAGCAGCTAGGGTTCAAACAAGGCAGTCTGGCCCCAGAATTCCTCTCTTAACATTGTGCTGCTTCTCCAAAGAAAATCCTCAGGTTTGATTATATTACTGATTTCATGTCGAAGAACATTATTCAGTACCATCAATCAGGTACTGTATTAAGCATATGGCTACAGAGATGAACACTACTGAGTACATGTTTACACATGAATAGCAAACATGAAGGTCTCACAGAGACTCGGCTATATATGCAACATCAGTGCAGGACACAAAGGAAGGAGTGGTCAGTATATTAAATATTATACATATGCATATAATGGGTATAACTTACACTTTATCTACAATATTATACATATAATGTTTGGCTACTTGCCCTAACTATAACACTTAATTTTCTTGCCTCTACTGATAAAAATAGGGAAGCATTAAGTAATTAGCATCCTTTAAAAAAATTCCATATTAACATCTTTATTTCTGTTCCAAAGTGTTACTATTACAACAGCCTCCCTCCCTCTCTCCCTCCCTTGTTCTCTCTCTCCTTTCCTTTCCCCTTCCTTCCTGCTTAAATTCAATTCATACTTTTTGAGTATACACTAGAAGAAGACACTTTCTGCTCATGCATTAGAAACAATGCAATACAATCTGTTAAAGACAAAAAAGGGTCTTCAACAGAAGATATCTTTAAATAGTTTCAAATTTTTCATTTTGTTCTCAGCTTCCCCCTACCCCTGACACATTTTATGGCTTCCTTCTTATAACTGCAGACACACAGAGAGTAAGAGGCACACCTGTGTAAACACCAAGCCCTGGAGCTTGGAGCTGGTCTGCAGCCAGCCCAGGCACCAGGTTCACTCACATTCCCACTTGAGTCCCATTAACACTGGCAGGAAAGCACGAGACCCAAGGACTAAACCTGAGAAACTTGGCTCAGCGTGGCCACGGCTCCAACACCTGGGCTCAATGAGGAAGTATCAAAATTAATGTTTGACCGTTTTCAGAAACTTTTCTTTTCCTTCCTTATGATTTAAAAGTCATCCCAGAGTGGCTGTGTTATATGTGAGTATAGACAAATCCACAGAGAAATATCTAGGAGAGATTAAAATGAATTGAATTTATTAAAGATATTAGGGGAGGGGTACAGAATGATGGATGTGTGACATTTTTTGGTGGTATTTCATGACCTGATACCAGCGAGCTGTTAGATTATGCGGAGATTTATTTTTGCCAATTCTTACTTTTTTGGAGAAAATTTATGGTTAAAATAAAAGGGACTTAAAGGGGCTTTGATGCAGCGTGCACAGCTCTCTACAGGGAATGTTGTCATCTATATTTCATTAGTTCTATTTAGGCAGAGTGGAAATTGTCTAACCATTCTGGCCCTGAGAGAGATTCTATTATTCTCATTCCGTCTATTTATAATGTCAACTCCAACTCCGAAGGGAGCATGCCCCTAGACAGAGGCAAGTGAACTCAGGCCTCTCTTACTGAAGGCAAATAGAACTTCGCAGAACTATAGCTGCACGATATTGACGATACCCTTCTGTATTTCACTCAGTTCTCTTAACAACCCAGTAGAGGAAGTAAGGAATTTGTTATTATTGTCTCTCATATTCTTCAAGACTCTCTCAAACGTCACCTCATCAGTCTTTCCCCGGGAACTCTTTATAAACAGCAACCAGCTTCTGCCCTGCCTGCCGGCTCTTTCTATCTCTGTCTGGCAGACTACGTATTTAGGTATTTATATATTGTCAGTTTCACTCTACTAGAATGAGAGGAGCGACTTAGTTTTGTTCACTGGTCCTTGGGGCTTGGAACACTGCCTGTCAGATTTAGTTGGTATTTGTTAAATGAATGAGTGATGAATAAATGAGTGAATACAAGGGCTCAGAAGAACGTGACTTGCTTAAGTTATAAAGCCAATTGGTGGTAGACTCTAGACGCAAACTTCAATCTTAGAAATCCAAATGTTATGCTCTTCCTATAGAAATCATATATGCCCCTTTGAGACCAAATGCCCCAAAAAGACAAGATATTTCATAAGCACATAGTAGGTATTCAACAAATTTTGTCACAACTGAACCTGAACAACTGAGAATAACATAAATGTTATGATTTCCACATGCCTGGAAGTCTTTGAAAGAACTCCAGTGGGAGAAGAGGAGACGCAGACAGCTATTGAAGAGGTTCTGAGAAGCATAAGCAAAAGAGGCCAGCTACTGCAAATAAACTATAATTCTCGAAGGAATCTATTGCAATCCCCATAAACACTTTGGTTACTGCACATACCCCCTACCTTACTCTCTCCACTAATCTTTTCAGGGTGCAATCTATTTTTGTTGTTGTTGAACTTAGAGCATACTCTTTGTAGAAATTTAGAAATACACAGAAAAACACATAGAAGAAAACATAAATCTCTTATATGTAACTTCACTGTTCATAAAAATAACTATAATATGTCTCTGCATATCATTTCATTTCCAATATATGTACGTATATAATGTATTATAAACAGTTGTGATTTTAATATACATAATGTTTCATACTTGTTTTTAAAAAATTTAACAATGAATCACAAGCATTTTCATTTCACTGAGTATTCTTATAGCACGTGTTTAAATGATTGGTTGTAACTCTTTTTGTATGAACACTATATAACTTATTTAACCAATCTCATAGGCAAAAAACAGGCTCTCGTTTTTCTATACTTTTATCTTATGACAAAAATAATACGTGTTCATTACAGAAAACATGAAAAAAATTAAAATTACTGATATTCTACTACACACAAACAAACACAGCTAACTTTGGCACGATACTTTCAGCTTTGGGTCTTTGTCTGTACGTATTTATGTATGAATGGCCATAGCCATATAGACAGACACAAACAAAATTTTACAGTGGGATGATGCATATCTTTTTAACTAAAAATATCATAAACATTTCCTCCTTATTAGTTCTTCATCTACGAGAACATTTTAATGGCTGCTTAGTGTTCCAACCTACAAATAGAATTTATCTTGCCAAGTCCCCTATTGCTGGTTACAAAGATTAATCCCAGTCATGTCATTTCAAGCTTATTTAATATTAATAAAAGGGTTTTTCATATGTTTATTGACTATGGGTAATTCTTTAGTGGTTTGTCTCATCTAGATCTTTTTTTCCAAAAGATATGGCCATAGTTTTCTTCCAAGTATTGAACAGCTGAAGATTTCTATGGCAGGCAAGATACGCTACAGAGCAAGGAGGCTCTTCTCACTTCCACAAGCAGAGGAGAACATCATTGTACTCATTCCAGTTCAAAGCATCTCATTCAAGCCTAATGAGTCATCTAAGCCCGTTACTGGAAAACAGGAAATCTCAAGCTCCAGTCCAGCTTTGACATCATCTGCTTTTGTCGTCTAAGGCAACATTTTGTTCTACAGATTGCATTCTGCCCAATGGACATGATATTTACTGAGCTGCCTTACCAGGATTGCAGAGATGTATACCACCTTTTTAGCAGTTCTAAAAATACTGGGAAAAGTGAATGAGTCTCCATTTTGCTCAGTGTACTACCAGGTGGTAACTTAAACAATAATAAGAAATCCTGTTTCTCTAATGCAAGCTTTGACTTTGAAGATGAAAATTATACGGATACCTAATTGATTCAGAGAGCCTAGTGCATCATCCACTAGTAACCTCAATAATTACCTGACTTTGCAAAACAGAAAAACTGGTTTTCCTGCAATGTTCTATTTCTCAGTGTGTAGGACCATGAGCCCTCTGGTCACACTAGTCACAAACCTTCTTCTTGTCATCCCCTATCTAATCTATCCTTGGGAACTGCTGACATTCATTCTTTGCATGTTCTGGAGTCAATCCACTTTTCATCTCAACGGTCACCTCTTCGGTTTAACCCACCTGCCATATTTCCAGGCCTCTGAAATCTCCCTGAATCTTCTCTAGCCTCCTTATAGGCCCTTTTCCATCTGTAGACAGTGTGAACTTTCAAATATGGAAACCCTACACTTTGTCATGTGAGTTTCCCATTGTATTATAGTTCTCCAAGCTCATTTCCCATTACTTTACCTCTCCTCTTGCCCCTGCTATACCGGCCCTCTTTTAGTTACTCCCACCATAGGGCTTTCTCATTCACTGTTCCCTCCACTTGAACAGTCCACACCACCACCACCACTGTGCCCCTGCTGCCCCATCTTCACAAGCTGCATCCTACTCATTAAGACCTGAACTCCAATAGCACTTCCTCAATGAACACATCCGTAACTTTCAGTTTAGGTCAGACTCCCCAACTAAGTATTCTCATAGCCTCAGGAACTCCTTTTCCCAGCAGAGCTACAATTTTACATGCATTTACTGACATGTACCTCCAACACCAAATTATAAGCCCCATTAGTGCAGGCATATTAATGAACCATTAATACAATCTCATAAATGTACGACCAGCACCTACCACAGTGCCAGAAACACATGAGGAGATCAAAATTTACTCATGAGATGAAGGAATGAATACGTGAATACGTCTCCTTCTCCCTTTACTTACACTAAAATTTTTTATTGTACTACTGGTGACTATTTTGGTTTCAATTTGACCATCAGCTGTGAAGTAAGAAAATTAATAATATTTTGATCATCTTAAAAGCTTTAACTGATTTTTCTTTTTCTTACTCAGAAATACATATAATATCTATGTTAAAAATAAAAATATTTAGTATTCAAATGACCTTTATAAGGGTTCTTTGAAAAACATAAAGGACAGTTTTTATGCCTAAAACATTATTCAGGGATAAAGCTAATAAGCTATTGTATGAGAGAATGTGTCAAGGACGATAAGTGAGATGCACCTAGGCTCCCAAAGCCAGCAGCAGACAGCAGCCAGAAGGACAAACAGTCCCCGCACAGATGCACTTGCAAGGTGGTCAACAACCTCCATATGTTCCTAACCGTTCACCACTTTAAATAAGCGACCTTACCAAAGACAAGTTATGATGTGCATTTTCTTATCCCCCAAATTAACAGGGGACAAAAGGCCATGTAAGTTAAGAAAAAATTCAACTTTAGTTTCTTCTGTAAGTGAAAAATATTAGTTTGCTTACAATGATTAAGCAGTTTACTTCCTCACAGTGCCACGAGATGTAAGCAAATAAATGGGCTGGTGCATTTAAGAAAGCAGCATCTTGCTCATAAATGTCACTGACAGCGAGTTTTTATGAGCTTAAAATATAAAATAATCCCTAACATATTAGACATTAAAATAGGGCAGCTTGATGCAGTGAGGTGATAATGATTAATCAAAGATGATTTTCTCAGTGTCATCACTAAACGCACACTGTGAAATTCCTCTCTATAATCTAATAGTGTGGGACCTAAGATGAAAGTCCCTTTTATCAAGGACTGAGGAATTTAGAATAGGACACCAAGAGAAAACATTCAGAACTTCCATGGCCGGAAGAGAGAGGCCACTGTTTGATTGCCCAAATCAGTTGAATTAAAAATCCCACTGAGAATTTATTATAAGACAATATAGTCCATAATTTTGGGCTTATGTGTGCATCATTGTTCTATTTTCTTTCATTCATAATCTCTTAATTTTGAAGTCAGTTTAGTAAAATAATGTGAATATAGACTAACAGGTAAACCACATGAATTAAAAAGATGGTATTGTGGGGTCAGCTGGGTGGCATAGTGGTTAAGTTTGCACGCTCCACTTCAGCGGCCTGGGATTCAAGGGTTCGGATCCCAGTCATGGACCTAAGTACTGCTCATCAAGCCATGCTGAGGTGGTGTCCCACATACAAAAGAGAGGAAGATTGGCACAGATGTTAGCTCAGAGACAATCTTCCTCAAGCATTAAAAAAAAAAAAAAAAGATGGTATTGTGATGAGCCAGATGGGGGAGGTTTGCAATATCATTACATTTTTGTGTGAAAATGGGTCTACTGAGCACCAGTGACACATCTACTGCTTTCTTCCAAAATACGATTATGCTTTCTTGCTTTATCCAATTAGCAAACTTCTCTGATTAAAACAAAACAGTTGGTGGAGGACTGATTAATCATGCTGTGAGCTTTGAGGTCACTTTCTCTCTTCGGCCACCCAAATCTTCCCTTAAACTCTTGTGTTTCTTCAGAAAACCCAAAACTCCCTAGGAACTGTCTGTGCAGCCATTGGCTGTGATTATCATATCTTGTCTTGGAAATTATGTGAGATATGATATATTTTTCCTTTCAAATGCTACTTCCTTTTTCGTGTTCGATGCAATTTTCTCTGTACTATGGTTCACTTTAATTGATAAAAGAGAAAAAATTCTGGAAATAGTCACATAAACATCTCACTGAAAGCTCTATCACACAAAAAGACTCTGGCTCTCTTCCCACACGCTTTCTTTGAAAAGGCCTGCTTCCCAACTTGATCTACAGAGTCAACTCAATCCCAATCAAGATCCCAGCACGTTATGTTGTGAATATGTACAAACTGATTCTCAAGCTTATATGGAGAGGAAACAACCCAGAATAGCCAACACAATTTTGAAGGAAAGAGCAAGCTTGGAAGACTGACACTACTCGACTTCAAGCCTTACAATAAAGCTACAGTGGTCAAGACAGTTTGGAATGGATGAAAGAACAGACAGATAGATCCACACAACAGAATAGAGAGGCCAGAAACAGACCCACATAAATATGAGTCAATTGATCTTTGACAAAGGAGCAAAGGCAATACAATGGAGCAAAGACAATCTCTTCAACAAATGGCGCCGGAACAACTGGACACTCACATGCCCAAAAATGAACCCAGACACAGACTTTACAACCTTCACAAAAAGTAACTCAAAATGGATCACAGGCCTAAATGTAAAACAAAAATTATAAAACTCCTAGAAGATAACATAGGAGAAAACCTAGGTGACCTTGGGTATGGTGATACCTTTTTAGATATAAACAACACCAAAGACATAATTTGTGAAAGAAAACAAATAATTGATAAGCTGGACTTTATCAATATTAAAAACTTCTGCTTTGTGAAAAATAATGTCAAGAAAACGTGAAGACAAGCCACAGACCAGTAGAAAGTATTTGCAAAAAGCACATCTGGTAAAGGATTGTTATTCAAAATGTACAAAGACTCCTAAAATTCAACAGTAAGAAAACAAACAATCTGATTAAAAAATGGGCCAAAGACCTTAACAAACACCTCACCAAAGAAGATATACAGACGGCAAATAAGCACATGAAAAGATGCTCCACATCATATGCCATTATGCAACTGTAAAATTAGAACAACGAGATGTCACTACACATGTATTAGAATGGCCAAAATCTGGCACACTGACACCACCAAATGTTGCCAAGGATGTGGAGCAACAGGACTGTCACACATTGCTGGTGGGAATGCAAAATTGTAGTCACTTTGGAAGACAGTTCGGCAGTTTCTTACAAAATGAAACATATTCTTTTCATATGATCCAGCATCATGCTTTGTGGTATTTACCCAAAGGAGCTAAAAACTTACATCCATACAAAGACCTTGCACACAGATGTTTATAGCAGCTTTATTCACAATTGCCAAAACTTGGAAGCAACCAAGAGGTCCTTCAACAAATGAAAGAATAAATAAACTGGCACAACAAACCAATGGAATATTATTCAGCACTAAAAAGAAATGAATCATCATCCCATGAAAAGACATGGAGGAACCTTAAATGCATATCACTAAGTGAAGGAAGCCAATCTGAAAAGGCTATACGCTGTATGATTCCAACTATGTGACATTTTGCAAAAGGGAAAACTATGAAGACAGTAAAAAGATCAGTGGTTACCAGGGCTGGGAGGGAGGAGGAATGACTAAGCAGAGCACAAAGGATTTTTAGGGCAGTAAAAATATTCTGTATGATATTATAATGATGGATGCATGTCATTAAAATTTTTTCCAAACCCATAGAATATACAACACCTAGAGTGAACCCTAAGGTAAACCATGGACTTTGGGTGATAATGTTGTGTCAATGTGGGTTCATCCTTGGTAACAAATGTACCATTCTGGCGAGTGATGTTGGTAATGGGGGAGGCTGTGCCTGTGTGGGGGCAGGGGGGCATAGGGGAAATTTCTGTACCTTCCTCTCAATTTTGTTGTGAATCTAAACTGCTCTAAATAAATAGTTGAAAGTGAGGGAGGGAGGGAGGAAGGAAGAAAGGAAGGAAAGCCCTGGGCCTGGGCCTGCGTAGGTTGCTAACTGAACTCTGTTCTCTCTCCTTCTTCCTGTGCAAGTAAGAGTTCTGTCCAATCACTGCAGTTGACCCAATTTTGCCTCCTAGGGATGTTCCATGTTCTCACCTTGGGTAAATGCTAACATT
Organism: Equus quagga; assembly: GCF_021613505.1. Taxonomy (NCBI): domain Eukaryota; kingdom Metazoa; phylum Chordata; class Mammalia; order Perissodactyla; family Equidae; genus Equus; species Equus quagga. The sequence continues at coordinate 88,008,185 of NC_060269.1, forward strand.
TTCTTGCCAGCAAAGGAGAGCCTTATTGACAATATGTTGGTTGATCTCTTGAATTAACAGTGTTAAAGGATCTGTGAACCTTTGAAATAACTTTTCCAGAGGAAGGAAAGGAAAAGATTATTTCCATTTCTTTTATCTTTTTGGTAAAATATCCTACAAAAATTTAAATAAAACATTTCACATAGAAAATGCCAAAATTCAGGATTCAATGCCTCGGAACCTAGGAATTCTCAACATTGTTACCTGCATAACCATGAAAATAATTCTTTAGTGGTTCTCAACTAGGGGCATTTGGCAATGTCGGGGTCCTCTTCTGGTTGTCAGAACTTGGGGAGGGGCTGGTGCCACTGGTATCTAGTGGGTAGAGGCCAGGGTTGCTGCCAGACATCCTCCAATGCACAGGACATACACGCAACAAAGACCGTCCAGCCTCTAAGGTGAATAGTGCTGAGGTTGAGAAACTCTGCTGTATATAAAGTGAGTTGAAGGAAAGCTTCAAACAGAAGACGTGGCCACATTTAACTCCGGGCAGGTATTTTTCTACTAAATGGGTTTTGATAGATTCAAAATTCTAAGTGTCCATTCAGTCACTCATTTATCTAACAAATATTTATTGAGCAGTTATTATGCACCAAGAACCATGAGTTGTTCCTTGAGCAGAACAGAACAGAATATAATTTCAATTCCCCAGAAGTTATATTTCAGTTGAGAAATAGAAGACAAAACAAAAAATTAAAATACAGACCGTGATGAATGGCATAAAGGAAAGAAACAAAAGAGGCTCTTATAGCATGTTGAAAAGAATTAATCAAAAATGAATAGAATAAATCTGCTCAACGTGTCATAATATTACTGCAGTGTTTGGACAAAATGAATACATTCTTTTGTGCTGTAAAAGCCAAGCTTAAAAGCGTATTCAAATTTTATCCGTCACTTACCAGTGATCTTGCTGAGGAAGAAAGTCTGATTTGAACATCCATTTCTTACGTTCTTTTGTAAAAGAGGGGCAGAATGCAAAACTAAAAAGGCTTTTCGAGGCATGCATCAATTTGAATACATTGCCCTGGGAATGTTTTAAAAAAAAGTTTTCATGAGAGTTGCTAACAGAATTGAATAAGTACAGAATATTACATGCGCCTTGCATGAAAAGCATATTGATGGAAACCACACCATGAAGGAGGGCCGCACAAGTTCTTCCAGTGAGTAGCTCAGCACAGAAATGCCTGAACGAGGCAACTACTTTACCAGGTGTGATCTAAAATATCCTGTGGGGTTACAGCTTTCCAAAGCAAAGTAAGTGATTTCTTTTAGGCACTTCAATGCAAAGCTTATTCTATACCAAAATTTGAATGTGCTGTGCCTCCAAAATCTTGTTCTTTGATAGATGAAGGCCCCATAGCCTTTCTCCTCACCTGGAGAACACAATGGTCTGCCTAACTATTATCTCTGCTCCTTTCTCGCTCTTCTGAAACCCATTCTCCACCCAGAGTAGCCACAGTGAATTTTAAATAAATCGGATCATATCACTCCCCCTCTTAAAACTCTTCAATACATTTTTCCATTACATGCTGGGGAAAAAAATGTCCTTACTGTCCTTAACAAGGGCCTGGATTATCTGGCTCCTGCTTATAGTTCCAGATGCTTCTGCCCCTCTCACTGCAGTGACTCTGATTCAGTCATGGCGATTTCCTTTCGGTGTCCATAACAAACTAAGCTCTTTTCTACCCCAGGAGCTTTGCACTTGCTGTTCCCTTCTCCCACTCTGGACCTCTCTACCTAAAGGAAATCTGCCACCCCATCCCCTAATTCTCTACTTCAGCACACTAGTTTCTTCTTTCTCTTTACAACACTTAACACAATTTATAACTATATTTTTATTTTTGGTTACATATTTATTATTTGTGTTCCCGAATAAAATGATAGTTCTGTGAGGCCAAAACCATGCTACCTTATCTCAATTTTAGTCCAGCATCGAACAGCTTGTATTGTATGCAGTAAGGGTTAAATATATATTAACTGAATGAAAAATAAACAATGTAAAATGAATTCATTTTGCTTAAAATCCATGTTATCTTTGCAGACCATAATTTGCAAAACATCTACAATTACTACAATTAAAGAGCTTACTAAGGGCACTTTATAAAATACTGAATATAAATAATAGGGTCATTTTTCACTTATATTTGAATTTTACATGTAAGAATTGTGATACATAGAATACAAAACTAAAATTTAATACGTCACTTAATAGCAATTCCCATGTATCTCTTAGAGGAAAATGTTCCCTTTCCATAAAACCATGAGGTGCAATGTTATTACATCCACGTCACCAACGTGTGGTTATTAATATAACACATCCATTATGAGGGGGTCACCTGGGTAAACAAATCCAATGGAATTTTTCCATCCCATAATCATGGATTTTCCCCTAAGGTAAGGAGGTTTCTGTTCTATGGAAATTTTACGTACAAAGGATGATTTTCTGGCATTATTTACCGATTTCTTTTTCCCACAGAAGACATACAGCACCGTGGGGAAAGGACGGAAAGTTCAAGAAGAGCTGAGCTCTGTTTCCAGCTCAACCGCTTCACTAGCCCCGGCTCTCGGACAGGCTGCTCAATACTGCTAGGCCCCAACATACTCCTGTGAAATGAGGTACTCACTTTCATATGTTTTAATACCCTCTGCCAGAACCCTATTCTAACATGTCTTCAGAATAAGAGAGCCAATTACCTCCTTTCTTTAACGCCTCCTCTCTCTTACTTACTGCCAGGGGCACAGGGAGACCATTCAGACCCGTGTGGTCCACTATGGTAGCCATTAGCCACACACGGCTACTGAAAACTTGAATGTAGCTAGTTGAACTAAGGTATGCTGCAAGTGGAAAACACACACAGATTCTGAAGACAGTATAAAAAGAAAATGTAAAACAGCTCATTGATTTTTATATTCATTACATGTAGAAATTATTATACTCTGGGCTAAGTAAAATGCATTAAAAAAATTAATTTCACCTGTTCATTTTATTCTTTTTAATTAGGCTCCTTGAAAGTTTAAAATTACTTATGTGGTTTGCATTTGTGACCTGCATTATATTTCTATTGAACAGCTGGATTTAGATAGTTTTTTCAGTTTGCAATTACTTGTTTGCCTTGGGAAATGTTGTAAAAAATTATTACTAAAATTCCTTCAAACGTGAATCTCCAACTTCCTATAAATCTATGATCATACAACCAAAGGGGATTATTATTACGGGTCACCATTAATACTATATGAGACCCAGCACTACAATTCAACCCCTTGATTGATCCCATTCACTTTATTTTTTCCAAATAACAGTTTCAAGAGCCAGACGTCTCAAGGAATCATCAGCTATTAGTATAATGATGAGTTACTGAGAAACATCAAAGTATAGTTTGGCCAGGATGTTAAACACACACACATACACCCATACCTACACACACACACAGACACACACTCTCCTAGCTCTGACACTAAACACCTATGTGCTTTGGGACAAGTTACTCACCTTTTTGAGCCTCAGTTTCCTTAGAAATGAAATGATAGAGGGGTATCAAAAGGAATGAAAATTAGCCACCATAATTCTGATATGTCCAAATATAATATGAATAACTAGAATGGGATATAACTGTAGAATGTGAGAATATCTCCATTTGGGGGCTTAAATGAATTCAGACTTTTTCAATATCTCCAGGCCTGGTATCCATTTATTAATTGGACAGAATATAGCTAAAATTTTATAAAAATTTATAAAAGAAAATAAATGAGTTTTTAAAATAAAAAGACGAATTGATGTCAAATTCATCTTTTGAGAGGTTTCCACTTTTTTGCAGTATAATGTGACTGCATAATGAATAAGGAGTCTTGTAATATATTAAACTTTAACACACCCATCCCTTAGGATAGCTTGAAATCATTCTCCAAGTTAAAATGAAGGATGAAAGGTGCATTTGATAATCTTCCAAGTGTCATCTCAGTTGTCACAATACCACTGTCTGTCATAATTATAGATTCACAAGTCTTCAGATATCTTCACTGATATTTTACTTGGAAATCTGTTTTTTTAATTTCATGTTACATCCACCTTACAGTAGGCTCAACTGAGTGAATATTCTGAAATTTAAATTCCATTTATAAAGATTCTCTACTTATCAATCTGTTGAGGAAACCATTCTAGGTGGAAATTATCAAGGTATTTATGATGGCAACTATAATAAAAATTCCACCTCTTACATACATAATACTTTCATTAAGCAAACATTTATTTAATGCCTCCCATATATCAATGTCTACAGAGAGAAAGACATAGCCACTGCCCAAAAGGAGCATAAAGTTTATATTTTCAAAGAGATTCCACGTAAAATAGCTTGTAAGATCTTTGTGGTGGCCATACGACTGAGGACAAAGGACAAAAATATAGACATGATTCGGGAATAGGTAATATTTTTCTTTACTTATTACCCCTTTAAGCAATCCCTAACGTTCCCCATGCCCTCTTTTACTCTCTCTAGGCACCACCACTTCGCTCCTCTCAAATAAGGGCTTGGTTTTCTCAAGTAATTTCTCCTTAATTTCTTAACTCATATTATTCTGAACCAATATTAATTAGGTGCTATGTGCTAGGCAAAAGGATCATATGAATAACACTCTGTAGCCTTCTTCAGGAAGTTCATACTCTAATAACTTCATTTAAAGCAAAGAACTCTTAAACATCAAAAAGTAAGTATTGAGTTGTGGGCTTTCAGGCACAGTGGAAAGGTGTTAGGTTGTAGTAGATGGAAAGGAGAATTTGTCCACTTTCCTTTAAATGAAGAAAGGAAAGTTAACAAATTTATCTTTTGTTCCAATTACCAATTCATACCAATAAAATTTTAGATGGAGTGAAAGAATATTTCTTAAGCATTAATTATAAATGCAACTTATTCATGACAGTAATGTATACCTACAGAAATTATATGTTCAAATACTAAAGGGTACAATGAAAAGTGAAACCCGTGTTTTATAAAACCCCAGTATTTTGCAGTGACAGGCTGAGTACACTGCATGAATCTGTTAGTCATTGTTCCTTTAATGTGGACATCTTTTTCACAAATGATGGTTTTATATATTTTAAAAATAATTTTACTTTAAAAGATACTTGGACTTAAAATATTGTGATATTTAGTCAAAGAAGAGTCAAAAGATGGACATTTTGAATGCTGTTGAAAAACAGTAATGGTGATCTTGAAAGTGGATTCCATAATCCTGATTATAGTAAAAAATTCTAGCTATTAAGCCATATAACCTCTTTTTTCTTTTTCTTTAGATCACCGAGGGCAAATGCTAGATATGTTGAACTGTTTTATGTACAAATTTTATTCTATTTTTATTTCAGAAGAATATTCAGAATTTCAGCCCTTTGGATTTCCCATTTTTCATGTTAGAAAAACTGGTCTTAAAATTGAGAGACAAGTAAGATTACAGAAGGAAAATGCACGCAGGATTTTTAACCACCTGCTTCACAGCCATCTCCAGGCAAATCTGAAAAGAATTCCCTGTACCCCTGAATAGTTTCCATCTCTCTTCTCTTCTCTGACCTTGTCCAGCACTTACTTAAACATCACTCAAACAACAATATTTTCCATAGAAGACAAAGCCAAAACTTGGAAATGCCCACTTATCAGTTGTTTATAAATAGCTACATTATGAGGCTCAGGACCTTGACTGCTGATCTTTTTGGCTGCCCACTCCCTACCTGATGCTTGACCTTCAATGCTGGCCCAATTCTGGCTCCATTCCCAACAGCACAAAACACTGTAAGGCATGGAAGAACTAGAATCCTGGAGATAAAACTAGACTCAGAAACATGCATCACAGTTTTTTCTTCCTAAAGAAAATTAAAACACACTGCCAGGCATTATTTGGTTTCTACTTGTCATATCCCATTCTGTTTATAAGAGGTTAGCGGTGCTACACGTAAAGGGTGTTATAATCTATTTTTGTTAATCCTTTCATTTTGCAATTGTGAAAACTAAAACCAATGATTTTCATTTATATTTGACCACTCTTTAACTTTTCCCCATATACATTTCTAAGAATTGTGGCAAATTTGTTGAAAAAAGTGAGGGTATTTATGTTAAATTTTAAATAAGCATATCTTTAGGTCTACTTAAAAGTACATTAATAACTTTGATAAAAGTTGTAGGGAGTTTCCAGCAGTAAAATTGGGTCCACGATAAAGTATGTTCTTCCAGGGGGCAAGCATGGCAGATGGCAGGTATTCGATGAGGGTTTAATTAAAGAAAGAAAGAAGGAAGGGAGAGAGAGAGGAAGAAAGGAAGTTTTCCCATTCCAAACAAATTAAAATCTCATTTTAAATAGTTAAATAGTCATTTTCTTAAACATTAGCATCTTTGTGCTACAATTCAGCATCTAGTACTCACACATTAAGCACTGCTTTAAGAGACAATTTTCCTTCCCTTCTTAAAATGGGGATAATATAAATTAACATGAAAATATACATTATAGTAACTGGCAAAAAATGTGACATGGTGTGGAAATTTGCAGCAAAGGCTTTGAAAAATATCAGATCTAATTACAGGACTTACTATTAAGAGGGAAATATTTATAAAACGAAAATTCACATCTATTTTTTAAAAACTTTTGGCTCTACTTTGAAAGCATTCCTTAACATATAAGATTAGGAGGAACTGTATATATTTATCAACATATTTTGACAGTGGATGTCTCAAAACGAAAAAAGGCACAAAAAACACAAAATGCAAAATTTCATCTCAAAATTTACAGCGTCCCTTACTTTTGCTGCAAAGGATGAAATTTCTCTGTGGTACGCGTAACAAAGAAAACCTATTGACTTGGATTCCCTGAAGCACATCTAGCTTCCACTCTAACCAACTCAATGTTGCAGCCGAAGATCTCTGTCTAGCTACATCCAAAGAGGAATTATGAGGCTCAGAAGAGAGGACCAAAGACAAGGTTAGCTTGATATTGGGAACCAAACCAAATGAAAGGCTCATACATCTCTGGCTATTGGATTAGCTAGATGCATAGAAGGTGTTAACAGGAACCAGAGTCATTAGTGAGTTTTCAGACATGCCTCCAAACTGGTCATTACCATGATCACATGATTAAAAGGACTCCTTTAAACATCAAATGTGAAAAATAAGAATTCCTTTCCCTAGTTAAGCTTATCAGTGCCACAATGTTCTGTCCTCTGGCCTTTTTTTTTTTTTTTTTTTTTTTTGCATTACAAGGTTAAGAGCATTCATGGAATATTAATAAAAAATCCATTTCAAGAGTTATCAAAATTTCAGCTAGAAGAAATATTGTGTCTTCCAATGCAATCTTCTACTTTTTTTTTAAGACAAGAAAAAGAGTTTCCAGGGTCCTTAATTGTTCAGGTTTTAAATGGCAGAGTTAGGACTAAAATCCAGGTGCTCTGACCTCTGCTAGATCCCAATCCCATTTGTTATCAAACATAATTTCCCTCCATGCAAATGCCCACAGAAGTTTCATTCTGCAGAGCTAAAAGGAGGTGGTAGACTTCACAGAGCCTCTGTCCATCAGATGCCAACGTCTCTGAGGCCCAAAGCAATTTCTTTTCTGAAGTTGTCTTCCTCTGCAAGCTTCACCTTGCAGATTTACCTCTAAGAATATCATCTGATGGCCTTTAGGGAGGAGACAATTTCTTGTGCGTCTCCATTTTAAATCAGCTCCACATTAAATCAGAAACTTTATGGGTCAGAAAGAGAGAGTAAGTATTCAGGATACAAAAACTTCAGCAATCACGGCTTTTATACTCCCTCCCATGCTTTGACAATAAAACAGAAGGCTAATGTTTTTGAAACCTTGGAAGGGAAATAAACATTTAGTTTCTTTTAACCCCCAATTACTGATTTAAAACAATCTCAGGTGTAAAAGTAGAGAGTCATCCTTTGAAAAATGTATTCTCCCCCATAATGATTTTTTATAACCGTGCACTTTCAAGAGGCAGATGTTCATGTTGAACATGAGTTTGTGATACTCCTTCAGTCAACAGATAAAAACTGAGTACATACCGCGGGTCAGACACTGTGCTACTGAAGGTCTTTGAACTCTAGGGTCACAGTTAGATGGGAGAGATGACAGCAATCCTATATGACAAGTGATATCAAACAGATATGCACAGGACTCTGGGAATTCACAAAAGGAAGCTACTAACTTCCATCCCCATGCCCTGGGCTGGGCAGAGACTGAAGAAGGGAATCATGGAAGGGCAGAGTGACACGATACATGGTTTTACTTTCCTTTTAAACAAACAAACAAAAGTTACTACATTAAAGGGCAGCACAAGGTATTTAGCCAGCAGGATGTGCCATCAATATAGGATTAAAAAGCAACAGGAGCCTTTTGTGGAGAGTCCAATCATGGGCGTGCATAGTATTAAGTGAAAGGCTGATGGAGAAAAGCAACCCTAGCTGTTGACTGGGCTGAAACCATTTCCAACATAAAGGCAGGGATGAGCAGAAACCCCTTGCTAATGAAGTCACCAGCCCACAGGCCTGTTGTTCTGGTGCATGCTATTCCCTCTGCCCAGAATGTCCTTCCCTCTTCTCCTCTCATGACTGAGTCTTCATCATTCTTCAGCTCTTACCACCACTGCATCATTATGGTCTGCCTAGGTGTCTATGCATTTCCTTTCTAGCACTTTACCACGTTACTACTGTGTGTTAAATGGCTGTTGCCCTCATCATAACAGCTTCACAACAGCACTGATTTGTTTTACAGCGAGCACTATACCTGGCATATGTGAGCATGCATGCACCTACTCATGAACAAACACAGAAGGAAGGAAGCAAGGATGCTGGGATGGAAGGAAGGAAGGGGAAAGAAAACCAACAGACCTGTTCTCTCAAGTCTGAGGGAAGGATGCAACTGTATTTATTTCATACATTAACATGTAGTTCTAAAGGAAAAGGATTTCACTGGCTCTTAATGTAAACTTAAAATATTTTTATGGTAATAAAATAATCTATTAACATAAAACAAAGAAATTTACAAAACTATACTGAACAAGTTAAAAAACTAATATAACTTAAATTATTGACATTAATATGATCTACTAGATGATGTTACTTTTTGAAATTAATTATCACTTACAGTATGAATTAGGTACTGATTAGCACAGGGCGCATGTGATGTCTCAATTTGCCTACCACTTATCTCTGTTTCAATGACTGGGAAACTTTTGTTCAGAGAATACTGTATGGTGACATCAGTTGGCCTTCACTTAAGGGAATGCAACATTTTCTGTATCAAATGTACCTCCCTTCTTTTATTGGGTCAATTAAGGAATACTACTTGGGGCCATTGTGATTATAAACAAAATACAGCTATTGAAAACATGAGGCCGTCATTGATTATATAATAGTTACACAGATATTTTTTAAAATTAGTAAAAATACTTTTAAAATTCTGATAGTGAATTCATCAAGCTCCCATTTCAAGAAGGAGGCACATCCTGGATTACAGCCCATTCTCTGGTTTCAGTGCTTATAGCAGAAGACCTGGATTTGAAACTCTGCTCAAAAACATGAGCTAGGTGAATCTAAGCAATTCTCCACCTTATTAAGCATGAGAACGCCTATATACAAAACTGTAGTCTTCTCTGACTTCAGTCTCCTCTTTTATAAAATGGTAGACTTGGAACAGTGGATATTCAAGCTCCATTGTGTTTGAGATACATGGATGGGTCACTAAAATGGTATGATAATGGCGTTTGGCAGAGAATGGAGGAGTATTTGAGACTTTCATTTAACCAATCACCTGTCACCATGAGGCTGTACACGAAGGCTGTAAAGCAAGGCCTCAAACACTTTATTATTGACTCAGGCTTTGGCCCAAACCTCCGGCATAAGTCTCTGGTAAGATAATATTGACAGAAGAAAATTCTTTTTCCCTATGCAAGGTGACTATGAGAAGCCTTGAAGTCTTACTTCCTCTATTTCTACCCAAAAGACCAAATCCAAGTTTTAGTTCTTACCACTGCACTGGGATGTAATGCCTCACCCAGCAACAGGGCTGAAAGAGTGAGAGCGAGAATGAGAGAAAGGGAGACAGGGAGACAGACAGAGAATCACGCAGGGGCTGGCCTGGTGGTGCAGTGGTTAAGTGCACACATTCTGCTTCGGAGGCCCAGGGTTCGCGGGTTCGGATCCTGGGTGTGGACATAGCACCGCTTGGCAAGCCATGCTGAGGTAGACGTCTCACATATAAAGTAGAAGAAGATGGGCACGGATGTTAGCTCAGGGCCAGTCTTCCTCAGCAGAAAGAAGAGGATTGGCAGCAGTTAGCTCAGGGCTAATCTTCCTCAAAAAAAAAAAAAAAAAAAGAATCACAGAGAGAGAGACGAGAGAGAACAGGAGAATGCCCCAAAGCAGGAAGCCTTCCACTGAGACCTTCCTAGAGAGCGGAAGAGCCCCTGGAACCAGTTGCTGAGAAGACACAATGGAGAAAGAGAAAAAGCAAGACAGAGAGATGCAGAAATACAAAAAGAGACTAGAAAATCAGAGAGATTCAGGGTTTGTTCCTCCACAGAGGGATCAGGATGAAGTCTTTTATAAGTTGGGCCAAGAACACACTAGATGCAAAAGATAAAGAGATAATTGACCCTTTTCCCTTCTAGAGTGGGGATGGGGATTAATGTCTAGACATGCTCCAGAGTGAACCCATTACTGTGAACCATCACCAGCTCAGTGGCCAGTGAAAGACCCTCAAGTGTGCCCCACCAAAGCCGAACTTCCTCTCCTCGGAGACAGAGTAAGGAAAATGGAAGGGAGGGTGAACATCTTTTATCCATTCGATTCCATGAAATTATGAAAGTTCATTTCATTCCTTGCCAGAAATGTCTAAATCTATTCTCCAACATTGTCTTATCAGCAAGTGTTCAATCCCATCGCCTTTTTGTCTTCTAAAGTCCTATGAACCCTAAAATGGACATCCGGTTTCAAACAGCATCTTTGCTGTGGATCCTTTCAGGTTCCTCTCTAGGACTTCACCCGCCAGAGATACGTTCCAGATTCGTTTCCACAGGAATCCACAAAGGTGGTTGGCAGAAGGTGGTTCTGATGGGCCAGTACACGCTCTCCTCAGTTCCCTGTCACATGTCCAAGAAGACAGTCCATGCTACGTTGCCTGATTATCCATTTCCACGTCATGCACAGTAATTCGGTAGACAACCATCAGCACGTCTATGTATCACTTTTGTCTTTTGTCAGAAACAGAATGCATCACATCTGCTTTTGTCCATGAACCCTCTTCACTGCATGAGTTTGTAAAGACAGCCGGAAATAAAACTCAGGTTTATATTGGGTGGTGTTGATGGATCCAGGCGGTGTAATGTGAAATAATTCAAAGTGGGAACCACCTGCAAATGCCCACAGAGCTAACAGAGGTTGATATCATAAATGACTGTAAACACTGAGTATTAGATGTAGGTAGATGGGTGTTAGCAGGCTCTGCATCTCATCTGGGATACATACTCTTTGAGTATATCCCCCAAACAACCAGTACCTCTAGTAAGAATTATGAGTTATTAACATAATTCTTAGAACCACCAAGATGCCTCTAGGTTGTCATTATTTCAAAGTAGAGGCTTCTTCAGCAGGGCTCTAGGCAAACTATATTCCTATTTAGGAAACTAAGTATCCATTTCTTCTTTTTTTCTCTCTTATTTGACAATTATATGTACTCAAAAACCTCTTGACACTAATTTGGATCCTGCCGACCTTCTCAGTATATTTACTCTTTTCCTTCCTGGCCTTCTTATATTATTTCTTTCATGGTTCTGCCTGGTTTTGCCAATTGTTAGCCTTAGGATATACACTTTCTAACTCTTATGAAGCTCAGTATCCCCAGCTATAGAAAACTATGTGTACAGTGTCACGAAAATTAATGTGGTAATAATGTATATAGAGTACTAAGCACAGAACATAATATTTAACAGTTCATAACAAACGTTGACTCCCTTTTGTCTTCCTGGAAAGCCACAGTGGAGCAAGGGTTTACCTCTTGAAATGCATCTTTCATTTTTATTAGCTGGAACTATTTTAATTGCCAATCTAATTAAATATTTGAAATTGAAGAATGACTTGAGTTTGTTACATTCTAAAATAAGAAAGCTTATTACTATATTAGTTATTGAGAATTCAGTAAAAGTGCTAATATATTTCATAAGAGAAAATCCGAACTTTTCAGACGGACATCAAAACAGGAAGGTTAGAAAAGTATTAACGGTGTGGAACGCCACAAATGAAAGTCTTCAGGGATACTATCACACAAGTCCCATTTCCCGGTCTAAAATATATGAGGAGAGAACAGGTAAGAAACAAATATGCCATTTCTGGTGACGTAGCTGATTAGAGATACACAAACTTGGAAAGATAACAAATATTGCTTCTACAAATGATTTTTCTATGATCAAAACAAATTATGTGATTCAAAATATCTTAAAACATGTTGAGACTTTCAACTCAGACTATTACCTGAGATCTCTAAGTACTCTGAGGATGTTTCTTCCCCCAATAATACTAAGATGGGTTACAAGAATTGAAAAATTAACACCTGATACTTAAATTGACCCCATTGGAAATGTTTTGGATAGTGACATAACGAATGTCAGAGTCTCTGCTTTGAAAAATGAATTCACTGATAGAATTTCAAGCAGTAAACAATAGTCTGATGAGTGATTTGTGGAAATTTAAAAAATCCAGCCAAGTTTTCTATTTCATGAGTTTTGTATCTCATAATTTTGGAAGAAAGGGCTTCAGAGGGGCAAACGTTGTTTGTATCTTTAAAATATTCTCAAGTATTTTTTAAGAGTCAAAAAGAGAAACATTTTAAATAAACACTGTCATTTTATTACAATTGCATGTGAAATGATGACACTTTAAAGAGGAACTTTTGAAACCACCGAGTATTTCAGATAAGCAATTATTTCAGTATCTATGATAATGACTTTCAACTGCCTTCACCAAAGATTTTTGCTTAAATACTCAAAACGCAGACTAACACAGAACACTTGAACATTTATGAACTTTTGCATAGTGTGAAGGTGGAATTACTGCTCATTTTCCCCTAGGAAACTCTAAAGGTAAATTACCCATTTCCAAAATATCTGTGGATATTACAGTGCATATTTTATAGGCAAAGGTAATGATTTGGGAAATAATTAAAAGTACTAGCACGGGAATCATGCGAGTTTAAGTTTTAGAAAGCAGGAGTATTTGTGAAGCTAAGCAAAACTTCTAGAAACCTGGACTGAAAAGCAACTCTGAAACCATCGGCTTCACCCCTTCATCTAACAGAACGAGTTTGGGGAGAAATGACTAATACAAGTGACATTTATCATTAAAGGAAGAACAAAGTCCCTAACCCAGGAGAGCCCTCGGCTACTGTACCACCACGTGTATTATAAAAAACAAAAATTGGCAAGATGTAGAAAGTCTCCTTTAAAGTCCATAGAAAATATAAGTATTCAGTCTAAGTATTAAAAAAAAAAATCTAGGAAAAAGATTCAAAATTGATACAGGAATTTGGCACTGCAATGCTGTCTGAAATGTATTAGTCTTCCTGCTGTTTTCTGTCTTCCTGGAGAAGGTTATGAATGTGAAATAACACAATTAAATTAGAGTTATGCTGTTTTATTCACATAGCCAGTGCCCACTGCAAGCAAGGCTGGGACTGTAACATATTCAACCGACATCTAGGGCAGTGAGCTCGTATTTATAGATTCCATTCTTTATTCTAGCCATTTATCTTACAATTTCTCAAGATTGGCCACAAGGTAGACTAAGTATAAGAGTTATCCAAACTAACTTTTTTTTGAAACTTTAGTTTGGGATGACACACTCTTTAAGCATTTGTGATCCCATAACTAGAAAATATATTTAAGTAGGAATCCAGGTTCACAAAGATGACCTGAGAACTCTGCTAATAAACTGAATTGATTCTGTCAATCACTTCTAACGACCATGACACAAACAGGAACAATGAGTTATAAGAGAAAACAATTTATCATAAGTTTAAATATATGTAGTGCTTATGATATATCTTTAGTACTTTAATATTTAAAAATATTAAAAATCATATTTGTGTATATGGTAAGGTACTTGGTTCATAAATGGAACCGAATATTATTTCAAGTTATTAATCATAAGAAATTAGTCATATGAAGGATTTTAACAATCTCTAGAATTGTTAGTTAATGAGAGAATGTTACTTCCGCTTATGTGGGAGAAAACAGTATGTACAATTCATTTATGAGTTGTAATTAAAAAAATATGAAAGTATGACATAAATTTTTATAATAGAGTGTTGAGTAGGATTTATCCTATTATCCAAGACTGATTTCTGGAATCTAAAGCCAGAAATAAAGAGATGCTCTTGGCTCCTTTGTCGAAGATTAGTTCCCCATAGATGTGTGGGCTTATTTCTGGACTTTCAATTCTGTCCCATTGATCTGTGTGTCGGTTTTTCTGCCAGTACTATGCTGTTTTGATTACTATGGCGCTGTACTGTATTTTGAATTCAGGGAGTGTGATACTTCCAGCTTTATTCTTTTTCCTCAGGATTGCTTTGGCTATTCGGGGTCTTTTGTTGTTCCACATAAATTTTAGGACTCTTTGTTCTATTTCCATGAAGAACATCTTTGGGATTCTGATTGGGATTGCACTGAATATGTGAATTGCTTTAGGTAATATGGACATTTTAACTACATTTATTCTTACAATCCATGAGCAGGGACTATCCTTCCATTTCTTTATGTATTCTTTAATTTCTTTTAATAATGTCATAGTTTTCAGTGTATACGTCTTTCACCTCCTTGGTTAAATTTATTCCTAGGCATTTTATTCTTTTTGTTGCGATTGTAAATGGGATTGTATTCTTGATTTCTCTTCCTGCTAGTTCTTTTTTTTGGAGGAGGAGGAGGATTAGCCCTGAGCTAACATCCACCCCCAATCCTCCTCTTTTTTGCTGAGGAAGACTGACCCTGAGCTAACATCCGTGCCCATCTTCCTCCTCTTTATACGTGGAACACCTACTATAGCATGGCTTGATAAGCGGTGCATAGGTCCGCACCCAGGATCCAAACTGGCGAACCCCTGGCCACCAAAGCAGAACTTGCAAACTTAACTGCTGTGCCACCGGGCCGGCCCCTAGTTCATTTTCAATGTATAGAAATGCAACTGATTTTCATTGATTCTGTACCCTGAAACTTTACTGTATTCGGTCGACAGATAGAAACTGGACTGTTGGTGGAGAACACAATACAGTCTATACGGAAACTGAAATATAGTGATGTACACTGAAATTTACACAATGTTGTAAGCCAATATCACCTCAATAAAATGATTTTTAGAAAAAGAGAGAGATGCTAAGTGACTTACTGTTTTAGAAGATAACAGAATAGAATCCAACCCAATCAAACATTACTGCTGTGGCCCACACCACTACCTGTCTTCTCCTTCCTGCCTAGGGAAAGCAGTGAGGAGGGAGCCATAATCCCCTGAAGTCAAGGGAGAAGGAACTCCAGAAGAAAGCTAGCAACTGCGAGACTGGTAGCTTGCTCCTCCGTTTGTCACACGCTTAGGCTGCTCTGCGCCTATCCCTGAGTAATGGACAAAAGACCTGCAGGGCAGACAAACTTCTGTGGCAGTGTGGAGGAACCTGCAATGCCACAGTTGTCATGGCAACCACGCCTGGAGTTCCAGGAGTTCGAGTTCAACCAGGGAAGAGAGGTTATCTTGTAATGAGATCCTAGCAGCAAGAAGCTGTGGGCATACTGTCCATGCTGATGGCTGAAGGGTGAAACAAGAGGCTGGGATACAGCCTCCTCTCCGGTACCCTGAGCAGTCGAGATGGTCACAGACATGAATTAGCCAGAGAAACACAAACAACGAAGATGAACTTGTAGTTCCCTACAGTGACAGGCTCTTAGGCAGAGGCATTTGTCCTTGCTCTCCTCTACCCCTCTGCCAGTGCCCAGTGCCAGAGGCTTCAAAGAGAAAGAAAGAGTATCCAGTCCACGGCCCTCTCAAACACGCAGACACACACCTTCACACACACACACACACTCTCTCTCTCTCTCTCAGTGCTGAAGAGAGAGGAGGAGAACACGTACACACTGAGCTTACCTCCATCGAGACTGGCAAGTGGTGGGATGCGGTGTGGAAGGACATAGATGAGATTTAAACTAAGTGTGAGGCTTGAGTTTTAAATGAGATGGAAATTTAACCATTCAAAATTACTGGCATAGTTCCTCAAAAGGTTAAACATAGAGTTACCATGTAAGCCATCAGTTCCACTCCTAACTACGTAACCAAGAGAAATGAAAACACGTGTCCATGCAAAAACCTGTACGTGAATGTTCACAGCAGCATTATTCATAATAGCCCAAAAGGGGGAACAACTCAGATGTCCATCAACTGAAGAGTGGAAAGACAAAATGTGGTATATGGATGCAATACAATATTATTTGGCCCTACAAAGAAATGAAGTACTAACATACGCTCCAACATGGATGAACCTCGAAAACACTATGCGAAGGGAAAGAAGCCAAAATTCAGAAAGTGAGAATAATAGTTCATGCATCTGGGGTTGCCTCCTTGTACATAAAAAGTGATCAAAACATTTTATAAATTATAATTTATGTAGCTAATCGATAAGTAGTCACTGAATGAATGAACATATGGTAACAGCGATAGAAAAATAAAGACCATCTGGATTTTGGCAGGATAAAGCTAAAGAAGTAAACACAGGAAGATCAAGCGCCCAAAAGAAACCTAAAGGAGAATAAGTAGCAAATGGCTGTGAAATATTTCACATATCAGGGGAAGAAAAAGTAGCCTTTTAAAATGCATTACTCTAAGCGCTGAAAATGCAAATGTTCAAATTACATTTTCACCCATCCATATTTTCTTCCATAAATTCCCTTCTCTATTAGTTGGAATAATGGAAATATCTGTAAGTTAGTTATGCTAATGATAGTCTGTATATGAATTACCTGTCTTCATCTATTGAACTGCATCACAAATACAAAAGCCTTCAGTCAACATGAGTAAACGTTAGAAGGGGAACTCAACGGATTCAACTGCAGGAGTTCTCCCTCCAAACTTGTGTTGAAGAATAAGTGTTGTACGTGAGACAAGAAAAGCAGGGCTGCCTCTCTCTGGGGTGGTTTTACGTTTTACAAAGAGAATCCTTCAAGCCTCCTTGACTGTCATCATAATCATTTTGATAAGCTCTGAAGGAGCCCCAAAAGGAAATAAAAAAAGAGAAAAAACATACGACAAAGATGACCATTTTTTTTTGAGAATATTTCCATGTGGGTTCAATGTATTGACAGCATAGATTATGAACAAAAATAAGTTATCTTTTGCTCTGAAGTTAGCATTACTTACATGAGCCGATCATCTATTATTTCCTTCACTAGGCAATTAATAGGGTATATATTATAGATCCTAACTTCTAAACTGCTGTGTCAGAGTACCCTGATGGTGAAAGATGGTAAAAATGATGATGATGATGATGATAGTAACAATAGTTAATATTTATTGAGTGTTTAATATGTGGCCAGATACTGTATAAGTATTCTAGAAACATCATTTCATGTATGCTAACAACTACTTATGAGAGAAGTATTATTATTACACACATTTTACAGATGAGTAACTTACCCAAGTAAGTAACAAGTAACTTACCCAAGGCCTATAGCTAGTGAGGTAGTCTAGACTGAACCCAGGCAATATGACTCTAGAACCTGTGTACAAAGCAGCTGGGCTCAACTGCTCTCCAGAGAAATGCCCATACCGGACAAAGTCAATTCTAGAGAAAATCATGAGGATGAAACCCTCTCACACACTGTGATCCTTCTGGCATACGTGCCCCACCCATCATTTCTCTCTTTGTCCAAGACATCATCTGCTGCTCTTCACCGCAAGTGTCCTCTCCAGCAGCAAC
This sequence comes from Equus quagga, assembly GCF_021613505.1. NCBI lineage: Eukaryota > Metazoa > Chordata > Mammalia > Perissodactyla > Equidae > Equus > Equus quagga. Next base: position 88,026,203 of record NC_060269.1, read on the forward strand.
GGATTTTCTCAGTTCTTCCTCCTACAGTCAGAACTGACCTGACAGGCATTCCCAAAATTCATGCTCAGGTAACAATGGATGGTATAAGGTCAGGTGTTTACCTGTAGCATAGCTGCTTTTCAATCATTTTTCCAGAGATTATATCATAACACAAAGCAGTGGATTATAGGAACACGGACAGTTGCAGCACCATCAGAGGAGGCCTTTTTGGATATGTGGGCATGTTGGATTCCTTCACAATGAGCCACACAGAGAGTGAGCCTTATTTTACCTGTTTAACTCCAAATCCAATAAACCAACAAAAACAGGCACATGAACGCAAGGGAAATGTAAGGTCTCAGGATAAAATCTACAGTCCTTAACACTGCTTACTGGACACAACATGCTTACTGATCTGTGCTTACTTCTCCAAGTTCCTCTCTCATTACTGCTCTCTTCTTCCTCAGAGGCTGAAATACTTGACATTATTAATTCCCCAACAATCTATTGAAGGCCCACGGCCTACACCTTTCAGTCTGCCACGTCTACCACCCCAACAACTTGTAATAAAGCTCTACTGTTCTTCAATTCTCAGGTTAGATATCTGTTCTTTGGAAAACCTCTCCCAGAAGCTTGAAGTGCTGGTAGGTGTCCCTTCTATGGGCTCCAACAGTTCCCTATGTTTTCCTTATCAAAATACTTACTACATTGTACAGTAATTGCAATTGTGTTTAACACTCACTGAAATTTAACAGCATGTTCATGAAGGTTTAGTATTATTTGATCACCTATGGCAGAGACTGCTAACTCTTTCTCAATACCCATGTTCTCTTCGGCTCCCAGGATAAAGTTAGGCTATACATGCAGCCTCCTTTGCACTTAGGGACGGTCATGTGACTCAGTTCTAGCTAATGGAATGTGAACAGAAGTGATAAGAGCCACTACCACACCTGGTCCACTGAACTTCTACACAATATATCATTTTACACCCTCCTTCTACGTGACTGAGAGGAAATGACCCCATGGTGAATTTGGAAGCCAAAAATTATAACTGCAAAACTGCTTGCAGCCTCAGTTTTTAAACAGTTGTTTGAAGCAGACCCCCCTCACGTACCTAGAACCTCTTTGGACTTTCACTTGAGAAAGAAAGAAGCTTCTCCTTTTTAAATCCTTATGTTGGAGGGCGGGGTCTATTTTTTATGGCATTGGTTATATCACCTTCAGATTTCCTCAAATCTAGCATAATGACCGTAGGCACATTAGAAATCTATAAATATGCGTTGAATAAAAAAAATCAAATGAGGGCCCAGGCCCATGGCTGAGTGGTTAAAGCTCCGCACACTCCGCTTCGGCAGCCCAGGTCCGTGGGTTTGGTTCCCAGGCATGAACCTACTCCACTCACCAGCCACACTGTGGAGGTGTCCTACATAGAAAAAAATAGAGGAGGATTGGCATGGATGTTAGCTCAGGGCTAATCTTCCTCAAGCAAACAAAAGAGGAGGATTAGCAATGGATGTTAGCTCAAGGGCAACTCTTCCTCAGGAAAAAAAATCTAATGAATGAATGAGTAGTATGAATACCTTAATGAATAAATTCTCTTTTTGTCATACTAATATAAAAATAGCTAACATTTATTTCATGCTCACTATGTGTCACTGCTTTCTAAGATCCTTTAGATAAATTATTTCCTTTAATACTTTTAGCAATGTTATAAAGGAGATACTTTTATTATCTCATTGTATAGATTAGTAAATTGAGGCCTAAACCAGCTTCCACTACCCAATGTACCAAAATTAGTATGCGGCTGAGTCAACTTTCAACCCAAACATTCTGACTCAAAAGCCTACATTTTTAACCACTCTGAAACAAATAAATGTCAAAACTATACAGCTGTATAGAAGTAAGCATCAAAAAATTCTTCAACTAACAGCAGAATAAAATACTATTGTATATTAATAACACTATCTCTTGATGTCATTTCCAGGAAAGAGCTAAGAGTTCCTAAAAACTTATGATGATACACAACCGCATCTTATGTGTCTTTTTCAATACCGAGAGACTTACATGCTACAGAGAAAGTCAGTTTTAGATTTGAAGATGAAATTCAACTTTCAAGGTTTCTAGTATTATTTTAAACACTTAATTGGGGTTTTACCTTCTACTGGCTCATACATTTTAACAGAGAACGGCAATTGCCTTAGAGATTTCACAAGTTTCATTAAATATATAAAATTAGAGCTTACTCTGAAATCAGTAATCAATTCTGGCACATTTAGAGGTCAGCCTTCAGGTTATAATTCCTTCAAAATCACTTTGTTCTCTATGTTAAGAAAATCCATTGTGATCTAATATAGTGTGATCTTCATCTTGTCCAGAAAAACCCTCCCCACACAATTGGATCAATATCTGTTGCAGAAAGTCTAGACTAGATTGATTGGGTTGGTGCCTGTTTGGATTTTAGTTATTTTATCAGGAGCCTCAGACTGGCTTCTAAAAATCAATGCTTTCCAGTGTCGAATTCTAGTACCCAGGGCACATCAGAGACCTTTGCTAGTAAGGCCAAACTTGAGACTTAGCTATTATTTAAGTGAAAATATACTTCACAATAGAAGTAAAACAGATGGTTCCCAAAAAGCACTAGGAATTGATTACTGGATTCATTGAATAAAATCTGCACAGTTGCCTTATTTCTAAAATAACTATAATACTTACTTTATCTCTGACTCAGCTGCTTCCTCCATGTTGCAATATCTACAATTAAGGCCACAGTCATTTGTCACCATTATCAATGAAAGATGGCTGAGCAGATATTGCCATAAACTCAGTTTAAATCTGTTTTAAAACCTTTTTAAAAAGCTACCCAAAAGTCCAAGGGGTGTGCAGTACAGACAGAAGATGTTTTTTAAAATAGATTCTTCTGTACAGAATGAGTTTAACGTTTTCTTCCATATACAAATACAACTATTTTAAAGCTGAAAAAATACTTCATAAAAACTGGAAAAATACAATATTATAAATGTTTACAATTGTGGCCTACGAATGACAGAAATTAGGGATATATACTAATGAAGTTTCAAAAATTTGGCTACATACATCACTTTTCTGTTTTTTTGGTTTTCGGGCTTTTTTCAGAAACAATCAAAATCAACTTTATTTTTTAAATCTGTTCTGAATAAAATCTGTATCTGTATAAGTGCAGACACTAGAAAATGGTTTCTGGAGACAGTTTTGGCCTAGGAGGAACCAAAGTTTCTCCCATTTTAAAAATTACAGGACACTAAGGATTTTAGTTTGATTTATTTTAAATATAAAATAGTTCTATTTTGAGATAGACTTCTAATATATTGCCAGGAGAACCCTGGCTGAGGGCTGGAAAGTCTTATTTACAAATCAGGTAATGTTCCTGGAGAGAGGAGAACCTAAAGGCATTTTTGCCTTTTGTTCGAAAACAAAATACAAGAAAAGTGTCGGTGAGACTCTCTGCGTTCTCAAACTTGTGCAGGCTGCGGAATATCTGGAAGGCAAAGTGCAATGTGAATAAGAGCACGAAACACCAACATTGGGTTCAAATAATTGAGTATATAATGCAGTAAATCAAATATATTAGCTTCCAGTAGAGATAAAAATTGATGGTACATGGAAGAAAAACCTAATTGGGAAAATTATATTCATTAAAATAGATTTCAACATATTAGATGTTACAGACAGAACTGGGCCCCCCAAAATTCACATATTGAAGCCCTAACCCTGCCCATATGACTGTATTTGGAGATGGGACCTTTACGGAGCTAAAGTAAAGTAACGTCACAATGGTGGGGCTAACCTGTCCCTATAAGAAGAGGAAGAGACACCAAAGCGCTCTCTCTCCTGTGCACAAAGGAAAGGCTGTGTGAGGACACAGAGAGAAGGTCCCTCCTGTCTGCAAGCCAGGAAATCAGGCCTCACCAGAAACCAGCCCGGAGGCATCTTGATCTTGGACTTCCAGTCTCCGGAACTATGAGAAAATACATTTCTGTTGTTTGAGCCCCCCAGTCTACAGTGTTTGTTATGGCACCCCAATCAGACTAATACATTAGGAAATGGCTGCCGTTATTTTCCTTTACCAGGTAAATTTAGTTTTGCAGCTTGAGCAGGACAGGTGTTCTGGAAATAGCTTCCCACTGCCTACAAGACAATCCAGTCTCTTTGTGCAACATACACATGCCTTTACGTTGTGGCCTCCCGCATCTCTCCAATCCCATTTCTTGCCATTTTGCCAGCCTCACAATATGGAGCTATCTATCAATGTCTAATTTATATCTAGACGTTCACAGAGACATCTATGTGGAGATGTGGAACTCCACATCCTTCCCCAGCTTTGAATTCATTTCCCCAGTTTATCTGCCTAGAAAACTCCCCAACCTTCAACACCCCAGGCTAGGGTCACCTCTTGCTTCTCCAGCTCCTCTAGACTGCCAGCACTCCCTCCTTGGCACTAATTGTATCCACATTTTCTAATCACTCAGCGCTTGCGCGGTAGGCTGTCCCAATTATAATTGTCCTTATATGTTTCCACCAACAAATGAGCAGTTTTTCATAGTAAGGATAATGATGGAGATGGACTTTTTTTTATTGAGTTGAGGAAAAACTCAGTAAAAGTTTTACTAAAGTAATCGAGAACCGTTTTCTAGGACAGAAGGCGGACAAAATTTCAAGAGTTTCAATATTCTCATTTTAGAAATGCCTTCTAAGAGAGAGGAAAATAAATCCAGATTAAGTTTATTGAACACTTTTAGCTAGTGAGGAATGCTTAAAAGAGTGAATTTTTTCATTTCATTAGTGACGTTTTCTCCACTTTATTGAACTAGCCCTCATCAAAATATATGAAAGCCAAGGGCATTTTTATGTTTGGAGTGCCTGTATTGAAAACTAAGAACCAAGAAGCACTACTGACTGAAAGCAAATCTAAAGAAAAGTGGAGGATTTGTGAGCAGGCAAAGGCAAAGCTGAAAGAGGGCCAGCCCTGGTAGCCTAGCGGTTAACTTCAGCGCCCTCTGCTTCAGCAGTCCAGGTTTTGTTTCCTGGTGTGGATCTACAGCACTCGTCTGTCAGTGGTCATGCTGTGGGGGTGTCCCACATACAAAAAGAGGAAGATTGGCAGTGGATGTTAGCTCAGGGTGAATCTTCCTCAGCAAAAAAAAAAGGAAAAAAAGGCAAAGCTGATGGCGTATTTTATGAGGAGCAAGGAATCTGATTTTCTAGTTATCTGCTGCTCATTAACAATATCCTTTGGGTGATACACACATATATACATGCAAACACATACACACAAACACATACACATACTATTTATCTAGAAAATGAGGGGTTTTTCTGACAACTAAATTTTTTCCAGTATTAATATTTTTCAAGATGTTCAGTTCTTTACTGATATGTTTAATTTGTTGAAAGTTATTCTATAATATATCATCACAGGATTATTTAATGTAGCTTAAATCTCATTGTTTTAAATACAGATTATAATCTTGATATATGAACTTGAGAATAGTCAATACTACTCACAGCACCTGATCCTGCCCCCCGCCCCCAGCCATAGATATCTTTCATTGACTCACTCACTAACTCAGCCAAAAATAAGCTTTAGGGGCTGGCCCCGTAGCCTAGTGGCTAAGTCTGGCGTGCTCTGCTTTGGTGGCCTGGGTTCAGTTCCCGGGCATGGACCTATACTGCTCTGTTAGCAGCCATGCTGTGGTGGCACCCACATGCAAAGCAGAGGAAGACTGGCAACAGATGTTAGCTCTGGGCTTATCTTCCTCAGCACAAAATAAGTAAATAAATAAATAAATCAGCTTTAGCACTTAGAATGTGCTGGGCGTTAACCCTCACTTAAAGAATCTACTTTAAAGTAAGGAAATCGTCCATTCACAGGCAAATATTTGTTCCTTGCAAATTTCTAAATGCCATCTGATATAGAAATTGCTGTTTTTTAATCTGATTCTATGTGCATGTGTTTAAATATCAGTGTAAAAGATTAAATTTAAAAAGCATAGTGTCAAAATGCCCGGTGCTTGAACTCCCATGAAAAAAGATCCATGAAAAAATGACAAATAACAATGCAACATTATTAATACCAAATTTTGACTGCTTTATGAATAGAAAGTCTTTAATAAATAATACATAGAAAAATTAAGAAATCTTTTTTTGGGAGAACAATGGTAGTCTATGTTTGGTTTGTATAAGAATTAGTACTTTCTTGTCAATATAACTCTATTTTGTTAATTTTAGTTGTAAGTCTACAAATACTGGTAACATACAGATATCAATATAATATAATATCTTAGAAATATTATGAATTAAAGTAATTTTCATTTTGAGGCAGATTTTCATTTGAATTAATCAGAAGTTTTTGCATACTCATTTATATTTCCAATTTTTTATCAAAAAAACCACATTGCACTGAATAGTATCTGTGACTGTGCAGACCTGAGAGATTGCATAGAGGAGCACAGCCAAGGCAATAGGACGCTATCCTCTTTGAACAGTTTAGGGCAGAGTTCAAGCTCCAGGGCACACCTCGAACTGAGGTTCATGTACACGTTCTCTAACACCTGCAAGTTCTCAAATTTTAGAAACTCTGAGCCGGGGTTTCATCGGCTATATCCCTTCTTCATGATGAGAAGACATCCTGAGCTCACTGAAGAGTCAGAACCTTTGTTTGGTCTTCTTTCAGTTCTCCACTCACCAGCTCCTGAACCTCTGTTTGGTCCCCTAATCCCCTGTTTAGGTCCCAGATCAGACCTCATTAATCATTTTAGTGGCACCCATTCTGGTTAACACCCCAGTCCATGTGAACTACGCCAGAATAAGAGTCCATAGGATAAAACATTGAATCTACTCATACTTTTCATATTTTATTCAATGTGTTCGCCCATATCAAAGTTCCCATGTTGGATCCCCTGTATTCTACATTTTTTTCACATTAATCTGATCTGTTTCCTTGATGTAGGTAAAAATGATTTTATGTTCAAGATAATATCCTCATGTGAGCATTATATAGTATAAAACAAGGTGCAGTGAGAAAAGACCCCTGGAGTGTGAGATGAGAGGCCAAACACTCTACTGCTGTGCCTCTGATCTCTACACAATCTCGGTCACGCTGCTTCATATCTCTACACCACAACTTCATCATCTGTAATGATAATTGCCACATTCCCCACTGCTTTGCTATGACGAATGCAATGACAGGTACAGAAACACACTATAACTGTCATGATACCAACACGGGATTTGTTTATGAAGTCAGACTTACCTAAAAGCGAACCATGGCACCACTGTCTAATGTTCACTAATGTATATTACACCTAAACCTTGGTTTCTTCATGCATAAATGGGGATAATCTAGCTCACAGGATCATTTTAAGCATTCCATAAGATAATACATATAAATTCTTAATCCGATGCCTGGCCCTAGTAAATGCTCAAAAAATAGTAGCAACTCCAAAAATGACTGGAGTTGGTACTGTGTACTTCCATTGCTATTTTATGTAATCAATTAGACAAATGACAATTTTGTGAAATTATACCATCTGAGAAATTTATAATACTAAAGCAGAGCCCTGATCAAAATTCCTAATTAAGTTCTTGAACTTTAATAACACAGGGGAAACAGACTCAAGAACATACTGTTAGGGATGTTTACGTAAACTTAGCCCTAAAACGTTTCTTCTCTCATTCGTATATCCTACAGATGTAGATGAAGGAAAAATACAGAGAGGATGCCTCAGTTCACATCTCCTTTCATCAACTGACAAGCAATGATCACAGCTAAGAAAGCTTGTTGTAGTTAAAGGAAGAGATGGAGATTTTTCCTCTCTCTCATTGCAACTTACAGATTTGTGACTGAAAAATGATAAATAAATAAACAAATAAAAGACTAAGGAACCACAAAGAGACACAGAAGCTATTCCCGGAGGAGTATATTGTGCATGCTGGTGGGCTGCATCACCGTTGTTCGGTTTAGCATCACATCCACATTTTACGTGAGTTAAGGTGGAGAAGCCCCCAGACAATCGATACTGAAGGTGTCCCAGAAATCACTGCAAGTTGCGTCTACAGTCTTCCTTCAGCTCTGTGCTTTCAACTTATTTCTGAGGAAAGGAAAGATGTTTTGGCTACAATACATATCTTCTAGCAGATGTCCATTAAACTTTTCTCATGAAGTAAGTTTGCCTGAGGGAAACAGACAATCGTTCCAGCTTCATAAAAATCAAAATTAACATTAGACAAGTATAATTTGCATCTTGGTCTCAATTAGCAAGTTAATCATCTTGAACCAAAGTAAACAAGAAGAAAAAGTGTGAAAGATGCCAATGAACTGAAGAAAACCAGGAGACTGGGCTGGCCTCAGTCTCTGTCAGTTCTAGCAACCCCTTCTACTTCTTGGACTGCTTAGGCCCACAGTGCATTTTGTTTTCTCCGACTTACCAAGGGCTTGGTTTCATCTTCATCTTTGAAATAATAGAGCTGGTCTCCCTTGAGTACAAACCAGCGGGTGTGCCACGTCTTCACAAAGCCTCCTTGCTTCCTCAGCCACCCACACTTCATGGCATTGCTCCGCCCCTGGCCTTGCTGGGCGAGCTCCGCAGAGTCACTGTTCTCCATTATCAAGCTGATGGACTTTCCTATTTAGCAAACAAACAAAAAAGGGAAGAATAAGGTGCTCTGATATATCCAATTTCCTCTTAAATCACCCATGTCCCTTAAAAAAAGCAGGAGGAGTGAAAAACGTATAAACGCACTCACAAAATTTCCAGAAGCAAACCACAGACTTGACAACAAGACGCCTGGAGGAAACCTGGAGAGTTTGTTGCGTCCTCCTTAAAGGAGCTAGTCAGCTGGGTGATAATAACCCTTTTTTCCTCAGTAGAACTAAACACTGAGAAAGTTCTAGAGGTAACGTATTAGGAAGCGATTTTTGAAAACAAACTAAAACAACCAACAAAAACATAATTCTCATGATAACGGGCCTCAGTGTCTGGTGGGCACTGATTGAGGCCTGCTTGTGCAGGCCTGTGATTATCTGAGCAAACGCTAGCCTGACACATGTTAAAGTTTAAAGGGACTCTTTTAAAAACCTCAATGGAAGACATTTGTTTTACATATGTGAAAATCTCTCAAGATGTATTGGCCTTCTTTTCCCCCAAAAGTATCTCCTTGAGAGTTTCTTTGGCTAGTCAGGAATTAGTGCAGCTGAAAAAGTTTAGGAAAAAAACAAAAAAACTCTGCTTGGCCAGTTGAGTTTCCTTCAGACGTTAGGAGTAAGTGGTATGCTCCAGTCAATTGCATGACGAAGACCATTTCCAGGTTTTATGTGTAGTACAAGGCCGTACACACTATACATAGCAAGAAAATGTGTTTATCACAGAGAAAATACTAATCAACAGATGAGAAGCTAAACTTCCACAGTAAGGACAGAGGAGGTGGGCTTTCTGGGAGAGCCAGGGACAGAGGGTCAAGAATAAAGAGATTTTCCTGTCCCAAAGGTTTCCTGCAAATTCTTGCTAATGTTTACCTTTAAGCACTTTCTCAGGAAGTGAGAAGTCCACTCTTAGCCTTGTGTCTGATGCAAGTATAAGGACACAGATTAATTAATAAAACATAGAATATTCCTGTTTTGGCTTATTCATGCACAAAGCTCTTATTTTAATATTTCTGATTGATTCCAGAAGACAAGCTGTCTTTCTGTTGTCTTTATTGTCACCACTAATTTTTCAATCAATTTTTATGTACACAATCGTAGTTATAAATTTGATCAAGTTTCAGCCATCAGCCCTGGGTTATTTACGTTTCTTCCTTGAAGGTAAAGGGTCAAACCTTCCAAGGCTGGATCTTTAGCTTCTTTTAATTTAGTCCTGCCATTCCAGATGCAGGGATGAAGCAGAACTTTGCTTCTAATTACTTCTTTGTGTGTGTGTGTGTGTGTGTGTGTGTTTGTGAGGAAGATCGGCCATGAGTTAACATCTGTTACCAATCTTCATCTTTTTGCTTGAGGAAGGTTGTCGCTGGGCTAACGTCTGTGCCAATCTTTATTTTATGTGGGATGCTGCCACAGTGTGGCATGACGAGCGGTGCTAGGTCCGCGCCTGGGATCGGAACCTGCAAACCCTGGGCCACTGAAGCAAAGTGCAAGAACTTCACCACCACGCCACGGGGCTGGCCCCACTAATTACTTCTTATTTTGATAATTTCCAACATCTTCTCAGTAGTTTTGTCTCTTCCATTGGCATGCATTCCAGTCTATCTCCATCCTTGCTCTTATCTTCATCTCCTTCAACTACTTTTAAGCTTCAAGTTAGTCACTTGACTATCATGTCTCATTCAACATCCACTTTTTCCTTCTTATATTGAAACATCCTCCTAATTAACAGCCCTCATCTCTACAAAATGCCTTGAAACTTCCTTTGCTCCATAGGGCATTCTCCTAACAGTAATCACTTACTGCAGGAAGCCTTCTCCCACTGTGTGTGTGCATGTTCGTGCACAGATCAGATCATGCCTGATGCTTCAAGTTTGTTATGCCCTTAGAGCAGGAACTTTCATCTCTTTTCTTTCACAGTACTTGACCTAGTATAACGAGCCAAGTAAACTTCACTCTAAATGAACAATAAATGCTGTAATATAATTTAGATAATGTATGCTTATTTATACTACTGTAAATAATCTTTTTTTTTCCTCCTGGCATTTAAATTGTTCAAAACTACAAAATTTGCTATTTCTTCATCACTTATTTATTCTTTGACCAAATATCTTAACTTATAAAGTTGAATAAGACCTTAAAATAAACATTCCAGCATACACACACACACACACACAGGCACACACGCACACAAATCTAGAGTTCACCGCACAACAAATTCCTTCTGGGCCCCTCTCTTTTCTTCTTTCTTCTCATATTCAAGCTTTCTATTAAGTCTGAAAAATCCCCTCTAAAATGTTCAAGATAATTAGCAACCTACTATCAATAATATAAAAAATACAAGAGCCCAATTTCCCTTTTGTCTACCACTAATGCCTTAGTAAAAAATGTGTGCACATTATTACACGGTTTATGATTCTTCTTGCATACGTTGTTTGTAAGTCTGGCTGAAACCAATGACAGCGTTGCCCAGTGAACTACTCGCTATAATGCTTATGTTGTCATGACTTCAGAATGCATCAGAAAGTGTTTAAATGATACTAATTGTAATAATTCATTAAAACAGAAATGAAAACAGATTGTATCCTATCCCCAAGGGAAAATAATACCACAACTAGTGCTGGATGAGTAAAATTAAGTTTTACTAAAATGACCATGATCTTTATAGAGGAGTCTTGATATTGCTGGAGAAATTAAATGGTTCAAATTCTATCTTTCACCTTTAAACTGAAGATGCTGGACTGGATCATTCCTAACTGCGGTCCCTTCTAGCACTCTGAAATCTATCATCTCTGTAATTCCATAAGCATCAGGACACAGGATATCTTCAATACTTAGGATAATGTCTGGCATATGGTGAAGCTCCATCATTGTTTGATGAATTAATCAATTTTGAAAAGGTCTGGAGCTGGGTACCTAAAAGTCAACATGAGCTCCCTCCGAAACCTGATCCTGCCCAAAACCTGATCTTAGTAAATGGCACCACGAGACACCCATTTGTAAAAAGGAAAGAAAGAAAAGCGATCATCTTTAATTTCTGCCTCTCCCTCATCCTGAATATCAAATCCACCAATAAATTCATAAGATTATATATCCAAAAAGTATTTCAAATCCATACACAAGCCTATAATCCAAGCCACCATTATCTTAACTAGATCATTCTAATAGCCCTCCAACTGGGCTCACTGCCTCCATTTTTAACCACAAACACAAACACATGGGCATAAGCTCACACATATTTCATTCTCCACAAGCAGCCAAAGTGAGGTTTTAAAAATTTAAATAATTCTCTACATTCAAGTTTTTTTATTGGCTGTCAGTTGTACTTACTTTAAAATCTAGAGTCTTACCACGGCCTATAAGGCTCTGAATCACCTGGCACCTGTTTACGGATCTAACATAATCCCATGCCACCTCCTCCTCGTTCCCCTCACACCAACACACACACATACTTAAAAGCTCCGATGCAAGCAACCACACCAGCCGACTTCAGTTCCGGAAACACTCAAGCTCCTTTGTGCCTTGAGTCTTGATACTTGCTGATCTCTGCCTAGAATGCTCCGCCTCATGCTCTCTGCATGGCCGACCCCTTCTCTCCTTTAAGTTTCAGCTGAAAATTTACCTCCTCCAACAAGCCTTTACTAACCACCCAGTGAATTAGCTCCTCTCTTGTTTTTAATCATTGAACTCTGTCCTGTCTTGCTGATGCTTCTCTAAATTGCTATTTTGTTAGCTGTTTATTGTCAATTACCTCTCCAGGAGACCACAAGCTTCATGAGGTCAAGGACATGCTTTTCCTCACCACAGTATACCTGGTGCCCTTACAAGTGCTTACTAGATGTTGAGTAAACATTTGCTGAATCAATGAATGAAGCTAGGTAACAACCAAAATAGAACTCCCACAAAGAATATTTTGGAGAGATTTTAAATTGCATTTAATGCCTTAAAGAAGATAGTAGACCTTAAGAATTTAACTTTTTTCCTTTGACATAGGAGATTTCAATTAGCATGAAAATTTTCTTAAACACGTCAAAATCATCAAACTTAAATGAACCTGAAACTGCCCTGTATGAAGAAATATAACATTCAAAACTTACACTTTTTAGCCATGACAGGAAATACATGCAATCAATTGTGGTTTAGTATGAAGAAAAATACAGTTAACTCAGATTCTCAAAGAATGGCTTAATCTCCACTGGGAAAGTATTTTCACTATGGTCAGGCCGTGGTAGCTGGGTGATACACAAGGTTACAAAATAGAACTATCAACATAAGCTTTTAGCAAATCAACATGACAATAATATAAATAAATGGCCACTCTAAACTAAAACAAAAATAGAATTGAGAAGGTAACTTGCATCTTCATATCAATCTTAAGAAAATTCTTAATGATGAGTACTGTACCATGCGAGGTTTAAAAAGTTCCCATCATTTGATGGACTCCTAGCTTTGAATTATTTTCCAGGGGTGGAAACTGGTTTGTACATCTACTCATATGGTTCTTTTTTGCAAACGGGCTAGGAACATAACAAACAGTATCATATGGTACAATCAGAGATGAAATTCATGCTCCTAACAGAATTTTCCAAAATTCAAACAGCCACACACATAGGTATTTATTTTTGTGACTTTGTTCCAATGAAGAATACCTAAACATGCAGACAGATAAACAAAATGTGTATAAATAGAATGCCATATGCCATAGAGTTGCAATGTGTTTGAATTTACCTACAGGACTACACAAGTTCAGCAAACACAAGAGAAACAAAGAAGGAGGGAGCTGGGGAGAAAGAGAAGAGAAATAGAGAGAGAACAACTTCCATAGCATAAGCACTCTCACCGCAATGCCTCCATTACGGTCCATGAACTTACGCTCCCACGACGAGTGGGAGGTGTGTTCTCACAGTCAGTGTCAGTTCCCTCGGCCTCTGGGGGAGTGACTAGCTTGCTGTGCAAATGTGATATCCCAGAGTTTCAGAGTACACATGCATTCACACCACATGAGCCCTCAACACAAACAAACTACTCCAGTTGTTCAGTCAAAGAACAGTGGTCTGTTCTATTGCTAGAGAAGAAAACAAAAATAAAACTGGCAGAGTTGGTAAAATACTGCAATTTGTGAAAGATTTATGTGACTTTCAAGAGTAATTTTGTTCACATCCAATTGTCACCTTCTGTGTTGACATTAGAACCTAGCTCCTTTGTAAAATGAATGTGATTGCACTGTACACGATATATAACTACTGATAGCCAATATTTATCTGAATTCTAACCTTTCTTATTTAAAAAAAAAGAACCAAAACTTTGTTTTGCAGCTTTGCTAACATGCTGGATGGTCAGGCAGTAGTACGTTTATGGAGCTGTATGTCTAAATGCCAGCATACAGCCTTTCTCTAGGTAATGGTTCACACAACAAAAACATACACAGGGAATGAGATAGCATATGTACATGTTAGTATGCATATGTTTGTGTGTGCGTGTGCACATGTGCGTATGCATATGCGTGTGTGTGTGTGTGTATGACAGACAGGAGTATATATACATTGTGTGTGCATTCTCCCCAGAAAAGAAAATCCTTAAAGGCAAAATGTTTGTTGAGATTCTTTTCTCATTTTTTAAATACTCAGTTCCATGCCACTGGAAGACATGTAAGTATATTCCTGCAGATCTGACATTCTTCGATGAAGCAAAGAAAATAAAAACGCTTCGCCATACAATGTTCACTGAACAACTCGATCACAGTATATTACAGTCAATCTATGAAGTTATAGGTTTGTTTTTATTTCTCTTACTTGCCATAACATTTCTTCAATAACTGTAATTGTTGACCCGAGGTAGAACTGAAAACTCTTTTAATATTCTAAATATTTAAATAATTTCAGGCTCCATCTCTCTCTCTCTCTCTCTCTCCCTCCCTCCCTCTCTCTCCCCCAAGCAGGCATCAAATAAAGGCCATATGAGCACAGCAAGAAGGTGGCCATCTGCAAGGTAGGAAGAGGGCCTCAGCAGAACCCCGCCATGCTGGCACCCTCACCTCAGACTTGCAGCCTCCAGAAGTGTATCTCCAAGAAGCATCTGTTGTTTAAGCTACCCAGTCTATGGTATTTTGTCACAGTAGCCAGAGCAGAGTAAGACTATGTACATTTACAAAAAACATATAAGAGGGGCTGGCCTTGTCACACAGTGGTTAAGTTTGGTGGCCCAGGTTCCTGGGTTTGGATCCTGGGTGGGGACCTACACCACTCATCAGCCATGCTGTGGTGGCAACCCACATATACAGCAGAGGAAAATTGACACAGACGTTAGCTCATGGTTAATCTTCTTCAGCAAAAAACAACAACAACAAAACAACGCATAAGAAATTAAAGATTTAAATCTTAATACCTTGTTGTAAGGTGCTAACTAAAGAAAATGGATGGGCAAAACACAGTTCACTTTCTGTCCCTCACTTTCTAGCACACCACCTCTTCACTTGAAGAATGAATCAAACCTGGTGCCTACAAGGGAATCAGCACTTTAGATCTGATATTGCAGAGGATCTAGTGGAGATGTTTTAGCTCCAAGATAAATTCCAGGAGCCTAAATGTGTCTTCAAGAAGCAACTGACTTTCTTAAAGCACCTTGAAAGGGCTTTGGGTTTTCACATGGTTGTTCTCATTGCCTGGACTTCACGGTTAACTTCTATTCCTCCTTCAGCTCCTCCACAAAGGCTTCCCTGGTGCCACTGTCATCCCCTATCTGGACCTTCCCCATCCATGAGCTCCCATATCACTCTGGACATAAGCTTTATCACATGTGAGCCATATGCTTATAACTTTTCAGTTCTCCATACCATAACCCACCGAGGAAATGGGCTCCCTGGAACAGCCCAGACTAATTAGCATATACTGAATACTCAAAGGTTTGTTGAATAAATGTAAGTGAATGAAGGAATTAATAAACGAACAAACACATCAGTCAGCCTTTGGGGCCAACTAGAATTGACCCCATAGGCCTCATGGCTCCCCAGAGCACAGTGCAACATTCCTAAAACATTTGATGTTATTGGACACCAATGCAAGGACTTCCATCTAAATCTAACCCTCTAAGCTTTTAGTGGCTTAAAGCTAAACAGAACTTTAGAAACTACTGAGCAAAGAAAACTCCCATTTGTCTAACTGGTTGCTACTCTTAATCATAATTCAGGTTAAAAATAAAGAAACATTTTTTCTTAAAACTGAAGTGTTTAAGTGTGAAGTTAACAGGGGAATTGAATAAAGTACAACAGTCATGAATACAGTTTAAAATAGTCACCAGAAGAGCATCTCTGGGGGATCTTCAACAGCAGTAATTTTGTAAACGTGCAGTTATTTTCCTGAGGAAACACTAAATATCCTGTAGCTTGATTCATTTGAAATTAAATTGTCCAAAACATCAGAGAATAGACAATAATAGAAAATTGTGTATATGTTGGGATGGATCAAGAATGTCAATCTACATTTTATCTTTTAAGCTTCAATATTTCCATATTCATTAGGCAAAAAATTAAAATGACTTAATGGGATGAGCGACCTAAAAAAAGTATTTAAGTATTCACTTTGTTTTTGTTGCATGTTTAACACCTCACACTTTGTAGAGAGAACTGCTCCCTCCTAAGGAGGTTTTAATTCAAAAGGGAGAAAAGTATTTTAATATACACTTAGATGTGTTCCCCACCATCACATCACTATCTGAGGGACAAGTTAAAAACAAGAACCCTCAGAATTCCCAGTGATGATAACCTGAGTAGAAACAAAATCAAATCAAAACAAATACTTTACCAGCGATGGGATTAAGAGAGAAATGACAGCTACATGGTAATTGTACTACTGCTCTTCAAACTCACGGCAGACATTATTAATTAATCACAGTTCTCTATCCTGCGGAACCTAGATTCATCCCCAGATGCCTTCCCAGTACAACACTCTAGACAGTCACCATCAATCAATCACCTATGAAAAGGAGAGAGGGACTCTGTTACCTCGATTCTATAAACAAAGCAGGAACTGAAGGTATTCCTCTAACATAAAATAGAAACTCAGGTGCTCCCCAAGAGAGATGGCTATTTGAAATAGGAAGAGAAGAGAAAGTCACAATTTTTTTCCTTTTTTTTTTTTTTACTGAAGTATAATTGACACAACATTATATTAGTTTCAAGTGTACGACATAATGATTTGATATTTGCATATATTGCAAAATGATCACCACGATAAATCCGGTTAACATCTGTCACCATACCTCGGTACAAAATTTTTTTCTTGTAATGGGAACTACCAAGACCCACTGGCCTAGCTACTTTCAAACATTCAACACAGTATTATTAACTATAGTCACCATGCTGTCCATTATATACATTATGTATGAAAATATAGAATGCTTCACGAATTTGCATGTCATCCTGATGCAGGAGCCACACTAATCTTCTGTAATTTTCCAATTTTAGTACATGTGCTGCCGAACCAAGCATGAAAGTGAACTTTTCTTAATGGAAAGAACTAATAGCTTGCTGAGAGCTCTAAGACGACAACTATCATTGCATCACATGGCCACAAAGAACAAAGAAAGCAGATCTGAAGCAGGGAAAAGGATACAGGAGTTGGATGTCCCTTACTTTATATTAATTAATCCAATCTATGATGAGACCCTGAAAAATAGGATCAGAAAGCTGATTTTATAAACACCTCAATGTTTAAGCTTTTGTGTGTCTCTCTCTTCCTTCACTCATAGCATTAGTAAAACACAGTTTTGAAAAGCTGTTTCAAGGAACAAAGAAAAGAGGTTTGCCACACTTAAACCTGAAAAGTAAGGGGATTATAATATCCGAAGGATGGGGGAACAATGGCAGCAATGAAGAAGACCTTTTGTACACAATGGGAAGAGTGGGCAGAGTGAGGCTGAAGTAAGTAGAAAGGTGAGAAAAACAGTCAGGCTTAGGTGGGGAGAGTGTTCCCAGCTGAGTCCTCCTCTCACAATAGGGAAATAACCCCTGGACCTACCATTTATAGAGTTCCTCCATCTCTGTCCACTGATGGTCATATTTTTAAGCTTAGATAAAAGCTTGTCTGAAAGAATACTTTTAATGTCAGATTCCTTCAGTGAGTCCAACCCAGGAAAATCAGACATTTTGTCAATTACATTATCATTTCAAGGCTTTCTGTGGGGCCAGCTTTTAATTCAACCACACTTCAAAGAAAATACTTTACAAGTAGGTAACTTTGGCTGAGACAGTCATTTGTCTACAATGAACTCTCAGGGTTTCTCCTTCAAATGCAAGCCTTAAGGTACTTAATGATTTCCAACAAGGACTGCTTCTTCGTCAGTTAATCCTGTGGGTTGAAGATCATCAGCCTTTCTTTATAAGCTCTGGAAAATTACTAGGCACTCTAAGTATGTAAATCTCGTCTTAATCGCTGAACCACAATTGGTCTCCCAATGGTTTATTGTATTAAGGTACTGACAACACAATTTTTAAATTAGAATTATAGGAAAAGTGGGAGATGTCAAAGCGAAAAAAAATCTGAGTGCTATTCCACTTTACTCAGCATCATTCACGTTATGAAGGGCTTTGATGTGTTAAACTTTGATCTTTGATGAGGTGTCATTATTCTCATATAATTTGAACACATTTTAGTTCTCCAAAATATCTAATTTTAAATTCACACTTTAGTTTTAGATAAGCTGAAGAGAAACCTAGCTTTACTATACCTGAATATATTTAATTAGCAGTTCAGTGAAAGATAAATAAATTCTATACATAAAAAGCCACTTTAAGAAAATAGCAAGTTTGGTGGGACCTATGTTATGTGGACTGTCCAGAAACCTCTATCTTTGGGGAGCCCTCTCTTCCTCACGCCATAGTGTTTCAGTTGGTAGCACCGTCCCACTGCCACAGGGTGGGCCTGGACTTGATTGACACATGTCCTGAGCTCCCTAGCAACAGGACGGGCCCAGGGAGTGGGCACTTGACTGAAGCAGTACCAAATGGAGTCCTTCCTTAGGACAGCTATCGAGACACTAGAAAGACAGGCATCTGTGGCTGACAGCTTTCACCTCCCCTGCCCCAGAGAAGACAGCTGTCTGCAAAATGAAGCTACGCAGAGGCAAGCAGATGTGAGAGAAGAATGGATAGAGACCTGGAATATCCAGCCTAGTGAAAGCTCCTGAAGTCCTGGCCTTCGCGTATCTTCCTTTGATCCTGCAAGATATGTATTATCCTTCCAGCAAATAAATTCCAATTTACTTAATTTAGTTGGAGTTGGTTTTAATCACTTGCTACTCAAAAGAGTCTTTATTAATACAATGGAACGATATTTAATGAAAATATTTCTGGGAAAATTTTCTTTAAAATAATAAAAATCTAGGTTTATAATGCATAGAGTTCCCCCTATCTTACATCAGACACAAAAATAAATCCAAGATGGGTATTAGACCTAAATGTAAAAGCTAAAACTTCTAGAAGAAAACAGAGGAGAATAAATCACAACCTGGGGGAAGAAAGTGATTTTTTAAAAGAGATAAAGTAATAACCATAAAAATTAATAATTTAGACTTTATAAAAAGTAAAAACTTCTGCTCATCCAAAGATATCATTAAGGAAAAGCCACAGGCTATCAGAAAGTATTTGCAAAACATATATCTGCCAAAAGACCTGCATCCACAATATACAAAGGATTCCTACGACTCAATAACAAAAAGACAAAAAAACACAAAAACTAACTTAGAAAATGGGAAAAAAAAATTGGATGCTTCACGAAAGAAGATATACAAATATCCAATAATCTCATGAAGAAGTCCCAGCATCATTAGATGTCAGAGAAATGTATATCAGTCACAATGAGACCCCATTACACAAACGTTTGAATGCTAAAATTTAAAAACAGACTGACAACACCAAACGTTGACGAGGATATGGAGCAACCAGAATTTTCATACATTGTTGGTGAAAGCATAAATGGTATAACCACTTTGATAAAAGATTTGGCAATTTATGGGGCTGGCCCAGTGGCATAGTGGTTAAGTTCACGCACTCCTCTTCGGCAGCCCAGGGTTTCTGGGCTCGGATCCCTGGCATGAACCTAGCACTGCTCGTCAGGCCATGCCGTAGTGGCGTCCCATTTACAAAATAGAGGAAGATTAGCACAGACGTTAGCTCAGCAACAATCTTCCTCAGGCAGAAAGAGGAAGATCGGTAACAGATGTTAGACGAGGGCTAATCTTCCTCACCAAAAAAAAAAAGGGTTTGGCAATTTCTTATAAAATTAAGCATACCCCTACCTATGACTTAGCAGTCTCAATTGTACATGTTTAACCAAGAGAAATGTAATCCATATGTTCACAAAATTAATTGTACAGAAATGTTCATAGTCGTTTTATCTATATTAGCCCCAAGTGGAAATAACTCAAATGATGCCCATCAACAAGTGAACAGGTAAACAAGTTGTGGCATAACCTACAGTGAAATACTCCTCAGCAATAACAAGAAATAAACTATACATATACATAACAACACAGATGAATTCCACAGTCATTATAATGAGTAAAAGAAGCCAGATGCAAGATTATACACTCCAGGATTCCATTCATATGAAGTTCTAGAATAGGCCAAACCAATCTTTGGGGATAGAAATCAGAAAAATGGCCACTCTTGCGGGGGTGGATATTGACTGGCAAAGGGCACAGGGGACTTTCCAAGGTGATGGAAATGCCTTGAGTTACATGGGCATAGACATGTGTCCAAACTCATGAACTGTACCCTTCAGATTTGTGCACAAATTATGTTGTTCTAATAAATTTCACTCCAAAAGATTGTGAAAAATATTGAATTCTAGTTAGTAAGCTTGCTTTTTTGCAGTGGTATGAGTTAGCAATTCTGAAATTACCTTCAGTGTGTTCCCAGGTGAGCAAATTAATATATATGTTGAACACAATGGGAAGCTAGGTTTCTCACTGTTGAAAAAGAAAGTTAAAAAATATGGAAATGGAAAGACAAGAATGTATCCAGTGGTTTGAGACTAGCAGTAGAGATGTCAGAGACTGTGTTCTTAATCACTTCTCTACGTTGCCTCTCGACTATTACCTAAAAATAAACCCTAGCATAGAATAGCCCATGACTTCAAATATTCCACGAGAAAAAGTCATGTGAGTCATAAAACTATTTATTCTTTACACCAAATTCTAATACCTGGAGAGATGTCTGTGTGTGTGTATACATATACACATATATAAGTCGTGCCTCATTTTTCCAGATCTATCACTAATATAATCTCGATATTGATATTTATACACATATATTTAGTTTTGAGTTTTACTTTTAAAATACTAAGACTTGGCAGACCGTTCCATTGAACCTTTTGCCACATGGACTTGCAGCTCTTTCCCCTTCAGCAGCTTGAAAGCTGCCAGGTGAAAAAGCTCAGAAGCTGCCGCTAGTTCACCCTTCACAGAGGCCAGCAAATAAAAGCCGGCCATGCTGCGGCACATTTGGTATTTGGAACCCAGAGGGAAAAAATAAGGCTCACGAGCTTGGTCCTTCATGAAGAAAAAATTAGCAGTGAAAGTGACAAATTCCCTTTTGCCTTTAACAAAAAGAAATTATAGAGCACTGTGTCGTTTTAGTTGGAAAAGTACAAAATTATAAGTCCTAAAAATTTCATTACAGCATGACTAACACGTGTTTCCTCAGTCCAGGTGCCAATGTCTGTAGTCACCTGTTTAGCTCAGTTAGGCCTCCCTAGATGCTGGAAAATTACTTACGCAAATCTCAAGCTCACCTTTCATAAGATCTGGATTGAGGGAAAAATAAAGTTGAACAACTGTTAAGCAAGGGTACTTTTAAATGGCAATGGAATTATCTGAGAGAGCAGAAGACAGGGAGTTATGGCAACAGTTAAGATTTGGAATCCATCGTATTTTAACATGTCTGACACATTATCTTGCAAAAAATAATAATCACCAATATTTATATGTAGGACTTCTCATAAATTCCATATAATCTGAATTCCATATAATTCCATATAATCCTGACAAAATCCTTAAAAAGTAGAGCTGATGTCCCTGCTGTATATACCATCCAAGAGGCTAAAGCGATTTGCTCAAACCATAAACGCAGCAAGGATCTGAGCACATATTTTTTCACTCTGGATCTTGAAGGGTTTTTTTCCCACTGAGTTACATTGCTTCATACTTACATCATCATCTTATACTTACTAGTATCCCCCCCAAACGGAGGAATGAATCAAGTAATAATAGAACAAAGAGTAGGCGCTTAAATACTTATTACATTGTAGCTTAACATTCTGATAAAAATGTATAAAACAAAATTAACAGGCCATTGGGGAAATATTCTAACATGTATTTACTTTTCATAGAGCTACATTAGGATTTCGAGACGTTACATGAAGGGTCACTTATAAAAGTCCAAGTATTCACACAGCTTAAATTAAAGTATTAGAGTGAAAAGAAAAATAAAGTGTAAAGATCGTAGAAAAATTCTGCTTTCCAACATGGGTATGAAAAGGAACACTCAGGTTAATCAAATATGAAGTCTCGTATTATTGTCTCTTATACAATGAACAGATGGCCAATTTCCAATTAATTAGAAAAAATAATCATACTCATCATCAAAACTATAATAAACACAATTCTGGCTTGCTTTGAGATCCAGAAGCCATTCAGAAACTTGTAATTTTATAAGGTCAGTTAGTATTTTTATCATTAACGGAATGGTAAATAATCATCATTTGATTGATCAACTCAATCACCATTTTCTCTTTCCCAGCTATACTAACAGTTGATCATAACATTCTTCCTGCTCCCACAACTAGGATATTCTTTTTTCTGTTCTCTCCATTCCCTCTATCCTGACCAGCTTTGTTCCACTCTCACCCTCACCCCTTTGCCTCACATCTGGATGATGATTTCATTCTCATCCCCAGTTTCATGCTTCTGAGGGCCCCTCTCTCTGTGCGACTGCCAGATGGATAATTCTCAAACATGTATTTTATATAGTCCAGAACCTTCAACAGCTGCTGACTGCATAGCACATCATGTTTAAAGTTAGCCTCATTTTCAAGGTGTCATAATCTAACCCAGTTTACCTTTCAATTTATTGTTCATTACTCCCCAACAAGCATCCTAGGAAGCAGTTGGGCATCCAAACCTGTGTAATCAATTTAACGCAAACACACGGAACTTAGTCTTGCCTCTTCGTTCTTGAAACTTACCTCAACTAAAATAATCATTAGCATTAGCAGCAGCAGCAGCAGCAGCAAAGACATATATTACTTACTATGCACCAGGCAATGTCATAAGTATTTTATAAATTTTAACTCACATAAGCCTCATAATAACCTTGTGAAATAGATACTATTATTATCATCCTCATTTTACAGAAGGTCCAAAGCAGTCAAGTAACTCATGCAAGGTCACACAGCTGGTAAAGAAAAGAGCCAGAAGTCAAATCAAGCAGATTGGTTCTACACTCAATCACTATCTATATGCCTCTCAATGACCAATTAATACAACGTACTTACTGTCAGTAACATAATTAGCTATTAATTATTTCACATATGCTACTTTTATCTCTTTAATAAATTATAAAATTATACCAAGTATTTTATGTCTTTGAGGGGCCCCTTAACATTAGATATATAGTTAGACCCAAAGAAATGTCTCTTAAGGGAACCATTTTATTCAAAGCACAAATATTACAAAAGGCAAAGATTCAAGGATTATGATTAGTCAAAATGTAAGGAACTATCTCTTGTCAACAACAAACCCTTCTGAACCAGGACTTGCCTCCTGCAAGAGTACTGAGAGGATGAAGGCTGGATCACAGGCCAGGCAGCAGCTGCTTCAAGATTTTTACATCAGAAAAGGACAAAGTAGGGCAGCTTTCTGCTTAGGGGGAAGACCAGAGATTCAGAAAACTGGCTTTGAAGCTGTAGATGCCAAACAACTCTGCAGACTGTAGGTTGCAAAGGAATAAAAATAGCAACAATTCCTAAAGATGCTCTTACTTATCCTCTACATAAGACTGGGAAAACACAAATAAGCCATCTTAACTATCATTCATTTATTAAGTATGGGGCAGGGTGGGCCACACCTCACTAATCCCTCAAAACTTAACAGTGCCACTAGTGACTGATGATGCTGATGACGTGAAGGAAGAGTTAAATAGAAGTTTGAGGATGCTTAGAAATAGAAGAGTCACCTCTCTCACTTTCAAATGAAGCATACAACTTTTTGAAAGAAAAGAGAAAATTCTTACACATAGAAGTAGATATATAAAATTCCAAGACTAGAAATTTGAATAGAACTCTGGTTTATTTCTAATAGGGTACTAGATCAGGCATTCTATACTCTCAAGAAGAGTAGAGACTCATTCTTCAAGGTCCAGCTCAAATGTCAACTCATCTGTGAAGTTTTCTTTTGCATAATTAATTATCCCTTCTTCTGCACTGCAATAGCATTTTATAAATATCTCTATTGGATTACATGGTATAATAACTACTACTTAGAAAATGTGCTGATCATAACTTCTAGACTGCTATCAACACAAATGTGCATCAACAAGTAAACAAATAAACCAACTGTGATATAATTGTGCAATTAGTACAACTCAGCAATAAAAAGGAACTAATTATTAATGGGTAATTCTCAAAAGTGTTATGCTAAGCTAAAAGAACCAGACACAAAAGAACACATACTGTTGTCAAGAACTGTAAAGGATCTGAGATTTTACTCAATATGCAAGCTTTTAAGTCTCATGGATGCTGGCAGAAGACATGAGACTCCTCGGTCACAGACAAAGGACTTTATTACACACAGCAATAGGATTAGCCAGAGTATCACACCTGCACAAACAGGGGGTTGTGTTCAGGAGAGGAACCTGGAAGCTTCATAAACCTGAATCTATTATAATAGGCAGTAAGCCTACCTGA
The DNA here is from genome assembly GCF_021613505.1 of Equus quagga. Classification (NCBI taxonomy): domain Eukaryota; kingdom Metazoa; phylum Chordata; class Mammalia; order Perissodactyla; family Equidae; genus Equus; species Equus quagga. The sequence continues at coordinate 88,050,815 of NC_060269.1, forward strand.
GCTTTGCCCAGAGGGACACGTTATCTTTAGTACACTGCACAATAACAAATCTGCCCTTTTCTCGGGAGGAAGACATTATCTCTAGTTTCCAAGGTTGTTCACTATACAAACACCTTTGGAAAAATAGTCCTGAACAAAAGTAGTCAGTACCTCAGCTCATAGGACACACAGAATCATGAAAGACTCATGGAAAACTGTCTCCTAATAACTATATGTTTTCATTCATATAACATTTCCGGAATAGGCAAAACTAGTCTATGGTGGGGAAAAAAAATCAGAACAGTCATTGTCTGAAGCCAGAGGTGACTATAAAGGATCACAAGTGGCATTTCCAGAGTGAAGGGAATATTATATATTTTACATAGGGTGATGGTTATAAGGGTATATGTATATATTTGTCAAACTCTTCAAAATGTACACATAAAAGTGTATATAAGTTGCATGTAAATTATGTATGTACATATTGGGTATGTAAATTATGCCCAAATAAAGTTGATATAAAAATAAAAACATGCTGATCATAACTTCTAGATCTTTATCATCTCAAGGGCAAGGATTATGTCTTATTCATCTATCTTGCTGACTACTGAGAAGAAATTAGCCAACTGCATATTCTTAGTAGGTACTCAGAAAGGTTGGTTGCATTGAATTATTAATAATGTTTAAAATGTACCTCTAAATATTCTTGTTTGTCCTATGTTGATTTGAAATGCCATTATATTAGATTTTCTAAAAATTTTATGATTGTGTTTGTTTATAAATATCAATACATGTGAATATCAAGGAGCAATTACAAATCTGTATTTAAGAAAATAAATTCTCTAGATACTAAATTATTTTGATGCAGACTAGTTTTAATAACATGATGAGTTGTTAAAAAGATGAATATTTTTGCCAATCATAATAAGATTATTTGAAAAGACATTCTTTTCCATATCATAAACCTAGTTAACTACTTTAGAAACAGTATTTTTCAAGTAAATCTTCAGAATGAAGACAGTAGAAAAATATTTCAAATTTGAAAGTTGCAAGGACTTTTTCTGATTTTCCTTTCACTTAACCAATTTAAGTTTAATGAAAACATCTGGGCTGTATTAGGTAGTAATTTAGGCTAGCAAAACCTAAAAGAGCAAAAGTTACAGGTTTAGTTTCCATTTATAAGAGAATTTTCAAACCCTTTCTTCTTAATATATACTTTGGTGTGATTTTTCTAATTTATTTTATAGATGATGGCCATTTTTTTCAATTACTTAACTCACATTAAAATATTCTTTGAAAAAGACAGTAGATCTAAATAAAGCTATAAATGGTTTGTCATCTTAGTATATATTAAATTGTAAGAAAAAATTTGTCTCATTCTTACATATTATCATGTTATCCTTCATTTTTTCTAACTAAAACTTGGAAATAAGGAAAATAATTCCCACATCTGCTCAATGGAACATACAGGAAAAGATTTTATCTTCATTCTTAACAAAAAAATTGTCTTATACTTATAGCTTTGCTATATAGATAAGCCAAATATTTTCGGTTCAGATATTAAGAGACTGTGCCAGGATTTATATTCAGGGGTAGATATCTTCTTATTTTGTAAGTAAACTTTCATATTCTGTGATATGTTTACCATTTACACATCCTCTAATTATCTACAAATTCAATGACTGTATGGGTTAAATATTCATTAGCAATAATTTGGGGAAAGCGGAAGCAAAACTCTTTGCAAAAGCCATCAAGACCCAAAAGTCATTAATAACGCAAATTAAATTGAGATGCCAATATTTACAATATTTGTCCTTCATCATGTTTAATAAAATCAACTTTCCATTATAAGCTCAGAAGCTATTGGATGCCTGGTATAAAACATTATTGAATTTGAATATTTCCCATAACTAAATTGGTCCACACATTTCTGTACTTATACCATGCTCTCGAAAGAGTTTGTTAAGTCATCGTGGCTATATGACCTCAAACATTAAATCATAGAACTGACATCACACACCATACATACAATCACCTGTCCCTCATTTTCCTGATTAGGTTGACCCACACCAAATTGCTGACATTTGATAGATTTTGACCTGGAAGAATGGCAATTTCATCTGATTCAACATAATATAGAGTCAAAAATACTAAAATGGAAATAATCAACATCGAACACAGAGTACTCAAAATACATTGTTCCTTTAATAGTATTTTATAGACAAGTTTATTTGCACAAAAGAGAGACCAATTTTCTGCTTTCTTTCTTGAGCCGTGATAATAAAACAGTTGAGTAAACATTTCAGATCTTAGTGTCTAGAGTACCTCTGTTTCCTAGCACACATTATACCTCGAATTCTTAGAAAGGACAAACCTGCCAGAATGTTATTGGGCTTTTTCCCCCTCAATTTTTAACGGTCACCAGGACAAAACATAAATTGCTTTTCCCATTGCAGCATGAATTATTGTTTTGGGGTTTTTTTTTTTGTTTTTAGTTTTTGCTTAGATGGCTAAATTTATTCCCCAAGTGTGTATCTTCCCTAAATTATCAAGTCACCTTTCAGATCTGTACACATATCTGTACCTTTAAAGAAGTACCTATCCATCAAAACTCAGTGGGGACAACAGTGACACCAAAATACAAATGTACACATCGCAAGCTATGCTTTCTTTGATTACATTTGAATGACTATTTTTAAGCTTCTCAATTCCCAAAATGTAAATCAATCTCTAGGGGTACAAGTTCAACAATTAAAATATTTTCCTTCAGTAATATGCTGGCTCCTAATGACCAGACAGCATCGCAGTTTGCAGCAAAACATACTTAGTGACTCCGAGGGTTAGTGATAATCCTGAAGAAAGTGTTCTGCAATTGTAGATGCCACAGGTAAACATGGGCAAAAGAAGTATTTAAAAACGCAAATAAGCAATACTTTTTCTAGCTGTTAGAACCCAGCCAACCCTAGAATACTGTCAACATTTAGAAATGTATTTTTCCCTAGAGGAATCTCTCAGATCTATATGGATTTTTACAGTTAAATTGTTTTTTGCTCACGTTCTTTCACAGAGAAGTCCTATATTTCCATTGCTCAAAATAGATACCTTCTGCCCTGGACTAGAGTCAATAATGAAAAGAGGAAAAAAAATGTTGGAGTACGAATGGCTGGGCCCAAGAGGAGAGATCCTGCATCAATAGTCAATGTGCTTTTCTCTAATTGTGTCTTAGGCTTGATCCTTATCTTACCAACCAGATGGAAAACTTCTCAAGGTCAAGGATTGTGTCTTATAAGCCCGTCAGGCATAGCCCAGAATTGAACAGGAAGTGGGTACTCAACATGTGCTTGTCCAATGATTGAAATGTAAATGATAAAGAAACTGAAAAAAAAGAACAGCAGAATATAGAGTATCCAACATAGCATATACTTCAGTAAAGATGACTTTCCTTCTCTGGATTAATTTTTCTTTGAGTAAATTGGAAAAAGTAATGAGGCTCTATCTCACAAAATGTGCTTGGAATACCACGGCCCTCAACTCATATTGTCCATAATAGGAATAGAGTAAATTCTTGTGGCTTTAAATATTGATTTTTGATAATATTGATATTTGATTTTTGGTTGTATAAAATTACCTATGATCTGAAATGTTCATGAGCTATGCTCTTCTTATTACAAACTTATAGATATTCACAAACACACACCTCACTGTGTATGTGTTTTAAGTTACAAAAAGGCACTATCCTTCAAATCACATCAGCCAAGTTAACACATTAATGGTAATTTATCATTGATAGTTTTATCAAAAGGCACTTCTTCCTCACTCTTCCTCATCTTTCTTCAAGATCAGTAGTTAATTTAAATTCACAAAATTTATCTATCTATTGTCATAGTTACTATTACTTATTTAGCAAAATAGCTATAATTTTTGGCATCTGAACACTAAATTTCCTTTTTGATCAAAAGCCTCCACACCTTTTGTTTACAAGTGAAATCACTAAAACAGTAATCTATTATTATTATTAGGTAGACCTGCTGATCAGAATTTGAATACGTAATACAAAGGTATTTGGAACAGACTTGAAAACAAAATATGAGGGACTATTCAAGATAATCACTATACCAGTATATTTTCAATGATGTTAAATTATATCTAATCTAGAGAAAAAGTGTCCATCATTAACACATATGCCATCTGTACTTGGTATGTATGTATGGCCTATACGGTATGCGTGTTGAAGGTGCAGAGCAAAAATAAAACGTAGCGTATTATCTGATGTATCTTCATACCCTATGCTAGAGACATAGTATAGGGTTCCTGTACTAGGGATGGAAATATTGAAAACCCACCCATCTAGAGATTGGACTCCTGGGCACCTCAGCCATCAGGATATGGCAACTACACTCCCGAACAAGGCCCGGGTCATCTGGAAACAATTTATAGATGATGCAGTGATCCTCAAGTATTTATCCAAATAACTGAAGACTGAACATGAACTTCCTTAGGGAAGCATTTGCCAATCTCCCTAATAAGAAAGTTTTAAGTGTTTATAGCACCATCTCTCTCTCCTATGTGGCACTTGCCACAAATATGATTTTATATTTATTTGTGCGGTTCTTTACATCTAGTCACCTGAGTAGACTTTAAGCTCTCTGGGAGTAATCACCGTGTCTTTCTTTGTGTGGGAGGAAGGTTCATGATTGTATCGCTTCAATGGAAATAGTGCCTGGCATATAAGAGGTAGTCAATAAATACTGTTGTCAAATTTGTTGAATGAATGGAACACAGGCAAACAGTGAACACTAGAAATGTCAACTAAGTCATGGCAAACATGTTACGATTAACACCATGAGACACCAGCGATCACCAACTGGGAAGGCTGAAAAGACAGCCCTTCATTGTTTTCAACATTCCAGAGGTGAGAGATGGGAGAAGGCAGGGAAGAGACAGCTAAGGAACAGTCAGTATTTAGGGCAAAAGTATGAAGGAAGTCAAAGAGAAAATCACTACAAGAGTGAGTGATGTACAGAGAGAAGCACCAAGGCTACGTAGGTGAGAAACTGAAGAGGGGCCCCCAAGTTTGGAGATTGGAGGTGACTAGAGGATTTAAACAAAGTTTCAGAGAGACAGAAACAGACTGAAAGGGAAATGGAAAAAATGGGGACAGTGAGTATGGACTATCAAGTTTACTCTTCCAAGAAAATCAGCTGTAAAGAAAATAGAGAAATAAAGCCATAATTGAGGGATACAGGTTTTTTTTAAACTGCATGAGGGACTAGGAGACATATGCATAGACAGACAGTCAATAAACCAGGTCATAGAAGCTTTTGTAAACTCTGTCTTAGTCTCTTCTTGGAGGGAGGCGGGCAGAGAAAGGAGGTTATAAAGAATTTGATGGACAATAAGAAGAGCTCTGTGATTCAGATGTGACAACATTTTGCTTTGGAACTGACTACTCACTATAACGAAATCACATCCCTTTTCCGAGCTTTTATGGGTTCCTTTGTTTTAATCATCACTAGGATTGTCAAATGAGGTAATCAGGGACTCATCTCTGTCTCCAAATCTCCTCTGAGCCCTTCCTAACTTTCATTCATTTGTGTGCTACCAATAACATGGTAATTGCCAACTTCTACATTCTTAAGTATTTACCATATATTAGATTCTCACATTTCAACTAGTGGTATTATATTTATAGAGTTGAATATGTGTTCTTCACAATAAGCAGAATACTTCGTGTCTAACTTGCAATAGTGAGGAATCATTTTGAATTCAATGATTTTCTTTTACTGCAGCCTTTTTTTTCACTTCCTTCTCTTTAACAAAAAAGGTGTTACCATCTATTAAGTCATAATGAGGGGCCAGCCCAGTGGCATAGTGGTTAAGCTCAAGTGCTCTGCTTTGGCAGCCTGGGGTTCGCAGGTTCGGATCCTGGGCGCAGACCTAGAACCACTCATCAGGCCACACTGTGGCAGCATCCCACATAAAACAGAGGAAGGTTGGCACAGATGTTAGCTCAGCAACAATCTTCCTCAAGCAAAAGGAGGAGGATTGGCAACAGATATTAGCTCAGGGCCAATCTTACATACACACACGCGCACACACACACACACAAGCTATAAGGAAATAAATGGAGCTCCACAAATAACGGCATATTTGCGCCTCTAAAGATTATATGGAAAATCTATCAATGTCTAACTTTGAGGCATTTTACAACCATATTTTGCAATTGAGCTCAAGGAAATAACATACTTGGAGTCTGAGTTAGACTGTGTGTGTCCCCCACACACTTCAACTCCTTGTCTTGGGAGACATTCAGATCCACTTAATTAAATACACAGCTTTAGGGAGGTTATTGTCTTTGACTTGTAAACATGGCCAACGGAAGCCCAGCTGATCTTAGTTAGATATGTTTTGAACTGAAGGGAGAAGAATCAGGGTCCCCTTATTCAGTTACTTTCACCTACTATGCTGAGGCTACCACTAGTGATTTCGTGATCAAAAGGAATGATCCCACTCATGTCACGTGTCTGAAATTGGCAACCCGAGGCTTTGTGCAAATAATCTTACGCATAGCTGAGTACTAGGACAATGTGAGGACTAGCTACCACACTTTCTATTTCACTCAGCTGATCCTGGGTTCTAGGACTCTTCACTAATTTTACCTACCACCCTCCTTCTAACCCTCACATATTTCCATCCCTCTTAGTTTTCTCCAACTTCCTTCTCTCCCAGCCAATAGGCCAACACCCTCTAGCTATAACCAGGCAGATCTGTCACCACACAGGCTCCTTTTGTCGTCCCCAATCACATCCTTCTGCTAGAGGAGGTGGCAGGAGGGTGGACTTTAGCCATCCAACAGACAGCTCATGCAGCCATTCATCTGCGTGAGAATACCAGGCCAGCCACTTTCCAGCCCTGTGAACTTATTTATAATTACAAATTATTCGTAACATTAAGCTATTAATTATTCATAACTTAAGGAAGTTATTTACAAAAGCCAAACTTGCTGATTATTTTGTGATTTGTATAAAACAGGGCATATCGAGAGCCAAATGAATAGAAGACACAATTCCTGACTTTTCTTCTTTTCCATGGTGTGTTTTTCAACTCCCACCAAATTTGTCTTTCCTTACTGGTAATGCTTTCTATTTCTATTTCTATACCTAATCTATGTCTATATCAATACCCATACCTATACTTATACCCATACCTGTATCTATATCCATATCTATATATCTATATCTCCTCTGCGATAGCATCCATTCTAGTTTTGGCTGCTTGACATACTTCCCCAAGTGAAGCAGCCGAAACTGCTTCATTCCACTCACTTATTCCCTTGTCCAAGACTTGCAGATTTCTCATTCCCTAAGGACTAAGCTCTCGTGTACACGTTCAGCCAAGCTCAGTGTTGTATTGAGAAAAAGAGTCTTAACAAAAATTATAAAGTTCCTATACACTCTCTGTCTCCTTGGAAGAGAACAACTTAACATAGGCTAGTTACTTAGTTTAAATCTTTCTAAGATTTTAAATTAGAGATTACCACCATGCTTCTAGTATATTTAATGGAGTTTTATTCCAGTTGAATGTACACTGATTTGATATTTACAATAATGTTTACAATCATATAATAATCATATTCACAATAACACAAAATTTGCTAATGACATCATCTTTATTTTTTTGTATGTGACAATTGAGACAGAGGCTGAGAGATGTCTTTCAGATTATATAAGCAGCACCCTAGAATCCAACAGCACATTCTACCCCAGTCATGAAGGTGGCTACCCCTTCCCCTATGCGGTAAATGATGTAGAATGCTTTACCCTATGAAGCTTAGTAAGTACTGCAAACTACATGCCCAAAGGTGAGGAACAGGAAAGAGTTCATTTTAGAGAATATTCTCATTCATACTTTGATTCCTGAATGCATATAAAATAAAACAGTCTCTGAATACAACGCAACTTGATTGTCCAAATAAAATTAATTTAAGGCCAAAAGTAAAAATAATTAAAAGGAAAATGTAGGAAAAATATCAAATGTATTTCACTAAAATATACTTACTTATCTTAGAAACTAGGAAATTTCTTTATGGACAAAATTAACAACAAGAAAAGGATAAAAATGTCCCCTCCCTCAAGATGGCGCCCCAAAGTTTATACGGAGGTTTTTTGATTAAGAGGAAACACTTCACTTGAGAATTAATACTATAAACCCACATACAAATCTAACTAGCAGCTACTTTTTAAACTCTCCACTAAACACTATACATTTTATCTCAGACTGTCGTAGAACATTTTGTTTAGGCTTTTAGAACCTCTCACATATAGAAAGCAAAACACACAGCCATGTCCTTGAAAGTGACTTTGTTGCAGGCGTCACCCCCATGGTCCTAACAGAGAGGTTTCCTCTTCCAAGTCAGTGCCTTTTGTTGACAGAATTGGCTTTTGCCTATTGAGAGCTGCCACTGATCAGTGACTAGAACGAACTCAAGAACTCAGAAGCTTTCCATCACTGACAGAAAGCAGTGGACAATATAAAAATAGCATTATACACTAAGGATTTGTTGAGGCTTCCCAGCAGTGACAAGATTAGAGTGGTCATAGCACAAAGTTTGTTCTCACGCAGCAAGACTGAAACGGCTGGAGGCTCATGGAAAATAATAGGGTGCTGGGAAGAACCGTCGTCAGATGCTAACTGATATCTGAAAGTCTATGGTGTGATCATGGTATTTGTAGTTCCCTCTTTCAAGATCACAAAACATTATATTTTGTATTAAATATTATATAGTCTTAGACTAAATTCTATAGGGTCAAACTATAGATATAAAGAATGATGTTTTTATAATAGCAAGTTTATTCTCCAATTGTACCATACACTCTCTAACTGAAGAAAATTATACAGACAGACATGATTATAGATACAGACAATGTTTCAAAAATTAATTACACAATGCTCAGTATAAGTATTTGTGTTAATTATTCTCCATGTGCCATCCACAGCCCTCACTCCCATAGGATCATTCTTTTTTCTTTGTCCTGATAAGGAATTCATCCCTTAAAGTCTCTTCATTTTAACCATCAAGGGTGAATTTTATTTTCCCACAAGGACCCTAAGTGAAACGCTATTACTCACAAAGAGACAAAATAGGAACCAATGAGATCTCCTACCACATCATCCTAAACTTTTGGATCACAATTCATTTCATATTGTGACTTTAAAATTGATTCCTGAAAATAATGGTATCCATCATCTCCATTATCACTTCATATGCCTGAGTTGCTACTATAACTTGGCAAACATTTGCGCTTTGCAATATTACTATAGAGACAGTACATCCTAACGAGCCCTGCAAGACTTAGGACTCTATAGTTACTAGACGCTCATTACAAAAAGAACCATGGGAATTGGTCACTGGTACAGCACGCTACGGAAAAGGATCGACTTTGAACTAAGAAGCCTGGGTGTGAAGTCCCAGGACTGGCCCTTCTTAGCCTGTACAAGTGATCCTATACAAATCAGTTTACTTAGCTTTTGTTTCTTCACTTGTTAAATAGAGGAAATAAAAATCCATTTTATAGGATTGTTATGAGAACAAAAACAAACCATGAATATGAGTATTTTATGAAAAAGCAAAGTAACATACTCAGGATAGTTATTATCTTATATTTGAAGCAAAGATCGCTGAAATACCTGTACTAAGGATTTAGTAAAACATAAATAAATTTCAAGGCCAATAATAAAATACTAGGTACTGAGATGCTTCTGTTTTCCTCCAATGATCCCAGCCTAAAATTACAAAGGTTTGGAGAAACTGCAAACTAGTTAGACCTGGAAGGTCACCTGTGACAGGAACATGCTCCTCATCCCTGCAACACACTCACCACGTCCGTCAAAGTCCTGGGCTTAGAGAACTCAGGTGCTTCTGGATCACTCATTTGTTCATTCACTAAACAAATATTCACTGAGAGTTTCCTATGCTCCAGACACTGTTCTAAGTGTTGGGGACAGAGTGGTGTACAAAATATGCCATCAACGTATCTTAGCAACAATAACGGCATCTCCCAGAATTTGGTGTGCGTTTCTTTCACTGAAATCTTCATTTTATCTTCCTCTCTTGGTCCTATATTTTTTAACCTCTGGGTCAGGCCAGCTGCTGGACTCGCGGGCCTTGATCAAAGAGTTGACACACAGGGCCCATTGATATGCTTAACACATATGCCCTGAGAAAGGAAAGACAGTTTTACACAGAAAGAGAAGCCAACCATCTGGTCCACGTAAGTCGTGTTTCTAGAAAATTATAGAAAACTACCAAACTGCATAAAAGCTATTCTTAAAACCCCATATCACTTTCATTGTGGAAAATAACCCCTGCACTTATGTAAATAAAAAACCTAAGGCCTAATATTCATTTACTCATAAATTATTTCCTTGGACAAAATTTGCTAAGTGCCTACTCTCTATCTCAGCCTTTAGAATGAGTTTCCTAGGGACCCTTGCATACTTAAATACATAACATAAGACCATTCAGGAAGAGAATCTGGATTTTCTGACTGATTTCTGACTCTACTCTTATACTAAGGAATGTTAAAGAATGTCAGACATAATTTCTAATGTAGAGAGCTTACAATCTATTTGGGGACAGAGATATTACATATGGAACAGTTAGTAAAGCCAGTATTAAATATATCAATATTATATTTTCTCAATAAAGTGTTATTTGAGTGCTTATCAGAAAATCACAATCCAGAAATGCATTCCAAGTATCTTTGCCCTGCAAAATGAGGGTCTGAGAAATGTACAGTAGAGAGAACTGACACATTGTGTTCTTGGAGACTTCCAAAGTAACAAGCCCGCTGGACTAGTGAAGGGGATGAAGAAGACACTCCTATAAAAGTTAAAAATCACAGTGAAACAGTTCAGACCAGATGTCCACAGAGGGGACATTCTGATAATAAGGTAGTACTGCATTGTGAAGACAAATGAGCAGCTTATCATGATTCTCATTTATTTAGAAAATGAAGTATACATTTGTTAAAACTTCACTGGCTTCATATATAATGCTTTTTTACTATTTTTAGACTCACTAGACCCCTACTTTTTTGATAAAAGTGAAAAATAGCTTGAAAAAATGTTAACTTGCTAAGTAGGCCTGCAGGAATATATGGCACTTCATATTTTTTTTTTAATTAAGAAGCAGATTCCTTTTGTAAAGCAATTGAAAGGTAATTCTTTCACCACAGATACACACAAGAGTGAGGTCCGTTTTTTCATAATTTCAACATATGTTAATTGAATGCCACTCTAGGCCTTGGCATTGTGAATATAATACGAATAGAGTTAACCAACTCTCAAAAGAAACAAAATAAAGTAGAAAGGGATTATTTTTTAAAAATAGCATAACATTCGTTGGCTAAATACAGAAATGAAGAAATTAGCTTCATAGTCAACCAGATGGTAAATCAGCTTTTGCTTGGCAGAAACCTTCCAAATGGGATACCTAAAATATTAATAAGCCGGTAAAATAACTTGAAAGAAAATACTTTTAATAAACTAGCCCCAAGAGATAAATCTGTGGCCTGAAGAAGGTTAGTCAAAACTGAAATTGTTGAGAACTCTGAGCAAATGGATATTTTGGATACACAACTCAGGAAAATTACACCTTTTTAGTGTCCGTGAATCATTATTTAGAGCAGTTGTTCTTAATTAAGGGCGATCGCCTCTCCACTCCCCAGGAGACAGTTGGCAGTAGCTGGAGATGTTTTTGATTTTCACAACTGGGGAAAGGACTTCCACTGGTGTCTAGCTGGTAGAGGGCAGGGATGCTGCTAAACATCCTACAATGCACAGGTGGGCCCCTACAACAAAGCCCTGCCCTCACCAAAAATGTCATCATTCCAAGGTTAAGAAACCTGGATTTAAAATATCTAAATGATGATGAAAAGCCAAAGAAGGAGTGACCTAAAGAATTTCAGGCCAATTGAACTTGAGTAAGTCCTCCGACAGGTTTCACCAGTATTCTATTCTCAATCAGTAATAACCCTACACTTAAAATAAGAAAATTAGACCAAGTTAAGGAAGCTTTCCAGAATCCAAAATTAAACAAAATTCAATTATAAAGAAACAGGTGCTTTATTTAATCAGACTTAGGAGTAGCATGCCACAAAATTATGCATCACAATGTACTTGCCTATATCTATAATTTGATTTATGACTGCTGCCTCTAGAACACTGTAGCTCATGGTCCTTTCTTGGTCAGAAATTTCGTTCCAATTGAACGATGACAACAACAAAATCACTTTATATTTCTGTGTACATAACCTTTAAAATATTTGTACCTCTGATATATTACAATGATGACTGCATGAAATGCACAAGAATGATTTTACCATCACCGAAGATAACCGACTGAAGAGTAGTCAAGGTGTTATTACGTATTTGATTCAGAAGACCAAGACTTGTTTCTATCCTTGATAGTACTGAATAGACAAGTACCAGTTGAATATTATTATAATTATAATCAACTGAAATGAACAGTGTTTTATTATTGCCTAAGCAGAGAATGTGACATAGAAACAATTCATGTCCAATGACAACAATCTAGGACTTGTGCACATGCAAGACACACAAGCAATATTCATCTATTAGAATTTTGTTTAACACACATACAGTGCTTACAAGGCACTCTTATAAGAGCTTTGAAAACTAACTCATTTAATCCTCATGGAAATCCTATGAATTAGATGCTATTATAATTCCAATAAATATGGATGTGGAAAATGAGATATAGAGAGGTTAATTCTCACACCCACGTCATTAGAACTTAATTACATCTCGCCTACATTATGGTTACAATTGCTAACTGATCTTCCACCCCCCAATCTTTCTCCCTCCAATCCATATTCTACAGTGGCACCAGAGCCATTTTTCAGTAGCATATCTACTCATTAATTTCTCTGCTTAAAAATTTCCAATGGCTCTTGATTTCTTTCTAGATTATTATGATTAAAAATAAGCAACAGTATTAGCAAAAAACAGCTCATATTTTTAGTGCCTTCCATGTATAAAGCCCTGCATTAAACACTTTACTTGCATTATCTTGTTTAAACCCAGCCGTCGTGGTATAGAATACAGGATTTGCCACAACCTGACCCAAACCTACAGCTTTTTCCATGCTTCTATGCCTTTGTATGGACTGGTTCTTTCCTTTCATGACTTTCTTTCTCTTTTCTTTCTGGTGAAGTCCTGCTCTTCAGCAACCCCAGAGATAGGCATTCTATTCTTTGTGTTCATACTTCACCTCAAACACCGCTGCTATTATAGCAGCGACCATGTCATATCATAGCCTATTGTTACACACCTGTCTCCTTCATCAGTGTTTGAGAAACTCATTCCACACTCGTTTATGTTCCTGGCACATAACAGGTACTAAACAAACTTATCGAATATATGTCTCAGGAAATCAGGAAAAGAAATTGGGTGTTTGTTGTCAATGATGAGCAGCAGGAAAATCCATATCCACTTCTTTGATCAAATCAAAAGATTTCATGCATGAGGTGAAATTTCAGGAGTCATTTAAAAGATAGAAGAAAAAAGTACTTGGCAGGTTTGAGAGAGATTATTTCTGTTTTCAAAGTGATGCTTGGGAAGCAGTATAAGAATGAGTGTACAAAAGAAAGCATTAAGTTGTCCTCCCTTGGACAAGAAGAGAACTAAGGGATAAAAGAAGAGAGGAGTGAAACAGATCAACACACTCAAGTAAAATTTTCCATATGAAAGTAAAGGTCTCCGAGGCGATGAGACAGGCAATGCGGAGACACTCAGAAGAGGGGCTTCCTCAAGTTGGAAGTGACCTTACCGTATCTGAGCTTCCATAACACTTTTATGGAAACACTATGGCTCAAAACTTTTAATTTTGCCTTTTTATTATTAATATGCATTTCTTATCTTCCCATATAGGAACTAAGCTCTGTTCATCACAATACTCTACCTAGCGCAATAATGAACACCTAATTAATGCCCAAAATGGGTTTGCTAATTGAATAGAAATCACAAGTGAAGCTTCTAAGGAGGCAGTGAAAATATGTTGGAGTTATATTGAATATAAGAAATGTGAAATTACTTTGTATTCTATATTACGAATTATTGTTAAGATACAGCCTCAGAAAAGGTAGCAATGTCCCCTGAAACTATTCCCACTTCAGCTTTCCCTACAATAAAGTAACTTAATATTTCTATCACACCTTTCTCTGGAGCTCAGAGTGACGATACACATCCCATTGATCTACCCCACGTCGCCTGAGAGAACTAATGTGCAAGATATTGCTGACCCACAATTGACAAAGCAGTGAGTGAACTTTAAATAAGAGCCAAGAATAAAATTACAGTTTGAACTCCTAAGAAATAGTTACCTAACAAATGTACAGATCATGTGTAACACTAAACCATGTGTAATACTAAAAGTAAAATCTTAACGCAACAGAATAGATTTGCTTCCTAAGTATGTATCTAATATAAATAAGCTGAGCACTACTTATCTTAAAGATAGGAAGATATTTTTCCTCATGTATATATTCTGTAAAAGAGACTCATAAATTCATTACTGACGCTCGGTTCTTTGATAGAGTAGTTAAAGGGATATTTGCTTTCAAAATTTTCAGCAGATATCTAAAGCAATCTCCAGTAAAATCCTAAGAAAGAGATAAGATAAAAGTGAGTTCATTAAGTAGTAACAATCAGGAAAAACGATCCTACAAGTTTTCCTTCCCTCTTCATACAGGCAGAAACCCTGTGGTCTTCAACTGTGGTTTCAAGATAGCCCCCATACCATGAGTATCTAACACTTAAAATCATTAAGGTTTTCCCAGGCAACTACTTTTTATTTCATAATCTGATTTTAAGAAAGCTGTACTGAGGTGTAGGGGGGAAAACAACTCTTTAAAACATATTTCATGCTCTGTCCTGTCAAGTTAGTGTTCATCAATACAAGGTCATCAAAACAAACTCTGAATGTTCCAGTTCCATAATCTCTATTTCAAAGGAAGGAAATGGAACAGAAAGATGAAAAGCATACACCTCGGAGAATAGGCCCCCTGGGGAAGGATGAAGGCCCCTATGAAAAACCTGATTCCATTTTTCTAACATAAAGAATGAGGACAGAATAAAAGGGTGACCCTCTAAGAAAATAGGAACACAGGGAACACCCACTGCAACTCGCTAGGAACTCCAGATTGTGGCTCACTGCGTAGGTGACATCCATGGCTGACGCACTAACAGTAAAATATTTGCTGGGATGCTTTTTTCGAGCAATGGTGACAGGTCTGTCCTGAAGCAGCCACAGAAGATCACCTATTCCCCTGGAATGCAGCCTCCAAAAGACTGACTGTGCTGATAAAATTTAATGAGCTAAAAACATTCAAAGAACCTAGGACAGGCTATGACACACAGTAGATGCTGAATAATTAGTGTGGCTTATTTATATGACCTCCTTCGCTCCAACAGCAGTATGTTTTGAAGATTTAACCATGGTTTTTGTCTAGGAAATTGATGAATTTCCATGCTGACTTTTTTTTCCCGAAAATTCATCAGAATTGTGCAAGCTGATTTTTTAAAAAATGGAATGATTAAAACCTCTCTTGGTTTTCTGAGATGAATCCCAGTGGAGGGAATAAAGAAAGCTTGAATCAAACATAGTAAGATATTTAAAAAGTGAGCTAGAAGAGGTGTGAGAAGAATGTAAAAGTATAGCAGGAGCCACAAACATAAGCTTTATTTTTTTTAAAGGTTAATAATATACATGGGCATAAGAAACTATTAATAAAAACATAGGTATGGGGAAAAGTCCAATTGGATCTTGAATATTTTATAAATATTACTGCAGTTTGACATCAAAGACATCATAATTTGGATATTAGTAAGACAGTGGATACAGTATAGATGTAGATGAAACCAAGTCAAACTATGCTGGACTCTAGCTAAAAGGCTACGAGATCATGCAGACAACCTCCATCATAAAATAGGAATGTCAAGCCACTCCGTTTCACAAGAACCCCAAACGCAATCAAAATAAATCAACAGCTTTGAGCAATCAATAAGCTGTCCCCTAGCTTTCCTCTTCATCCCTGTCACTCTTACTGGATTTCAGTCTGCTAAC
Organism: Equus quagga; assembly: GCF_021613505.1. Taxonomy (NCBI): domain Eukaryota; kingdom Metazoa; phylum Chordata; class Mammalia; order Perissodactyla; family Equidae; genus Equus; species Equus quagga. Next base: position 88,066,941 of record NC_060269.1, read on the forward strand.
ATGTTTTTTGTGTTTATAAGGTATTAGGTGTATATTATAGAACCTTAGACGTTTCTCACTGAAAGCATCATCTAGGCCACCTCCTACAGTTATTGAGGTTGCTCACTGCACAGGGGCACCTGGTGGAGAGAGAGGAGAGGTGAAATCTACCTCATGTTCTGTTCATGCACCCCAGCACGGGCTGCATCTTTCTGAAGGATGAAGAGCCTTTTCCTAGTTCACGTAAAGGTGCCGTATGAACTAGCGTCAGCCCTGTGCATTGCTACAAACCCGTAAATGGGCTCTGTGCCATTGTGATTCCAGTATAGGCTCTGGTCTAAACCATATTTGGACTTAAATCCTAATGCCACCTCTTATTGTAAGCGTGGCCTTATCCAAGTTATTTAACCTGTCCAACCTGTCTCTCATGTAAAATGGGGATAATATCATCTACCACACAGGGCTGCCGTGAGAACTGCAGATCTCGAATGGCCACAGGACATCATTTTATGTTCAGATATTCAATAGACGATAAATACTATTATTAGTAACTCTCTCGTTCTGTGATAGAAACTTTATTTAACTAAATTAAATTCCTATCAATTAAATGGTTAAAATTTTATACAGTGTGTATTCAATGTTTACTAGTTGCAGACTAATAGTAGACACAACATTAAAGAACAATAGTTATGCCAAGAATATGGTTATTAAATATCAAATGCTTTAGATCACCAGGGAATTTGGTAAAAATGTAGCCCCATCTGAAGATTCTGATTCAAGGGCCCAAAATAGGGTGTCAGGATTCTGCAACAGAATTCTCCAGGTAATGCTGACACACGTGAGCCACACTCTGCAAAACTAGGCTACATGTAGAGAATTTTGTTATCTTCAAATGAGCCTGTGAGTAATAACTGATAAATTATCCAATCTCCAAAAGACTAGCTAGATACACAAATATAAACCATGGGCACAGAATTGGGTAGTTCACCAGCACCTTTGTAGGAAAATGAACAGCCTATGAAAAGATCAATTCCATCATACTGTAATCATGTCAGGATTACAGGCTCAGGGTCAACAAGAAATGTGTTTATTGATATGCTTGTTTCCTATAAAACTTTCATTCTGATGTAAAGAAGTCAGTAGAATCAAATTCTTTAAATATTTTGTCTCATTTTATTATCTAGAAAATTTCCTCCACAGAAGAGAAAAATAACCTTTCTTCCTGCCGACTCATCTATAAGGCATTTATTTATTTGTAAGTTAAGTGACCCTGGTTGCTAACTATATTTACATATTATGATGACAATTCCACTTAGAAATTTAACATGCTCCCTTAAATATGCTAAAAACCTCTAAAATAACATTTTCAACAATATGCCTTCAAATTCTTCTAAATTACACAATTATCCTTGCCTGAAATTTTGGTAATTATGACATTTTCCCACCATTTACCCTTAAGGTAAAGAGAAAAGCGTTTCTGAGTTGCTTTGTGTTTTGTTTTTGTAAAGCCACTTTGGAATCCTGAAAGATAAAGAGAGCACAATCTCTTAGACTAGATAGATGGAAAATAATTCAATTTTGGCTTGGTGTGAAAATGTCACCACTTTAGAAGGAAAAGCATGCCAACAGCATTTACCCACAGTCTTCACATAAATTCTAAATCTGTATAATACTGTGACAGTGGCCCAGATCATGGGCCTTTGGAGAGAGATGTCATTCTTTAGTCCCAATCTTCACTTTATCACTATATTATATCACAAGGAGAGGAACATCACGTACACAAGCTCAGTGAATCCCACAACGGGTTTTACTGAGAACCAAGCACCCAGCACATTACAGAATCAGAGTGAAGCACAGATCCCTGAATCCCAATAGTGCACAGAATCTGGAAAGATCCTCCATACCCTCATGCAACAGCCACAGAGCATTTAGTGACTCAACTAGCAGTCTTGGCCATATTTGCATTATGAATTAAGGAGAGGAAAGAAATAAATGAAGTTTAGCGTCATTAGGAAAAGTCTCATTTACATTAATGAGGCTGTCAGTGGCACAAATAATAAACACTTACATTTATTTAAGGAGGGCTTCTGTTTACTCCTCCAGAGGGGCTATCCTAATCATATTTTGATTAAGACATGTCCAAAACTGGTTTACATTCTTTGAGACATAGCAGTGCATGGTGCTGAGGATGTGCTCTGGGGCATATACGGTTGCAAGCTATAACTGTAAGTTATTTTTTTAAATGGGAAATCTAGAAGTCAAGTACAGTACTCAGTTAAGTACTTTAGTTCTCCTCAAAAGAAAATTTAAGTGACTTAATACATTATTTTCATCTTAGAGTTAACAGTGAAATTAGATGACCCATGGGAAGTGTTAGACATGTAATAAGTATCCTTAAATAGTAGAGGCCTTCCTTACTGTCTGAGAAAAGAATGTGGTCTCCATTTATGTATGGGCCTTTGTTCTCAGCACTGAATAGCTTACATTATCTGAATACATCGGATACCATTCTACCACGTCAAAGACTGGCAGAGCCACCTGGATGTGTGTCAGCCGCCAAAGGGCCAAATGACCAGCCCATCTGGCATGTGGTCATGTGGCTAGCAGGCTATTTACATACACACATCAGACAGAAAGATATAAAAGCAGCCAGTTATTTGAATAAGCAGGGGTAAAGGCAAGCCAAGACAAAGTGGGAAACTACAGTGCTACATACCTCTAAGCTGGCCCCAGAGGAAAAAGAAAAATGGTGTGATTGCACAATTCCCCTACTTTGTATCATGTGGATAAACTGAGACATGATAGCACGACAGCACGGTGTATTAAAACAGGCAAGAGTTTTGGAGGCAGGGACCTGAGTTCAAATCCTGGCTCTATCAAGTTCCAAGTTGTAAGACCTCGGGTATATTACTTAAGCTCTTTGAACTGGAGTCTCCACATCTAGAGAGTTGGGATAGTACCATCTACCTAGTTAGCTTGTTGCGATGTTTACAGATAATCCTGATAAACTACCCAGAACAGTCCCTGACCAAACAAGAATGTGTCATTCAAAGTGTATTTATCTTCACAGTGGTCTTGAATAAATCAAAGGTCAATTAAATACATTCATTTTCTTTCTCAAGCTTAGCCTACACACGGGTACTAATAAAACAAATGCCCTAGCGTTTTTCTATCCCTGTTAACTTTTGGTTGAATATTCGCCAGAACGATTCACAAAAAGTGTATTTTTCTAGAATCCAAACAGAAACTGAATTGAAAACCAGCATTATTATACATTAAGACACATATAATTTCTGTTTTCTATAAAACTTCTCAGAAAATTCCACAAGACAGGCATCAAACATTTCAGTGATGTTAGGAATGAGAGCTAAACAACTTGATAGCTTAAGCTTCTCCATTGACATTCTGATATAAACCATTTCTTTCTAACATAAGAGCTGCTGTTAACGTTGGTTAGTGTCCTTGATCATCACAAATAAATTATAACTTTATTGGCCTTTTAAATGGGTCATAGTGAGAGAGTTCCTGTAGTTTTTTGTGGGACTCATGAAAAATATGTACTATGCTCCTAAGAACATTTTAAACAGGTGAAAATTAGTTAAAATGAACATGAAGTGCAGTTTTATTAACCGAATAGATAGTACATTAATATCAGCAGTAGGTAGAAGATGCTAAAAGGGGAAGAGAAGTGACCCAAAGGTTGGAAATGTCACAAAGAAGAGCATACAGTCTGAAGAAGATGTGCGACGAGAGACATAGTGTTGAAGGCTTCCAGTTGGAGGGCTGCCCGTGTTGCCTTGGGAATGAGGATAGGAGAATGTGAACTAGAGGGTGCCAGTGCAGGAGTGTGGGTATGTCGGGATGGAGGTAGCAAAAAAGGGAGAGTATTATAGATAATATATATATATTACCATTTCAAGTTGTTCATAAGACCATCTGGCAGCACCAGGCCTTCCATTCACCTGATACTGGTCTCAGTCACGTTGTAACTTTCAATGTCTTGTCTCAATAATATTAGAGGCCTCCAAAGGTTAGTATCGGGGTGGGGAATTGATGAGCGGAGCACTAGCCGAGAAAATGGAGTAACAGCATCATTGCTTGTAAGTGAAACAGAATGTCATTTTGAGAGTCAATATATTGAGGGTTAAAGGGCTTGGGAAAAAGACCATTTAAGCCGACATGTTATAACCAAATAATATCTAAACTATAATTTGGCATAGGTTTTCTTAGCCAATTTTTCTGCTCTCAAATCCTCTTCTAACCTTTTATCTATCCCTCCAATATACTCTCTACTTGAGTTGTCATCTAGTTGTCATCTCCCTGAGTGTTTTGTAAGTACACCAAACATTCTCATCAACTTCATTGGTCAAATCATTAACCTTGCCTTATATTCCCTTTTCCCCATATTTGCCCATCTAGCACCAATCAATCCTAATTCATGTCTATACCCTCAAGATTTCCTGCACCAAGCATTTTACACGTTGAATATCTTCTGAATCAACACTGGTAGAATTGAGCACTATGCGGATAAAGGTGACCTAGATAAGCTCAATACCTTATAGATAAGAGAAAAGACAAGGGTATGTAGCATAAATTAGAAGATAGAAAGTGCAGAAATAGTTAGGAAACTTCCTTCCCCTTTATCATTGCCCACAATTGCAAATATTTATTATTGATCAAGAACCCACTGTGTTCGTCTTACATTAGAGATTATTGAAGCCTGTGTGACAGAAGTGGCATTCTCAGAGGGAAAATTATCTATGTTCACCCTCTTATCAAGGGGTCTCCTATACTAAATGAAATCAAAAGAGATAGATAACGTAGCTCAGTATTGATATTTGCTATATTCCCTGAGAAAATAGTACTGTAATCTAAGAAATCCATCAATGTCTCTAGCGACTTATCCACATCTCTCCTCCATCACCGGGGCACTCAGATTTATGGATCATTTGAAAAGTCCCTGACAACGTTTTCACCTTTTGCATCACAAAACTGCATAAATCGTGTGTGTTTTCCTACACTGAATGTAGAAATTAAACCTCTTTTTAATCCACTATTTGTCTTGCTTGGCTGGTTTATGGTAAAAAAGAAGGCCAATGATGTTTTTGAAGCATTAATTAATCACGTATAAAGGAAGGGTGCATAAAAAGGCTTCATCTTACTAGGTAAGCATGTTTTTAAATCCTCATAAAATACGATGTCACACCTCATCAAAGTTTAAAAAAAGGGAGGAGGAGACAACAATTAAATAGATTTTTTTAAAAAGTATAAAAACGACTTGCAAAAGTAACCATCTCCAGAAAAACATTTTTGCAAGACGGAATGTTGAAAATGATGCAGGAGAACATTTGACAACAAACCACAGACAAGGAGGGCTTTGAAGACAGACAAAGAGCTTTCTTTCATTTCTCTTTTATAATCAACAAGACTAAGAGGTTGCCAGGCCCAGTGAAGAGTTCAGTGGAGGGAACGGTGAAAGACTGTCTAACACATGACTATATCCAGTGCCTTGATCCTAAAGTCACCTGACGTGAACTGTATTCCTCCAAAAGCAAACACATTCAGATCCTGGAAGAATCTAACTGCTGCTTTGGAAAGGCTTTTGGGCCAACTCAGTTGCTCTGGGAAAGGCAACTAAAATGATGAACTTCAAATTATGATTTGATTGAGATCTCGTTTCATGTGTACATCCCTGTTTATCCAACAAAACTGTAAAACCATGTCACCCACTCCCAACCTTTCATTAATAATAATAAATATAATTAGTTATCTGATTTTCTTGACAGTGAACCGAGTCGAGGCCTGACACTGGTCCACATATCACAAGAAAAGGATTAGCCATGTGGGGAGAGTCAGACAGCACTGGGTTCAAAATCAACCTTGGGTAAGGAGCATAACCTCTCCAAGTCTTCATTAAAGTAGGATAATAAGTAGGTTAAAAAACATATATAGGACAATGGCACTCAGCTGGCGTTTGGTATGTACTAAAATGTGGCATTAAAAAGTTGAGGAATAATTATTCCCAAGGAGTTTAGAATCTAGGAAGCCATATAAAACAGATGACAATTTTTATAAAATGTCATCTAACTTGTACCCCTGGGAACAAATCATTCTTCACAGCCAATTTTCCTGGTTAGCAAGAATTTTACACCTCTAAGCACTTTTTAAAAATTATTTGAGTTAGAAATGTCTCTAAAAACATCTTATTTATTTCTTTGATTTTTCTCCATGATACCCTGAATATCATTTAATATTTTCACAACTCTGCAATTGCTTTATGAACTTCAGTTTAGGGCACTTTGAGGTCTGTGTGCTTGACTTTCAATGGTCTTAGATTGCTATAATTTTGAGGATTTCTGTGTGATATTTTTAGAAAGCCTCTTGTCCTATCATCAGATGTCACTTCTTAAAGCTGTCAGAGTCCCTGCCTGTAATATCACTTCTGCCTTCTAATTTACTGCTTTAAACCTACATTAGTCCTGGGAAGAAAAATCACTAAGCAGGTTAGAACTGCTCCTATATTTTGGACAAATATTATATATTCATTCAAAGTTATAAATATGTATCAACCCTATCAATGGGAAATGATTTTAGAAATGACTAATGAAATAATAAAAGCAAAAACTCACAGTTTTTCAGCCTAAAGTTTAAAATATCAGCCTGACAAAATATAAATAACATTAAACATTTAATAAACTGGGTGAGCATTGCAGTAAGCTTGACTGATGAAGGATTAATATCTTTATATGCAAGTTCATATAAACCAGTTAAGAAAACATCGAAATAAAAGGCAATATGAAAAGGAAGTCACAAAAGGAAAAACGGAAATTAGTGAATGAACATGTGAGAAAATGTTTAACCTTTTTTTAACAACCTAAGAAATGCAAATTAGTCTTTTGCTTATTAAAGTAACGACTTCTAAAAAATTTTTCAATTAAAAGAAAAGTTTTTAATTTTGTGACAGGTATATATTGATTGTTCCACTTTGGAAAGCAATTTGGTAATCTGTATAAGGAGTTATAAACATGTCCACAATCACATAATATTTAGAAAAGCAAATAGGCAAAGACAGCATGACGATGATATTTGTTGTTAAAGTTGGAAGGGAAATTGTAGTTGTCCAAAAATAAGGCATAGATGAACGAAGTTATGTTTATTAAGTCAAATATAGTTATGTGGTGGGGGATGAGCTAAAGCTGCTAAACATAGAAATTTAAATATACTATGAAGCTTCTGTGTTTGAAACAGCGAAGTATTGGCTCGTGCATAGACAGATAGACTAACAGAACAGAAGAGAAAATTCACACATGGACCCACGTACCACAGAAATGTGTTACATGATAAAAGTGTCACCTCAAAGCACTAGGGAAAACGACGGACTTTTGTTGGGAAAACTGGATAGCCATTTAGGAAAACCATAAAAGTGGATCCTACCTCACATCATATACCAGAATAACTCCAAATGAATTCGATATCTAAATGTAAAAGAAAAAAAAAACACAAAAAACAAAACCAAAAAAACTGAAAGCATACAAGTACTAGGAGAAAACAGAAGTACAGGGAAAGCCTTTCTAATTATGATTTGAAATCCAGATGCAATAAAAGTCTGAAAAATTAGATAATATAAAATTAAGGAAGCTTCTACATGACTTTAAAAAAAAGCAAAGTCAAAAGACTAATGACAAAGAAAATATTTGCAATGTGTATCACAAAGACTAAATCTTTAATTTATCATTTGAATATATAAAAGCTCTTAGAAATTGAGGAATGCAAAAACCAAAATCCCAACAGAAAAAAAATGTACAAAAGAATGAAGTTCATCAAAAAAAGATACACAAATTTCCTGGCCCACAAAAATAGGGAAAAATAGAATTCTCAAAATAAGAGAAATGCAAATTATAACTACAGCTATTAGACAGACAAAAATGTTAACATTTGACAGCATATTCTGTTGGCAAGTCAGAGCAGAAGCAAACATTGTTACACACCCATGAGGGATGTGGGAGTGCAATATTATATAACCCTACAGATAAGACAACAGCTAAAAAAAACTACATGCATTTACCTTAAAGATTCACATCTAAAATTATGAAACAACATATATTCATGATTTACTTAGAAAAAGTAATAATAACGTTATAATAATAGTAATAATTTTGAAATATAAAATACGGAAATAGCCTGAATGCCCACCCATAGGAGACAGGCTAAAAAATTTCTGACACTGCAACACAATGAAATCGTATGAAGCTGTAAAAAGAAAAAAAAATTTTTAAAAACAAAGAAGAGTTCTGGGAGCCACTATTGGAATGATTTACGGGACATATTACCAAATGAAAAAACAAGAGGATCTAAGAGTATATATACTATAACTGTTGTGTGATAAAAAAAGAAATAGAAGAATACATATATCTTAGTTTATTTATTCCTTTTTACATAGTTCGGGTTTTTAAACTATGTAAAAGACTTACCATTCAGAAAATAAAATTAAATCCAAAAGAATAAACAATGTGCCCCTCTGCTGGGAGGAGATCTGAGAGCACAGGAGTACGCTTGGCTCCTGCACGCAGGGCAGGCTGAAGGTTCTGGAGGATAAAGCCCCAGGCTCCAGCTTCCTAGATGAGTTAATTCTGAAGAATATTCTACATCATTTCTCAGAGGACTCCCAGCAGGACTGGACCCCATGGCCCAGAGCTGTCACCTACTCCATGAACGCCCTTCATTGACTTTTCTACCTCCCTGTGGGGCTTCTCCACTCCTTCAATGTGATTTCTTCCATCACCTCCCCCAAAATGACTTTCACTCAAATCCTTGTTTCAGGGTCTGCTCTTGGGAGCACCCAAACGAAGGCAGGTTGTATCACTTTTATTCAAAAATTTAAAATAATTTCCGTATTTTTTATTAATGCAAAGACAACACACCACCCGGTTGGGCCAGCTGGGCCTGTGTAAGCTTGTAGTCAACAGGTCGCTGGACAAGAACTTTAGACAAGTTTAAGGGCTTTCTGGGAAGTTGAGAATAAATGTGGCTTCCTTCACGTCCACTGCTAACTCTTTTCTCTCTGCCTTTCCTGATTCAGATGGTTACTAGGTCTACAAGCGGCTGGGATCCAAGAAGAAATCCCTGTGGCCTCTTCCGCTGTGGGCTGAGTGAGCTCTCTATCTGTACGCCTAGTCTCTCAGGGTCCCAGGAATTCACGGAGGGAAAGAACCAAAAAGTCTGAGCCCTCCTGGCCTCTGAGTGTGGGAAACTAAAGGATAAAAGAGCAGAGAGGCTTCTTCCAGGCATCTTAACAGAAAAATAAAGGCCAGTTATCTCCCTCCACCTTGAGAGGCTCGAGGGAAGAAGCCACTTTCTTGCCTTTTTTAGCTTGAGGCTGCCTGCCTGCCTTGCCTCATGACCCCTCTTCCATCTTGAAAGCCAGCAATGGGAGGTGGGGTCTTTCTCATGTCACATCACCCTGACACTGACTCTTCTCCCTCCCTCTTCCGTATTTAAAGGGCACTTGTGATGACACTGGAACCATCTGGATAAACCAGGAAAACCCCTTTATCTTAAAACTAATTCCATCTGCAAACTCAGTTCCCCTTTGCCAACTAACCTAACATATTCACTGGTTTCAGGGTAAACATTTTTGGGGGGTCAGTATTCTGCCTACCATAAATGGTGTATATCTTTCCTTGACATTTTCTAGTTGATCAATGGCCGATTTCTAGGAATGCTACTATTTTATCTATATTAATCTTAAATCTAGTGAACATGCCAAACTCATTTCTAAATTGCTCTAATGATATATCTGATTCCCCTCTTGGATTTTCTATTTAGTCAATTTCATTCTTTGCAAAATGTTCTTTTTCTTTTCCTTTTAAGTTCTTGCACCTCTTCTTTTTTTGCCTTCTAAAGTTGGCTAGGACATCTAGTAAAATGCTGAATAGTGGGGATAATCACAGGAATTTTAATTCTTTGCTGACTTTAATATTTTGTCAATGTTACATTAAGGGTTTTGCTTTTATGTTCACAAATGAGAATACACTGTAATTTTTCTTATTTTATCCTTATATCCATTTTTTTTGGTGGGGGGAAGATTAGCCCTGAGCTAATATCCACTGCCAATCCTCCTCTTTTTTGCTGAGGAAGATTAGCCCTCAGCTAACATCTGTGCCCATCCTCCTCTATTTTATATGTGGGACATGTGCCACAGTATAGCTTGATAAGCAGTGCATAGGTAGGTCTGTGCCCAGGATCCGATCTGGCAAAACCTGGGCTGCCGAAGCAGAATGCGTGAACTTAACCACTGCGTCACCGGGTTGGCCCCCTTATATCCATTTTTAACATCAAAGTTATACTACCTGCATAAAGTGGTTTGCTTAGATTTCTTATTTTGAGTCTCTGATCCAGTTTGCCTAAGATAGGGATTTTCTGCTTTTACAAGTTTTTTAAACTATGCCTATAAATACTTGGGCTCAGTGTCATTTGGAGATGGGGGGCAATAAGACATTTTACCCTTAATTTGCTTTCCTTCACGGTTATTATTTATACATGATTTCTATTTTTCTAGGCTAGGTTAATAGTTTATAATTTGCTGGAAAATCATCCACTTCATTTAAAATGTCAAATTTCCTGCCAGAATATTGTCATACTTCCTAAAATCCCTTTTGTATCTGTAGTTGTAATGCATTTTCCTTCCCAATGCTGTTGATTTGTGCTATCTCCCTTTGGTCTTGTCCCATCTCTAGATGATGGTTTCTCTTGCAGCTGCCTACAGATGGTTTTGCTCCATGAACAAATCCTCCTGTGAAAAAAGGAGATGAGAAGGCATCTGAGAGAGGAATAAAAGGTCAAAGCACCTGCATGAGGCTGTTTCTCCCGGTAGAGACGGGAAGATGTGAGCGAACTTAGAAAAGAGGAGAGTGTTTAAGGATTTGAATAAATATCTGCAGAACAGTCTACTGGAGTGGCCTGCTATAAATTAGCCTCTATGAATATGGAAAGAATTCTGTAACACCTTTGTTACCCATTTAACTCCATAATTTATTTTGCATATTTCAGACCCTCATAAATATTTCATAAAGTGTTACTGACATTGGAATTTTAGACAACGTAAAACTATTTATATAATAACTCTGACTCACTTGTGACTGACACTTTGCATACACAAAGCAATAGATAATATTAGAGATGATATTTAGTGCAAAAGGCAATTCAAATATCTCTTTCTTAAACTCATTAAGAAATAAATGGATTACATATAATAGAACTTCTAGGGATATGACTAGCTACTGAATGTGGAAAAGGTGAGCAATGTGGCAAGGAAGTAACACAACAAAAGGCATACACCCTGTGTGCAGTATTATGCCAAAAGGGAAGACTTTGCGCCATTATAGAATGAAAGTTGCAGGAATTATATTAAAATGGACCATTCCGAAAAGATATTCAATAAGACTGATGAGGAGATAATTTCCAGAGACAAAAATAGGAATGTGGACGTTTCATAAGAGAACTAATTGCTGGTAAAGTCTACACACAGATGTCAGGACCCCTGTCATGGCAGCTCTGAAGTAGAGCAAGTGAAGATATGACAACTGTGACTACGATCGAACCTCTATGAGAAACACTAAAATTATAGACAAAGAGGATCAGGCAATCTGAAAGTAGAGAAGAGAATCCATCACAAGAGGTAAGAAATTCATGGAAAAATACAAAGCAGTAGATAAGAAAATGTTTCACGATATTAGATACATTGGGTATCTATTAGTTTACCACCCAAATATCGCTTATTCTTTTGAGAAATTCTCTTTAGACCTCTGGCTCTGGTGTTAGCTGACTAGGATAGTGTCCTGCTCCACTGGCTAGGATGTACATACTCTATTGAGCTGAGCTAATCGGAGCCTAGTGAGGAGAGTGATCCAACTTGTGAGAGGAGAAGAGAACTCTTTTCTTTTTCCATTAAGAGTCCGTGGGAATTCCAGCGAGGTTTTCCCCCAGAAGGTTCCCTCGCTGGGGGCGAATGCAGTCTCAGAGAAAAACGCCATCATGCTGACAGAAAAAAAGATGAACACAGAATCCTGAGAGTGGTCAGTCCCAGTGCTAGTCAGCCCTAACATTAGCCACACACCAACCCTTCCTAGAGTTTGCTTATATGAGCCAATAAATTCTTCTTTGTGTCAAAACTATTTCAAATTAGTTTCCTGTCTTTAATACATAAAGACTCCTGCCTAGGAGACCAGATGTACATGTACAATGTAGTTATAAAAAAAAAAATACAAGAAACCTTAAAAAAGACAAAGAAAGGAATTCCAAACAGGGAGTGTTTAGGCCGCTGGACAGGAGAACTGAAATTTGAACAAAGAACATGCTTCTCCTTAAATGTGGTGTGCTACTAATTTCCCACTATTTTCATAAGTGGAATAAAAATTATGGTTACCAGACAGGTAATGAAGTATTAGTAGCTCCAGGGGCCAAAAACAACCACTAAAATAGGAAAACCCATGTGGTTGAACACGGTAGCAAGAGGGAAAAGATTTAGGCTTCCTCCAGACTGAAATCGTGCTCAAGATTCAAGAGTCTGTGTTTCCTCTTCACTCAGAGTGTCCATTGGAGGTTTGGCAGCCACTTCCGAACTGACAGTACCAAATAACTTCTTTCGTAATCCTCTTTGGAGTTTGATGGCAAATTCCCTGTGGAATCACCTCTTGATTGAGAGGTTCCTCAGAAAAGCAAAGGTCCAGTAGTTGTTACTGCCATCCATTTGTGTGTAGAGCAGAAAGTGAAATGACAGGGGCAGTGCTCAGGATCCACAAAGAGAGACAAATTCAGATTAATCCAAGAGGCAGGAAATGTTTGCCATGGCCAAGCATTTATCAAGATGGTCCACATCTCTAACCTGGAGAACAGAGTCATCCATCCTTTTTTGCGTACTCTGTGCTCTTAAGCGTGAACAATTGAGAGAGTACCGCTTTTAATTAGCCTCTAATTCACTTGAACCTCTTTGTGACAATGGGAAATAATGTAACCACTCTCAGCCCCTGTTTCTTCTGTAGCAAAGAATGGCTCACCATTATCATGCAACATCTAACATTCTTAGTTTTGTATTTGTTACATGTAAATTAAATAAGCTTTTTCTTTTAGGAAAAAAACACAACTTTTGGGGACAAGTTATGCAGAAATCTGACCAGGACTCAGGCTCTTCAAAGTTCACTTCAATTCATTAGTCATGGCCCACAGTGCTAAGTTATCCTAGGGAGCCCCAAATTTCTAAACAAACCCAAAAGGCAGGACAAATTAAATAACCCCTTAGCATCTAGCTGGCAGTACTTGGTAAAATACAGTAACCTCAACCACTCCATAGCTAAGTACCCTCTGGCAGCATTTTTAACATCTACAGCACACAAATTATAATGGCCCTATGTGACTGAAATTTAACGGATAATTACAACAGGCCAGGCTCTAAGTTAGAGTGTCTCTAACAAGTACGACAGCAATAAAAATAATAACCTAAATAATAACTAAAAGAAGGCTAATATTTACTTGTACTCACATTTTGGCAGGCATTTTGCTAAGCATTATCTCATTTAATCCTCACAACACTATGAAGTAGGAACTACAATTATCTACATGTGACAGTTGAGGCTAACTGGGGTTAAGTAATTTGCCAAAGGTCACATGGTTAATTGGTGGAGGAATGAGACTGGAACCAGACTGCCTATTATGAGTTGAACTGTGTTCCCCCAAAAAAGATACATTAGAGTCCTAAACCCCACTACCTCAACACATGACCCTATTTGGAAATAGGCTTGTTGCAGATAGAATTAGTGAAGATGAGGTCACACTGGAGTAGGGTGGCCCCTAATCTAACATGACCAGGGTCTTTATAAGAAGATGGCCATGTGAAGACAGAGAGACATACAGGCAGAACGCATGTGATGATGGAGGAAGAGATTGGAGTGATGCAGCTGTAAACCAAGGATGCCAAAGATGGCGGGCAAACCACCAGAAGCCAGGAAGAGGCAAAGGATTCCCCAACAGGTTTCAGAGGGAGCACAGACCTGCTGACACCTCGACTTCAGACTTCCAGCCTCCAGACCGTGAGACGATAAACTTATTTTAAACCACCCAGTCTGTGGTACTTTGTTACAGCAGCCCCAAATAACTAATACAGATCCTAGCTCCAAAGCCTTCACAGTGCCATGTTTTAGTACCACACTGGCTTGACGTCTTTCCTGGGTGATAAAACAAACATTTAATTACATGTAAATAGTTATAATTTTTCAATTTTATCATACTCTAATTACATGAAGAGCCACATAAGACAGATTCTTTTTTTTTTTAATCAGAATTCCTGTTCTCTGCCTCAGCTGTGGTAAACATAATTTTCGTAGTTATTTTTAAATATTTTACAAAATAGTTTAATTCTATCCTTTTAAATTACTGGAATAGCCAACATCTATCCTGGAGCAATTTTCATCTTCAAAAAAGGATTCTTTGTATTTTGTGAGTGGCTGTTAGACTCTTTTATTTGAATTACCACACTCGAAGATCTCATCTAGAAGAAACAGACTTACACAAGGGCCGGCAAACAAAACAAGTTTACACAATACGCAGGTCCTACGCAGCCAACATTTTACTAGAACAGAGACATGGATTTTCCTTCTAAAAGAAAGAAACGGTAGAGAGAACAGAGACTCAGAGGAGAGACAGAGGGAGGATATACTGAAGACATATTGTCACGGAAGTGATGGAGAAAGAAATGGACATAAGAGAAAAAACAGGATGAGTTAAGCAGAGGAAGAAAAATGAGCCTGAAGCTAGGAGAGGAGGCATGCAGAGAACCTGGGAAGGAGAGGTGGAGGGAAAGAGAGAGACAGAAAGAGCAAGGGAGGGAAAGAGGAGGTGGGAGGGAAACTGGAGGGGGGAAATATGCTGAATATGTGTGAAGGTGTGAAATTTTGCCTGTCTGTTTATCGATATGCGTGGCAGACATTTTCCTCAGGGTCCTAGCGCCAGCTGAAACAGAATGAAAGGAACCACATTCCATGGCACTTTCTCCTAATGATAACTACCCAGTCAGAAAACCCGAAGGAGGAAAAATACTCTTAAAAACTCTCTCTTTTTTTCAATCTTGGCAAAGTCTTCTCCCTGAAACAAAAGAGCAGTGTACATTCCTATCACTTTATTTTGAAGAGTCCCTTTTAAGAGCCGCCACATTACGTGCAATACTCGATCACCATCAAAGCCCAAGTTTTCTAGTGCCAAGAGCCAAGTGTGCTGTGGTTTGATCTCTGAGAAATATTTCTGGATAGTAAAGATCAAGGGCCATAAATATGGAGGCACATCTTGTCACCATGCTATCTTTGTGCTCTTAGAATATGATATTTATTAGGAGCAGGACTTTTCCAGGAAAACACAGAACTACAGCAGTCCATCACACAAAAGGAGCATTTTTAATGGATTGTATTTAATTTATAAATATAAATTTAATTATAATATATTACAAATAAAACATACAAATATAATTAAAAATCACATGAAAAGTCCTGGGGTTCCAGTAAAGTAAAATCATCCTTTAATATAATCAAACCGGGAAAAGCATCACGAAAAAGCAAAACTAAAGTTGCAGATTCCAAACCAGACTTTTATTCTGCTCTAAGAACAAACATGCTGCTGGGTTAGAGCAGATGAGCATTTCAAAATACATGTTCTTCAAGGGAACATGTCCTTCAGGTACTGCTTCAACTTTTAGTGCTAGAGAACGTTTCTAGATTTCATACATCGATAATTTCGTCCTCTTTCTGGAACATGTTGCATATGTTTCTAAATGTGAGTGTCTTTTTATAATCTAGACATCTCTTTTTCTTGTATTTTAGTGGTTTTTTTAATTCAATTAAGAAATTTCCAGTTAGGACATACAAATAAAATATAATAATAGAAAGCAGAATTTTATAAATGATCAATCAGTTGTATAGCTAGAGAATTCTCTAAAACTTCAGACACTGGAGTGATGGCTCACTGCAAGAACAGACTGGAGAAGCTTTCACGGAAGCACAGGACTGGAACCACACCTGAGACGACTCAGACAAGGACAGAGGAGAGAATTCCAGGCAGGGAAAGGCCTAAAGAAGGGAGAAATATTGGAATGTGGGAGGAGGACAGTCGAAAGACTAGCCTGTGAGGAAGAACAGACAAAGAAATAAGGTTGACTGGCTCAATTAGGACTGGCAAGCCTCGGCAAGAGGACGCCACTGTCAATTCAGGGAGAGAAGAGAGACAGGAAAAAAGCAGTGGTTTATAACACTGAACTAGCACAATATGAAGGATGGATTTAACTGCGACAAAGGCCAAAGCGAGATGGGTTAAACTGTTGCACAAAACAGCAAGAATCCAGGCACCAAATGGCAAGCGCCTGGGGCAGGGTGACAGTGGTGGGAATGGAAGGAAGGAATATTACACACGATGAATTAACAGAGCTCAGAGACATGGTGCTGGAGTTTTATCTTTGGGATCTGCATTGTGTTTCTCTTTTGGCTGGTGATGACAAAATTTTTATCTTTTAGCCGTTAGGTCAAATGCTTAAGAATCGAGCAGAGAAATAATCCTTTTTTTTTCAGCTTTATTGAGGCATAATTGACAAATAAAATTGCAAGATACTGAAAGTGTACATCACAGAAAAATACTCTTTGAAACCTGTAATTTAAGAATGGAAGATCACTCCTGAAACCTTCAAAATAAACCACTCAATTCTGCAAATGTTTCTCTTAAGATGGTCTCTCTCTTTTTGAAAGCTGGCATTTTTAGTGCACTATTTTCATTAATAATAATCTTGCCCTTGTTGCCCCCAGATTATTTTCTTTGGGTATATTTGAATCAGGATTTCAGGGAGGAAAAGGATTTTTATGTTTTCCCATCCACTTTACATAAGAGGAACCAATGAGCCATGTGAAGGTGTGGTTAATTGAGATGTGCTTCCCATGCAACGGAAAAACTCAACGCTGAGGCCATATATCTGGAAACTTCAAAAATCTGCATCAATGTTAATTACATAAGAATAGCAAAGAAAATTTTTTTTACTAGTGCTGAAAAGGAAAAGAAATATGAAAAGATTCATGGACTTATACACATCAACTTTCTTTATGAGCAAAGACTTCAAGCCGCTCCTCAAAGTTTAAGCAGAATTTTGATGCTTTTCTATAAGAGTGGCTCTCTGAATTTTCAGGCAGATAGAAAACAGAAATATAGAAAGTGGCAAGGGTAGGGACCTCCCATTCATTCTTTCATTCATTTATTAAACAACTATTTATTGAATATCTGTTTCTATGCAAAGAGATAACTACAAAGATGAATAAGAACCTGTCCCAAGCTGAGTAATAGTGAAATATGGGATTTACAGAGTACACTATAGTTTATCAATTCCTTTCACTTAATGTGTGAACATCTCCATCAACCCCGGGAAGCAGTTAGGAGCCATTTTCACTTCTTTACCTTAGATCAGAAATGGAACTGAAAGGTCTGTTGCTACCCACGTCACAATGCTCATGCCCATCCCTGTTTCGTTGGTTATTCTCTTTCTTCCAATGAGAATGCTCTCATTTATCTATTCAGATATTGATGACATTCATAAATATAGAACTGAATACCCACTATGTACCAGGCAACAAAGGCTTTGGAATGGGGAAGTAAGATAAACAGAATCACTGTCCTCAAGTAGTTCACATCCCAGTGAGTAAAAAGGCAAGTAGACAGTCACCGAAAAGTAATCAATGACCCAAAAGAAAGCCCAATGCATCAATGTGCAGATCTCTGGGAACTCCCTCCCCTAGTGCATGCAGATCTGACGAGCCAAGATCAATCCCCTCTTCACTGTATAGCCTTTTACACAACCTCAGTTCACATTTGTTTGGTTTTCCCCTAAACTCCCAAATAATTAGAATCTACCAAATTTAGTCCTTTACTGTATGTCATTTTATATTTCCAAGTTTTAAAATGTGTTTCTTACTTACTATACCAGATTTCTAAGTACCACATGGGAAAGCATGAAGTCTTATGGACTCCTGTATTCCCTTCTGAGGCCACGAACAATCTGCATCTGAGTTGATGATTCAAAAATATTTATTGCTTGGGGCCATGGCCCCGTGGCCGAGTGGTTAAGTTCGTGCGCTCCGCTGCAGGCGGCCCAGTGTTTCGTTGGTTCGAATCCTGGGCGCGGACATGTCACTGCTCATCAGACCACGCTGAGGCAGTGTCCCACATGCCACAACGAAATATACAACTATGTACCGGGGGGCTTTGGGGAGAAAAAGGAGAAAAATAAAATTAAAAAAAAAAAAATTTATTGCTTGATTTATACCCATCATGTGATACAATTGGAACAATATATTTTGCTTAGCTAATCTGACTAAGACAAATTTCTTTAAAAGTTGTGGGAAGGAAGTCTGGAGTAAGAAAAAGATCTTGGTAAACATCTTTTCCATCCTCATTCTAACTTTTCCTAGTTATTTTAATGAGTTGATACCTTTAGGTTGGCATTAATTCCATTTGGTTAATAATCTGCCTGCTTAGCTATAGAGTATTTTCTAAGGTCATAAAATGACTTATTGTCATCATCCAATAATATATATTTAGTCCCTATGTGAGCCATGGTATTAAAATAAATACAATGAACACTAGACTTCTCAGTACCTAATACTATGGAAATCAGGTGTCATAAACATCTAGATTAGTGCTATCCCACGGAAACATAATGGAAGCCACATACAAAATTTTCTACTATCTAGATTAAAATAGTAAAAATAAACAGGTGAAATTAATTTTAATAATGTATTTTAACCCAATACATCCAAAAATTTATCATTTTAACATGTAAACAAAGAATATTAGCAAGATATTTTACATTCCTTTTACTAAGGCTTAAAAATCCAGTGTGCATTTTACACTTACAGAAGTTTAATCTCAATTTGGAGGCTAAATTTTTATTGGAAACACTTGACTGGTATTAGGTTTTATAAAAGTTACAGTATAAAAAGTAGATTCCCACAACCAAGTTATTCCAAAAAATACTTAACATTTTTCAATAACTGAAAAAAAATTGTTTGTAAGTTTAGATACACTTTAAGTAAAATTAGAAACTTAAAAACTCAGTTCCTCAGTTGTACCAACTCCATTACAAATGCTTAGTAGCCGAGGCTGCCATCCCGGACGGCACAGACCCAGATCAATCTCTATTCACATCTCTTCTTGAGCAATAACCTTTAAACTGCATGTTTCTTTGTCTTATTTTGGTTTATTCTTTGTTGTTTAATGGGACCCTCCTTTAAGAGGTGATAATGGGAATAGTCATAGTAGCTAATGCTCTGGAAGGGTCAATCCTGGGTCCAGTCAAGGGTGCAAGGTAGGTGAGAGCTGTCTTAATTGGATCCCGCAAGAATGTTCCTTAACTTTTCATGGCTTCAGATATTTAGACCTTGAGTCATTATCAGAGCCAGGAGGAAAAGAGGGAATGAAAGAGTGATAAAACCTTTCTCGTCTTCCAGATGTTTCTTTCCCACTTAAAGCCATGTGAGTACGTGTTAATGACAGTATGTGCTCTTCTGAAGAATTGTATAGGTGAGCATTTCATTAATATTAAATTCAAATATAAGCTTTAATTAAAAAACTAGAGCTCGAGGGGCTGGCCCCATGGCCGAGTGGTTAAGTTCGCGCGCTCCGCTGCAGGCGGCCCAGTGCTTCGTTAGTTCGAATCCTGGGTGCGGACATGGCACTGCTCATCAGAGCACGCTGAGGCAGCGTCCCACATGCCACAACTAGAAGAACCCACAACGAAGAATACACAACTATGTACCGGGGGGCTTTGGGGAGAAAAAGGAAAAAATAAAATCTTTAAAAAAAAAAACAAAAAAACTAGAGCTCGAAATTCTAGGAAGTACACTGAACTTAACTTGCGTCTCCCACATATCACTGATGGCCTTTTTAATCTAGTCAATTTAGAAAGCCATCCATTCATTTTAACAACGCTGCCATTACCAAGATGGCATATGTTGATGGCATACCAAGGTATATGTTCATTCATTCTTTCAAACATTGGTAAATGTTCTTACTGTAAAACAATAGATCTAATTTAAGTTAGAAGTCTTTCTGAGCAAGACCTAGTAAGTAATAACACTGTAGTAAGAATAACTAAACGAACAATAGGCTGATTATAAATAAGAACCAGCTGTGAAATAGTATGAGGCGCTTCACTGAAAGCTTTCTTCTCTGATCTCATGAATGACACCAGTTAATCTCGTGAAAGTCTAAGTTGTCTGAAGCAAATGAAAGAAAAAATAAATGTATCATAATATTTGAAAAGAACAAGTTCTTAATGATTTGTTCCTTTTCTCTTAGAGATACCTTTCATTTTCTTAGAGATGTGGATATGTGCTTATTGGTTATATACAGCTGCATTTTGTTTTTTCATAAGAGGACCATAGTAGGAGGTAGAATTTTTAGTAAATATTCTTAAACTTTAGTGGACCAAAGACTCACTTGAGGAATTTGTTACAGTGTAGATTGCAGGCTCCTATTTCCAAAGATCCTAACTCTTCTCCAGGCTTTGGGGGAGAAAGGCTCTCCCAGCTCTCTTCACTCTCTTGTGACCAGGATAACCGATGAGGCCTGTGGAGGTCCCCCCTTCGGGGAGGGGTTCTCACCCTCTAGAGGCAGTTCAGCATAAGGCTCAGCCCAGAAATGAGGCACAGAGTCACTCTGTTCTAGGGCTTTCTTCCTTTTACCATTAGTAAAACAAAAACTTTAAATACCAAAGTTAAGAAGACTATAGAGAAAATAACAACACAAGCCATTTGGGCTGCATTCTGTCTAGTGTAGGGTTACAGTTTCTGTCGGCAAAACTTGAGCGAGGCCTGGCCCAGCTCACTAGGGTACAAGCCACGTGGAAATCTGGCATTGAGAGCCAAGCCAGGTATTAAAGATGCCCATTATTTTCCTGTGTCCTCAGTTCCCCTGGAGTAGGTGTCTGGATGAGAGTCAAGATGTTAGCCGCCTTTGACACATTTACACTGATTCTCTGCAAACAAGTATTTTGTTTCCTCCCAAAAATCTCCTTGTTTCTGTCACCAAAGAAAAGAAGATAAACTATTAGCCTGCCTCATGGCTTGTGCATTTATTTTACTTGGATAAAAGGGTTGCACCCTTTTCATTAGCCAACTTAAGAGAAAAAGGAAGTCAACCCAACTACATCTTGTTTCATTTAGATCAGAAATTAAAAAAACAGAGAAGGGAACTGAATGCGGGGGAGACTCAAGGGTATGGCAAAGCTGTGGTGTGTCCGGAGACTGCTACAACAGTATGAATGAAAAACTAGGGAGGCAGTGTCGCGTTTCTTAATTTAGCATAGAGGAACTGATTTTGCAAATAGATATTTTTAATGTTGACGATTAGTAGCAGTGGGCTACATACAGGATAACGATACATTTTGCATTGATATAGCTTTTACAAAATGACTTCTCTCCTCCAATGTCTTTATAAAATCTCTGAGAAGTAAATCTTCTTTTCCAGAATTTAATGCAAACAGAAGTTGTTTCCCCAAAGCTCCCCAAAGCTGCACATAAGACAGACAGAGTTGAGACATGAAACCTTATTTTTAGGCTTCACAAAAGCACGTGATTTAATACCCTGATTGGGCTATTCATGATGGGGCATAGGGAGACTTAGTCACTAACATCTGTGACTAACAAGCTTGGTTGGTTAAGGTCCTTCCAATCCCCTTCTCTCTAACCTCCTTCCGTTAATTAGTCACCAAGTTTAGTCACTTTAACCCTTTCACAATTCTTGACTCCTTTCCTTCCTCTTCATCAGCAGTGTCTAAATTCATCCTAAACTCCTGGACATTTACCAAACATCTCCTAACATTGTCATCGCAACATTGTTTCTTTGCACGTGGTCTTCCTCTGTCTGAAATGACCTCCTTCCTTCTCTGTTCATTTGAAAACTTCAGAAAATGACTTCCTTCCTTTTATGTCTATCCATAAATTTCATATTCATCCCTCAATATTCTATTGGTGGGACCTCTCCCAGGAAGTACAGACTTTCATCAAAAGACATTTGGGTAATACCAATTTCCTAAAAGGTTTTCAACTTGTGACCAAAATATGGGTGCTGATGTCTATAGCTAGGAATCTGGAAAACTCACATGAAAATGTGGAACAAATCATAAATCATGGAGTACCTAATGCTGTGCTTTTTTATTATTACAGCTGAATATATTCTAGCGGTTGAGTATGTTTGTCTTCACATTGTTGCATGGCCATTTTTATTGATATGTTATTAAACTTTGTTCTTGTGATTAAAACCTGTCCAATAGACACGACAAAGACTTGTGGTCAAAAGGTGATCGATAAATCATGCAAAAGATTATAATCTTCTCAAAAGCCAGAGGGAAAATAGACTTCTTCAAGAAAGGAGTTCTTTACTTTAGGTTATGAAAAGTAAGCAAATAAACATTCCCACCATACCAAGGATTCCCGTGCACAAATCAACTGTAACTGCAACGGCCCTATTTGTGCTGTCAATGGCCCTGTCACATGGTGACACTCACAAGCTGTAATTGTTTTACAACTGCTAAGCCAGAAAGGCACATGCAACCGAAAGCTTTCCTAGATTTCTGCAGACAAAGGGTGACAATACCATATCGGTGACTCTCTTATTAAACCTCAGTAAATAACCACCTGTGATATCTTCCTTTCCACGCTTCCCAGTAACTCTAAACATGCACCCTTCATAAGCCAAGAAGTTACAAAAATGTTGGCATTTGTATAAAAGAAAACAGAGCTTTGTAACCACTAAGTGTGACTAACGGTGGAAAATGCATTCACTAAAAGAAAGAGTTCACTATGCTATTTAAGGTAAAAGATAAAATCTCACAAGAATAACAGCAGTCTAACTACTTCATACATTCCACAGGGTTTGGAAGCTACCAGATTAAATGGGACACAAACATATATACAATAAGTGGTACCATTGAAAGATGAAAATTTTCTTTCTCTACCCAAGAGAAATAATGCTGACCCTCATAAACTACAGCTAAGGAGAGAAACCTGAGCACTGAGTCACCATCATACCTCGATCTAGGCATAAGAAATGCTTGCAACACCTATCACATTATAGGGTACTAAATGCGGACACACTATTAAAAATAAACATCCCACCAGAAGTCAATTGGCCCTCATATTTGATAATTCCTGATTCATAACAGTAAACTTTTTCGGTGCCTAACTGTTACTTGATTTGGGCTATTCTTCCTCTCTTGAGCACTTCCTATCCTCCCCCCCTCCACCTTCCAGCTCCCTCTCCTCGTCACTGAAACCCAGGGTCAAGCCAGGGAAAGAGACTGGTATACTCTGTTGTTTACAGGTCTTGTCTTTCAGAGAAACAAAATGGCTTGTCAGGTTGGAGCGCCTATTTTCGGCTTAGGTCACTCCTTGTCTAGGGACTTTTCACGAAATTTTATCTTATTGTACTCGATTACAGAAACTTGAAAGAAAGCTGTTTTCTGTTATTTTATTTCACATGTGAGAGACAACTCAATATGAAAGATATTAAGAGAGTAAAAAGCATACAGTAAAATAATAGTCATCTCTTTCACTTCATTCTCACCTAAGGAATTGAAGATGCCTACTCTTAACTCTTTGTAATGCAAAAATAACTACTCCTACTCTTTATTGTGCCCATGTCTCTTAAACATCCAGGTATCTAGTAGTCTAGAAAATGCAGGTATGATGACAAGACCCAAAGCGAGGTTGGGTCCACAAGTAATAACAACCATGACAGCAATAACATTTGGTGAGTGCTTACTCTGTGCCAGGCATGCTTCTAAGCACTGTACATCTGTTAGCTCATTTAAACTTTACAACAACCACATAAAGGAGTTCTATTTTGTTCTCATTTTCCAGAAGAAGAAACTAAGGCCAACAGAGATTAAGTAGCTTAACTAAGAACCACACAGTTCTCACACAGAGGGTAGAGTAAAGATCTGAACTCAAGTAATTAACTCAGAGCCTATGTACTCAGAGCTACTGTAACAAACAGTTTCCCAAAGAAGGGGAAGAATTTAAAGTGCAGGTGATGAAAGTCCTACTCTCTATGGAGGAAATGTAAAAGTACCACATCCTCCAAGAAAATGGAACAAGCATTTCTATGAATACTAGAAAAACGACGTTATTTGTATTGTCAATTCCACCTAAAATTAAATAGATTTTTTAAAGGGTGAGGATGGGAGGAAACCTGAACAGCAGGTATTAGCTGGGATTCAGTCGGATCTCAGCCGTTTAAAGTTTAGCTAATTAACAGAGGACCAAAGGCTGGGCTTTGATTTTCTGTTTGGGATTTTGTTCTGTTTTTTCTTTTTCTATCAAATAAAAACTGTGATACATACCCATAATAATGACAAAAGGTATGCACAATAGAAAAAAGTTCCCCTTGTCTCTTTGAATATGTCTTATGCAGAGTAGGTTAGGAAAGACAATATTTTCAGTGATGTTAGAAATGAGGACTGAGGCCATAAGCTTGTACATAATCTCCACTTTCCAATATGAGGCTGATTCCATTCTCACATAGACTTAAAGAAAAGAATCAGGGAATGTGGAGACGGGAGCATTGCGAAAGCCCAGAACAATGAGAGTGAAGAAAGAGGCTCGAAACAATACTATAAATCAACTATTGTTTACACTAGCTCCTAACAGAATTCTAGCAAAAGCTTAAAAGATTAATTCAAATTTTTTAAATAGAAAGATATGCAGTTTCTCTGAGGTTTTACATTTTCCTAATTGGGGGCAGCTTACTTGCCCAAATTCCACAACAGTCTGAAAACATATCAGCAATACGAAGTTTCCTTTTCATGTTGGTAACAAAGCAGATATCAAAATCAATCTATTAAAAAAAAAAAAGCCCTTGATTTGTAGGGAACTTGCTAAAGTATGCAAACATTCGGATCAAGAAGAAGAAGATATCTCCACAGATTTCCTTATAGGCCTTAGTGTTTCAACTCTATTCTCTAAGGCTAAAGAAAAAAATAATTTTACACAAATATTGTACTCTATTAGTAAATTTGTTTTTCACAGATATATAGGTTAGTAATTCTGAACGTGTTTTATGTGCATTGGAGAACTCAGGAAATAAGTAAATGTATCATAAGAGAAAGGAGATACATTATTTTATGAATGAGCACATCTAACACCCAAATCTTGGTTTCTAAACACGATTCTTCAATCAAAGAAATCTGCTCTCCTTGAATGGCTGATTCAAGGGCTGGATCAGAAAAAGTACAACATGAGCCTGGAGCATTTTATGGTACCAGAAAATAAGAAGTGTTCTAAAAAATGGTGGTGATATGAAGAAAGGACACAGAGGCAACTTGAAGATTGGTCAAATGGCCAAATCTGGACAATTTGAGCAACAAAATAAATATGAGTTGTAAAGGATTATAACTCACAGAATAAAACAAATATCCATGAGTCCATACTGATATAAAGAAATAATGGAGTAAGTACATAAGTGGAGGAGAAAGGAAAGCTCTTTCTTACAGAGGAATTTTAACTAACAAATGTAGAAGGAATGATAAAATAGAAAATTACCGTTTGGCAAACATGAGAGTGACAACTGTTTCAATCATGAATCACTGGTGACTGCTAAAGTTGGTGGTACGATAAAAAACTAGTCATTTACATAGTCTTAAAGTATCTCCCCACAAGAAGCTTACTAATTACAAAAAGGAAACTAGCGAGCCAGCCCTGATGGCCTAGTGGTTAAAGTTTGGCACTCTCACTGCTTTGGCAGCCTGGGTTCATTTCCCAGTTGCAGAACCACACCACACGCCTGTCAGTAGCCGTGCTGTGGCAGTGGCTCACATGGAAGAACTAGAAGGACTTACAACTAGGATATACAACCATGCACTGGGGCTTTGGGGAGGAAAAAAAAGAAGAGGAAGATTGGCAACAGATGTTAGCTCAGGGAAAATCCTTCCCTGCAAAAAAATAAAGGAAGCTAGCAACTTAGTGGAGAAACCTGGCAGACCTCAAATGAGTAATCAAAGTTAACGTCTTTAGTAATTAGACTCTTGGAAATCATGTGCTTCCTGATATGACAAACTGAGAAGGGCATAGCCTCATTCTACAGCACTTTTTGTAAAAATGCATAACATGAATTTAATCATGAGAAAACTCAAATGGAGAGGCATTCTCTAAAACAACTGGTCACTACTCTTCAAAAGTGTCAAGATCAAGTAAGACAAAGGAAAATTGAGGAACTGTCTCAGATTAGAGGAGACTAATAGACATGACAACTAAACATACGTATGATTGCTGCTTGTATCCTGTCCAGAAAAAAGACATTGGTGAGACAACTTACGAAGCGAGAATAACCTCTATAGATCAGTTAATAGTATTAGATAGAAGTTAATTTCCTAGTTTTGATAACTTTCAGATGTTAACATTTAGAAGAGGTTATAGGGGAATTCTGTGTACTACATTTTGCAAATTTTTATATGTATGAAATTATTTCAAAATAGAAAGTTAAATTTTATTTTTTTCCTTCTTCTTCTCCCCAAAGCCCCCCAGTACGTAGTTGTATATTCTAGCTGTGAGTGCCTCTGGTTGTGCTATGTGGGACGTGCCTCAGCATGGTTTGATGAGTGGTGCCATGTGCACGCCCAGGATCCAAACCTGCAAAACCCTGGGCCACTGAAGGGGAGCACGCAAACTTAACCACTCGGCCACGGGGCCAGCCCCTAACATATAAATATTAAAATGTCCTATGATATTGAATGGTGATCCTCTTCAATAGTAAATCTCAGTAACAATAACTGTCTTTTGCACCACGAAATGCTTTCAGCTACATCATCTCATTTGATCATTATCCCCATTTTATAATATATTTTAAATGACTTGCCACTGCTAGTGAACATCAGAATTTACTCTCAAATCAAGAGTGTTTTTTTGTTTAATTTCTTAATAAATTTATATTCCCTTCACCCATTTCTTCCACCCCCCACCCCCCGCCTCTGGCTACCATCAATCTATTCTCTGAATCTATGAGCTTGGTTGTTTTGGGTATTTTTTAGATTATACACATAAGAGAGATCATATGACATTTGTCTTTCTTCGTCTGACTTATTTAACTTAGCACGATGACCTCAAGGTCCATCCATGTTGTTGCAAATGGCAAGATTTCATTCTTTTTATGGCTGAATAATATTCCATTGTATATATACCACAATTTCTTTATCCATTCATCCATAGATGGACACTTGGATTGTTTCTACATCTTGGCTATTATAAATAATGCTGCAGTGAACATGAGGGTGCATATATCTTTTCAAGTCAGTGATTTTGTCTTTTTGTTTTGTACCTAGAACCAATGAAATATTTGGCAAATCCGCTGCTTATCTGATTTACATTTCTACAAAAGCTTTATGGGGGTAGGATTAGAAAATAAGTATACAATGGATCGTTCAAGCAGTTTGGGACAGTTAAAGGGCAATATTTAGCGCATGGATTCACCGAAAGGGAACAAACAAAAACCACGGTCAATGCAGTACATCCTGGAAATGTGTAACTGAAGAAGAAAGAGGGCCAGATAAACACCATGAACACTAAGAAGGAGGAATATGGGAAGAGAAGAGGAAACTCCTATGACAAGCTCCTACAGTCATAAACAGATAAAGCACAGACAGAAAGAAAGTAAAGGGGGTCAAAATGGAAGAAAGAGAAAAGGAAGAAAAAAGCGGTTAGAGAAAGGACAGAAGCAAGACACTGAACTTCAAAGAGGAAGGGCCTACCACTTTGAATTAGAAGGAAGTGAAGGGGCTGTCAATGTGGTCACTAACTCATAGCTGTCACCTGCTCAATACAGTTTCAAGATCGTTAGAATTCAGAAGATGAAGCTGCCGAAACTTCTAAGGAAACTTAAGATTCATTTTTCTGAGGTGGCATTACAGACACCCAGAGGCGCTGGAGGCTGGTCATCACATGACAAAGTCCTTGGTCTCCTGGTTAACAAGGTACTCTGGCCAGTGCCTTTCTTGGACCAAGAAGCAAGCGTAGATTCATGGCAGACGTCTAGATGAAAAACACCAGCACCAAGACCCCAGTAAGTACCCAACCCACTCAGAATCCCTCTTGGGAGCCCTTCCCAGCATCACTGCTCTCTTCGGTCTGGTTTCCACACGGCCCTGAGAGTATGAAAAGACCACAGGAGTCCTGGTGATTTCTAGATAACACCTGAGCCGGAATAGAAACGGCAGACTTATTAACAATATAAAAGAGTGAAAAAGTCACAGAACAGTAAGCAGCAATTAATAGCAGAAGAGACTAGTTTCCACTACATATTTTTATAGTCATAATTTCTGAATCTACTACTTAAAGTCAAATACAAAAATTAGCAGAAGTAAGAAGAACAAAACTGTTACATTCTTACGTGCTCACTTTAAATGGAAGAAATGGGCCACGTTCACTAAGAATGAACTAAAAAATAAATTATAAACTAAAAACAGTCATTAATTATGAAAAAGTTATCAACTTAAAATTAGTCTAAGAAAGCATTATTTTTATGTGATAAATTGCAAGACATTTAGTATCATGCCTGATTTAGTCAAAACGTTGAAGAGAATAAAGCAAGATAATAGGATAATTGATCAACCCAGAATACCAAGTTTTGTACTAACCCTTATAAATACCACTCATAGACGAAAAAAGAGTCAATCGTGCTTGAATATCAGAAGAGTGTGAAACCAAACAAAACCTATTAATAAAAGGCAAAGTGGAGTCTGCAGAAAGCAGCACTTGTTGGACTGAAAATACGAAGGTCAAAAAATCTGAGACTCAAAACTATCCTGAATCGTCTCAATGGGGAAAAATTCATTAATAAATTATACAGTAATGAAGGCTTTTACACTATCACGCCACACAAGTTCTGTTTTAGAAAAAAAAAAAAAACAGAAAAAAATTCTCAAATAATGCCACTTACTTACCACAAACAAAAAGTGCTCCACTCCTGGACCTGCAGAGGTAAAGGTCTCATTCTAACAGGAGTTGGGGCTGCCAGGTCAATGACTTTCCAAAAGCTGCCAAACCAACATTCTAGGCTGAACTGTTCGCTCCAGTTCTCAACAGTCAAAAATAATGGTGCTTCCCTGCCTCTCATTAAAATCAATTACAGCACCAACTTCGATCTCAGAAAGCAGGCAGGTAGACTGGTTCCTTCGTGAACTCATTCTAAGAGAATTCTCTGGAAACTTAACAATAGAGTAACAGGAAGTTGCAAACTACAAACTCAAGAAAAACCAGCTAATACCTTTGTTTCAAATCAACACTCGGGTTTAAGATAAAAATTTAACCTGGTCCATTGGAAATAACGTTACCAAAGGCCTTCCCTGCCTGCCCCCAAGTCTGTAAACACAGTCCTAATTATTCTGGTTACAATTTATGGGTCAACATTGGGATCAGGAATCAATCTCGAATCTCTTAAACAGTCACAGGATCTGTTCCCTGACAACCTTGACAAACAGCAGCACCAGCTGTAACTCAGCATGTCCCAGACTACTAGAAGCATCACCAGCAACTGCAGCACCTTCCACCTTAACATTACACATGTATTTGTTTATTCTTTCTCTCTTTCTCTTTACACTTCCTCTTCATTCCTGCCCCCTCCAGGCTCACAGTAATATGACCTTTGCATATCATTTACTCTTTCTAATTATTTTAGCATTTCACATTAATAATACAGCTCGTAAATGATATCATACATTAATTGCTTGGCATTTCCACAAAATAGTTCAATATAATTTAATTTTACTTAACAGCTCTTTCTAAGACATTAAGAAAATCTTTATTACATCAAACAAACAGAAAACAGCAGTAAAAAAAATATGTCACTATTATTACTGCTATGCATTTGGTCAGTGTTATTTGCTAAACAAATAAGAACTAAGCTTCACAAGCCACTAGAGTCCTATTCTTGCTTGAAAACAAATTTATTAGAAGCAGAGCCCCAGATGTGACACCACTGATCCCCTTGCAAACATCTAAAGGAAGTTTAAGCATTTAGTGTTCTCTCTTGAGATACAGGAGTAACTGCATTTTTCTGTGATAGCATCCTACACTTTTCAGAACTGCCTGCAAAGGTAGATGGAGCACGCTCTGGCATCCCATAGCTCAGCGGCACAAAGGTCTCACCTTGCTCCCGATGCAGAGTCCGTCTCAACCAGCTGAGCCAAGTGGCGCACACCTGATGCTCTCTTTGTCCTCCCCTGTTTCAGAAAGGAGTCCCTTAGAGCCGTCAAGCCCCAGTGCCAGGCTCATGTCAGGGAAGCTAAGGATACTCCCTGGAATGTTCCACAAATTAAACAGTAGACGATGGGACCGCAAACAGAGAGAGAATAAAAGTGCTGCACAGAAAGAACTCTCCCTGTTTCTCAGCTTTACACAGCAGCCACCATGAGCGGGAGCCTGGTTCCCCCTCCTCCAATCTCTCACCCACTTTCAATGATTCTCCGACTCGTCAAGGCAGTGCTTAAAGAGATTAACCACTTACATTTGGTTTTTGTCTTTGTTTTCTGCACAAAGTCTCAACTGTTAAATATCATCAGGCTTACTTCTTTCTTTGTTTTCCAGGAATATGAACAGCATAAAATAAGAGAACAATGTACAGTTCTAGTGTGGCTTAAAGACCAAATTGAATGAAAATCCACAGTGCATTAAGAACATTCATATTAAAGGGGTTCAACATAATATTATTACGAGGAATTAGCTTAAAAATGTAATCAAAACCAGAAAGGATTACAAATTACACTTTGATTTTAATATGGCATACTTTTCAGCTGCCTTTAGGGTTAATCTAGGCCAGTAAAAATGCCTTTTAAAATGTTAATTACAGATTCACTTGCTCTTTTTTCAGTCATAATTCCTCACCTAAACAATGGAACTCAGAAAATCATGAGCGACTCTTCTCAATTTTGCCAGATGGTACTTAACGAGTACTCTTCCAGTGGCAGAGCAGAGGAGGTAATTCATTATATGCGTTTGCTGCCTTCGGCTAGCATTTGGATTTAATTGTCTCAGGGAACTCGAGGTAAGAAAGGCCTCTGAGGAATAGGGCAGCGGGATAGAAAAACCAGTCACCAAAATCAAGAGCCTGGCCGGCCTCGTCCTGACTGTGTCCTGGCCCAAATCATTTTCCATATTAAAAGACTGAGGTAAGATGGTAATAGCTATGTTCTAAGTGAGCTTTTTGTTCTGATGTTGGATAAATCCATTCTGAGGGGAATGTAGCATGTAACTTTTAATTTGTCAATTGTGGAGGCCCAGCATAGATAATGAATGTGAAAGATTACCCAAGCGATTTTTTTTTTAATTCTGTAATTTCAACCTTCTCCTAAAATCTAATTTTTACCAAGTTTATAGGAAAACAAGGTTACACATCTCAATTACACCTCCCTTCCCCATCTCCTACAGAGGCATTAGGGCCCAGATTCGCCAAAGAAAGGAGAAAAGGGTGTTCGTTCCCTTTCATTCCTGGAAAATATAAAGTTGGCTTTCGTTTGCTAGACAACAAATTTATCCATACAACATCTTTCATACCCTCAGTACCCGAGAGCTGAATATAAGCAGTAGTTTAAAAATGTACACGTTGACCAACCAAGGACCTGAGAAATGCAAGAAGAAAGATGGAAGAGGGAAAAGAATTGTAAGAAAATGACCCTGTGTAAGTGATTACAAAGCAAAGTTCACCTCAAATTTGAAAACGTTATCAAGGTGCTTGAGACAGGCCTGGGTGAGTCCCTGGGGCTGAATGGGTTCCATCCTTCAGAATACACTAGGCCAACCCAAGAGGAGAAGCGGACCAGAGGAGGAACAGGAAGTGATCATGTCACTGAGCGTCATGTACAGAGCTGTTACGCAAGTGGTTTTTCTTATCACAGAGAATCAAATCTAGGCATTTAACACCTTAATCATGGCATTTATTTGAACACAAGAAATGTCTAGTTACATTGAACGGAAACTTCCGTAAGCCACTTCATTAAAAATACAGCTGTCATCAGGAAACTAGAAACTTCATACACAAAGAACTACTCCCAGTAAGTCTTAAAGTTCTATCTGCATACTGAGATTTGCGTACGAACAGAGCTGAGATTTTCCCTGCTTTTTGTACTACATAGTCCATATATAGTGCAGGGGACTGGAGACTGTTCATGCTCATGCATCATGAGCACCAGTTGTCATCTAAGAACAGATATTGTTTACGACTTCATTTCCAATTTCCCAGATGACTTTATAAAATATGGAGTTAAAATTCAGTCTTGTAACTTTCTTAGCCAGTTTCTCAACGGGGAGATTCTTGGTCTTTTGGGAGGGAAATTCTTTGCAGTGAAGGAGTGTCCCACACATGGCATGAAGTATGGCATTCTTGACTCCTGGGCGCTGAATGCCAGTAGCTTCACCTAATCACTGTGTTGACAGTAAACACCCCTGCATTTCCAGATGCCTCCTAGTGAGTGGTATCACCCAAGCCCCCAAACCCAGCTGAAGAACACCAGTCTATTCGCACATGAAATTTGTCAAGGAAAGGTCAAACAAAACTTTATCATGTAATCTATATGGCTTCCAGATCCTCACTCTTCTATAAAGCCAAACTTCCATTTTTCAGAGCTCTGCTAATGCATACACATGGACACATTCTTATCAAAATTGCTCAAGAAAAAAAAAATCACTAGCATTTAGAGACTTTCTCAAGGCTAGTGCAATCTAAGAAAGTATTTTCTCCAACCCCTTATTTTTTAGATAAGGAGACTAAAGTCCAGAAAACTAAGGGATTTGCCCGAATTCACAGGTGCTAGTGAATACCAGAAGTAGGGGCAGAGCCCACATCCTCCTAGCTCGCTTCCCTTTCACTCTTCTCTAACCACAGATTGCAAAGTAACAAGGATCTTTCAAAACCTCTCTCAAGCTACTGTATAAATATGAAATTTTACCTGTGGCGAGCCAGAAGGTAGATTTTCTTACCCCTGAAACTCGTTTTTCCTTACACCTTTGTCCTGAAAAATATTTTCGCACACCCTCTAAGAAGTTACTTTTAGAAAAGGTAATATATACCTATTGAAAAGCTGCTTCTTAAAAATCCAAGGTGATGTTCTTTCTTGAAAAAGGGAAAATAAAGTCCTCAAATCTTTTCTAGCGCATCTGGATGCTGTGTTTTCAAATAGGATACTTTTAAATCTTAAAGTAAATACACCCTCCAACCAAAAACCGAATACAACAGTAAAACACAGTAATGAACAAAGGCTGGTCAATGCAACACCATCTGCTCTATCTTTAAAATAATGGCGTACAATCAGTAAATATCTTAAACACATTCATTGTTTTCTTTAAGGGCAAAAGAATACCCCACTATAAAAATTAAATCACTCCCACTTTTACCAAAAATATTTTTTTCTGTTTATCATCGGTATTAGTATTGCATTCACTAGATTTCCAATGTCTTCTTGTCTGCACGTGCTTTTCAAAAATAAATGTTTCAATTAGTAAAATATTGAATGCAGTTTTTTTATGAGTTCTTAATTTAATTCCCAATTTTACAGCTGTTCAGACGTCTGGACAACTATCATTAAAATGTTTCAAGTTGAATACAACTTAGATATTCAGGGCTCAGGGCTCAGGGCTACTACAAAGAATGTTAAGTTTTTATCTTGTAGTTCTAGAAGACAGCACAGGATGCAACTACTCAATGTCCTTCTACATATAAACTAATTGACTCCTGTGGGACTTACCCACCTACACTGTGAACAGGTGCCATAGAAAAAATAGAAGAAATAACTACACAAAACCAAAGTCAGACAACAAAAGGACAGCATTCTGCGGAGAATTTAAATCTGTAGTCAATACAATGCAACATATACTTTTAACCACTCTTAAGTAATTGAGATGTACCCTTATCTAATTTTTTCATCACTTGCAAATGCCACTTTTGAATACTCCGTGGTCCTTCATCACCTTGAGGCCTTCTCAAGTGCAACTGGCTGAGTCCAAGTGGGCCTCAGTAAGTTGCGTTTCTCACAAATTCCCTGGTGAAACTGATGCTGCTGGTCCTGGGCCCGCACTTTGAGAACTGCTACTTTAAAGGATATTTTTAAATATTTTTTTGTCAGTTATCAATAATCAGAAATACATTTTTCATTTCTACCCAGCATGCAAGATGTGCGCACACACACAAAAATGCAAGTTAAAACATGAAACTATTCTTACTTTTACTATATATAAGAAACACCAATTTTTGTCTATTCTATTCCATCTTATTCTATTCTTTTTAATTTGAAAAGAAACATTGGTCATGAACCACTAATTTCATTTTATGACTAAAGATGGATCAAGACCTACATTTTGAAAAACACTGCTGAGGACTCCCATGTTCATCATGTAATTTAATGATAATAACCGTTGACATGTATGGATACTTACCAGGAACCAGATACCCTTCCAGTCCCTTTAAATGCATTGCTCACATCATAAATTAAAAACCCATAACAACACTATGAAGTAGGTATTATTAAATGCCATAATTCACAGAGAGGAAATCTGTGGTTCAATGAGGTTAATGCAACTTGCTGAAGGTCACAAGGTTTGTGCATATCAGAGCCGGGTTGGAACACAGGTCTAACTCCAGAGCATAACAGTAAAAGTTGTTCCCTTGGGGTGAGATATTTTTAGTTTTGAATCCCAGATCTACCACTCAGTGGCTGTGTGATTTTCGTAAGTTACTAAGCCTGTCCAAGTTTCAGTTTTCCCATCTATAAAAGAAAGATAATAACAGGGCCTACTCATGTGGGAGCTGTGAGGATTAAAGGAGATAACCCACGACAAGTGCTTGGCATAACTAGCACATAGTAAGCCTTCAATAATTGTTGTCTATTATTAAACAGAGACTGAATTCTTAATTGACACATTATACACTGCCTCCCTTCCCGTTGCTTTTAGTTCCTCCTGCTATCTATGAATGTGTCTTTTCCCCCAATTCCCTGGCTTCCAACACTTGTTATCCTGTGACCTTCTTCTCCCCTTCTCCCACCCTTCCCCCTCCAGCAGCTCCACCACAGAGCTCCTCACTCAGAATTCCTTGTGACCTCTACCTGTCTCTAGGCACCAAAGACCAAGCCTCCCCCATAGAACCTGACAACTTGAACCTAACCCCATAGATACAGAAAAGTTATTCTGCGATGAAAGTGCGAGTTGTTACCAAAATATGAAGTCTCTAATCAGCAAATCACAAATGTGAGAGGGCTGAGGCCTCCCGTATATACCACAGATGCCTTTATGTAAAATCGTCAACATTTCACTTGACCATTTCAGAACAATTAAACCATAATGGAATACAAAAACCAAAATGGATCTCTGAAGGTGGTACTCGTGTGGGTAAATGCTAGGTTTATGCAATTAGGCGCAACAAGATAATATCAGGCTCCTTTGACTCCCCGGGTCATCTTTTCTTGCTGCAAGCTCCTTCATATAAGAAATTCTAAAACCAGATATTCCCAAACACTGAAACAATCAAAGACAGCGCCTCAAGGAGGCTGGAGAATTCTCTTCTCTAGGTATCTTTACAAACAGGAGTAAGATGCACTCCAACAATTCCTGTGATACATGCTCCTTCCTTGAGAAAGTCTGGCTTGGAAATCACTCTCCCTAATGCTCATTTCATTTCTATGTGCCCAGTGAGTACTGCACTGCCACAGCTAACTCAACATTTCTCCCCTTCTCAGTTCCTGCTCCTAATGAAATCATCCTTCCCTGTTATATTTCAGCTTCCCCAAGTTGGGTCTCTAGTCCTCAGACCCCTACCCTGTACTCCCTTCTCCTCCACCTCCACCTATCAGTTATAGTGTTCCTGGGGCATACGTCCCATGTCTAGGAATTAAGTAATGGGGATAGATCACTGAAGCTCCACGTACTATACCTCTTCTGTTCCCCTCACACCAGAAAATAAAGTCTAGCCAGGCTGATTCAGTTACCAGCCTGTGATAGATGGAACCTCTTTTCTCACAAGAGAACCTAGACAGTGGCACCTATCCCAGGGACTCCAATTTACCAGCGCAAGAATGCCGTCATCTGAAAGAACAAAAAGAGAGCTCCAAGGCCAGTTTGTGGAGAGCTTGCTGAGACCAGGGTCTGCACTGTATGTCAAACCCAAGGAACACACAGATTATGATTCTAAAATTACTAACTGAAGAGAAAAGCACTGAGAGGAGGGTGACATAGTCAAAAGAGCAGGGGATTTGCATTCAGACAGATCTGGTTTGGATTCTAAACATCCTCACACAATGGGAATAATAAAATCTGAATTAGATATAATATAGTTTATTTCTAGAATTACTAATTACTTCTAACTACTTCTAGAAGTAGTAATATAGGGGCCGGCCTCATGGCATACTGGTTAAGTTCATGCGTTCTGCTTTTGCAGCCTGGGGTTCATGTATTTGGATCCCAGGTGCAGACCTACATATCACTCATCATACCACTACGTACCATACATCATCACACTGTGGCGGCATCCCACATATAAAATAGAGAAAGACTGGCACAGAGGTTAGCTCAGGGACAATTTTCCTTAAGCAAAAAGAGGAAGAACTGGCCATAGATATTAGCTCAGGGCCAATCTTCCTCACCAAAAAAACAGAAGTCGTTTTATATATATATATATATTCTAGTAGAAGTAATCTCATGGAGTGCTTGGTTACTTAGTAGGTGCTTAATTCATTAGAGTGATTATCATCATGAGAGTCTGTGAGACTCAAAGAGAGAGAAAAATTTCAGGACAAAATGAGAACTATTTTCTCCTCTTGCAGAATTTGAAAAATTACTTTATTTTGTGGAGACTCAATTTAATGGTCAGAAAACAGTCCTAATTACAGCTCAATAAGCTTCAATTTATCCATAGATCTCCTTTGTAACAAAAAGAAGGTTTTCTCTTCTGTTTCTCAGTGCTATCCCTGAGGGCTCTCTTCCGCACATTTGTGATACACATATTGAAAAGAACGCACATGTTTGGCCTTAAATATCTGCTTTCAAAATCACTCAGCCATGATTTTCCTTCTAAGGTTTTCAAGAAATGTAATATTTGGGGCAAAGCCATTTTATCCATCAGGGAGTATAAAAACAGTACCTCAAATGTTTCAAGGAACCACAAAAAAAATGATCTGGAAAAAATATTGGCTCTAAAATACAAACTGAAGCTACAAAATAGAAATTTATAAATACTTAACTACAAGTCTAGAAAGAGTAAAAAAATACAAAATAAAGGCAATTTAACCTATTTCTCTAATGGATTTGAGTTAACTAGTTAAAAGGTATGGGTATGATCGGTACATTAATGAAAGGCTCAACGGACACAAACCAGCCGTCAGAAAACCTGGACTAGGGTACAGTTGGTCAACTCATTTAGCTCTGAGCTTCTCAGGTGACAAGACAAAACGGGAAACACAGTGATTTCTTACCCTTTGCTCTTCTAACAAAAGAAACAACACTAATCAGAAGAGACACGCATTTTAAAGCAATAAAATCAAAGATGAATTTATGGAGATCCTTGTATAAGTAATATTGAAATACACAACAAAAAGTGCTTAGATATTTTCCATGCAGCCCATCTCTTTTATATTGACTCTCAGCAAAACATGAAGAGTATTATTTAAAACACAGTGGAATGAAGACAATGTAACAAAAAAGCATTGTAATGTGATAAGGATAGGTAAATTTCTGGTCATATAATTTGATAAAAATAGACAGCATGGAAGGTTTAGAAAACTAAGTAGACTATTATTTTTAAATATCAATGCTTGCTTTTCCAGTCTTCTTAGAGATACTATACAAGAAGCAACCTGAACTTAGGGTCCCTGGCTAGTGCCTAAAACACAAGTATTATGCACTCTTAATTGAAAAATTATCCAAGTGCTAAATGGCAAGTTTGCAAGTGACAAGGTATCACTGTTCTGAAAATGACAGGAGCCCATTTGTATTTTGGTTCAAATGGAGCGTAAGCCCCCTTCTGCTACATATTAGGCAGCAGAAACAACTGTAGACAAAGACAAATTTTTTTCAGGAAGAAACTTTGGATTTGCTTAAGTGCTCAAACGAGATGAAAAGAAAATCAATACAATAGAGAATCAGCAACACGGAAGAAGGTGCCCCTCTGAGTTTCCTCCTCTCCATCCACCTCCACATTCTCCTTTAATTAAATCCAGTTTCCTTCAAGCACTAGTACTC
Source organism: Equus quagga (assembly GCF_021613505.1). Taxonomy (NCBI): domain Eukaryota; kingdom Metazoa; phylum Chordata; class Mammalia; order Perissodactyla; family Equidae; genus Equus; species Equus quagga. Next base: position 88,105,205 of record NC_060269.1, read on the forward strand.
AAGATAATTATTAAATAGCCAAAATTAGTATTTCTATTTTGTTGACCATTATTGCCCATTCCACAGGCAACAGAATCTCCAAATTTACCTCTTCTTAGTCCTTACAGCCAAATCTAGGACATCCCACTGGGATTGGACAGATTACAGATTTTATAGTATAATACAGAAAACAATTGTGGAAAATGTGTATCTATTCTAACTGTTTCTACTATCTTTAAAATCAAGTGTATTTTGTGATTTCCCAAAAAAAGAGATAATTCCACAGTAGTTTTTATACTTTTGCTTTAGAATTGCAAAGCACAATATTTCATGTATTGTAGCAATTAAAGAGGTTTGCGTGGGCTGGTCTGGAAAGCAAATTATGTTTTGTAGCATTGTTACTTTTAGAAAATGAGCTCTCAGTCCAAATAGACATTTTTCAAATGGACTTTTGGGGTATAACTATCCGCACAAATTGGAGTCTGCTAGTACTTTATTCATTGATGACTTTGCTTGCTCATTTACTGAAGAAACATTAACAGATGTCTACTCTGTTTCGGACACCGTCCTGGGCACTAGGATACAGGTGGTTCTCCCACCACCAGTACACCCATTAAGGAACTCACTGTAGTTGGTTGGGTTTGGGGGTGGGGCATGTAAAAATTACTAAAATAATTATTCAAAGGATGCTCAAAACACCATGGATGCAAACAAGATGAAATGATTAATTCTTCTTCGTGGAATTGGGTAAATTCTCCCAAAGGAAGTTCCACTTGAAATGGATCACCAAGAATCAAGTGGGACTTTCCAGGCAGAGGGAATTCCAGGAGAATGAAAATTCAAGAGCAAGAAATTGGAAGTATGAACAGCAAGGGGAGAGAAAGCTAAAAAGGAAGGCCTTTGAAGAGCTTTTAGTCACTATACTAAAGAGTTTAGAGTTAATGTTGTAGGTCATTGGGATCCATCAAAGGTTTTAGGGCAAGGCACTTACACAATTAGATCTGCACTTTATAAAGACTAATTGTAGGACTGCCGCAGCAGAGTGTAGACACTGCTGAAAAGCACACATGTACACAATAACCTCGAAAACTGAACATTCTTTCTTTGACTCTTCATCACAATAATCCCTCCACTTCCAAATATGCTTTTACTTAGCTGCTGAAACCATCATAATTTTGCAAAGTTTGAGTTCATGTAGCAAAGACAGATGGGTTACCATTGCGCCTCCAAGTCTTCACGTGAAGAGCATTAACTTCATGCTAAGTTGCCTATTAACAATTTTATTTCTAAATACCTTTCTCCATCTGGGAGAAATCTTAAGGCTTTAGCCATGGATTTAAAAGCAAACAGGCATCTTTTGAATTTAAATCTCTTCTGCTTTTTTTCCTCAGTAAAATGTGATCAGCATAGAATGGATGCCTTAGGTTCTTGCTATCATCAACCTACACATCCATGTGTGACCGGGTGGGTGGCTGTCCCTTCTTTCTATGTTCCAAGCTAAGGCTCTATCCATCTCCCCCATATTGTTTTTCCAAAGTACTCACCTTTACCAAAAATCAAAAAATCAGAAAGAAGGAATCATCATTACATAAGCTCAACTCATGTGAAAAGAACCCTTAAGCACTGGCTGGAAAATACCTCAGGAAAATAACCACAGGTAACTAAAAGTGTCCACAGCACCGCAAACACTAAGAACAGGAACCAAATGCATGGTCTGGACTTTGCAGCAGCACCTGCCTGATTTCTACCCCAAGAAACCAACCTGGACACTTATAGAGCCGGAAAGAAAACAGGCGTCAATGGGCCAGTAGGTGACAGCAAAACTACTAAGAGCACTGATGGTAAACACTAACTAGGTTTGGCCAAGACAGCAAAGTAATCAGACTCAAACCCCTCATTACCACCTGTGGCACATCCCTCATCCTCCCTGCCCCCTCCCATTTTTCCTAACGCCGACCCTCCACCATGGAGAGTCCAAGATCACGCAGTAAATACAACCATGACCAGTGAAAACTCTCAGAGCTTTGGCCATTACCATACCGAGCAAAACCTAAAAGGACTTCACTGGGGATTTCAGCCCAGAACACTTTCCACTTTTACGCTTAAATCTGCGCTCTTATGTGGAAAGCTACATTACTATTAGTTCAGCCGTGATTTTTTTTCCTTGAAAACATAATTCTTCCTGACTTTCTACTGGGTTGTATTTTCAAAATGGTTCAAATTCACAGTTTACACAGCCCAAAAGAACATTACTGAGAAACTATCCCCCTCTCAAACCCAAACCCCTGAGATTAAGTAATAAAACTAAATAATACAGTTGAAAGCCAAGGACAGACTGAGTTTCAACAGCCTTTCCCATGTAGAAAGAATTACAGATTCGCCTTCCTTTTACCACACTAGTTGTATATTCCTTACCCATAGCTCAAACTAAATTCCAGATCTGAAAAACTCAGTGTACCCCTTATTCCCACTTACAAGTCTTCCACCAAGAACATACCTTCTGAGTGGTAGGAAGATGTTATTTACTTTAAAGTTTTGTCATTATCTCAGTCCTCCAAGATGTCTAAGGTCAATTCTCTGACAATTCAGTAATGGCTCTAAAGAGAAGAGGTTTCTCCACTTGCTACCTGAAGGTCAGACACTCAGGTAAGACAAAAACGAGAATTGTATTACTGGGCTCTCTTAGAAGCTGAAATATTCCCAGGGAAGAGGAAGTATTAAGAAATTTAAAAGGGAGAGAGAGATCTTAACAAGTCTGATGTGGCTTTATGCTTGCTTTCTGGCTTTTTCTAACGTATTATTTCTGTGTGTTTTATGTTTTATGATGCCCAGTTTAATACCAACATTCATTCTTGCCCTTAGGGGTTAGTTATGAGTTCTAATTAGAATTAAGGAGCAGATTGTTTGTATTTAATCTGTCTGTCCATCTTCTCAGTAATTGAGTAAAGCTCTTAACTCTACTGTAAATATCCCTGGATTTCAATTAATTTGTCTTACTCAGACACAGCAACACAGATTGTTTTACTTATGGATAAACAAACCCGTCACAACTTTTGTATTTCAAATACCCAGCATGATTTAGTTATTTCATCTTTTTAGAAAGAGATGAAAGGATGATGTCTTGCTGGGTTACAAAAAAAAGTAACATAAAATAAACTAGGATGGAAACAGAAATATCTTGGAGATTATTTTTTAACTCAAATGAATTAAAATAGGCATAGACTACAAGGGAGTCTGGGCTCCCTATTACTGGTTGGTATTGAAAACCTAACATCTCTAAGGAACCCAGAGTAACATTATCTCCCTTTCTACTGCAACACTTAGAAAAGAAATGCAGTCTCAAGTATTCTTTTTTAAATGAGAACATATTACATATTTATTCTCAAGAGAGGATGGATACTTCCTCAAAAAGTTGCTTTAAAAAAAAACCTAAACAAAGTCTTTTGGGTAGCTAAGAATGCACCAAAGATTCCCTAACGCTTTACGTTTGCAATAAAGTGCTCATTATTAAAACCAACCTCCGTATGCCTGTTATCTAGGAAACTCTCCTAAGACATTAGCGGAAACAAGCCATGGGGAAGGGGTGGATGGATAGTAAGGGAATTGCAGCGCACAAAGAGTTTTTATTAATTCCATCTATTTTTAAGCCCAGGAACACATACTATCACAGACACGGCTTGCCCCCTTTTTATCCTTTTAAAAATAAAAAAGGAGCATTGTTTCCCATCATACACACACGCGCGCGCGCAGGCACACAGCGCCAGCACCGGATTCCTGCGAGCCCTCCTCGCCCCCAGCCGCCCCCTCCCGTGTCGCACGCAGCTGTGCCCGCAGCCCCCGCGCGCCCCGGCGCACCCCCGCGGCGGCGTCACCTACCCTGCCCGGAGCGCGCGACAGATGCGGGACGGCGGCTGCCCTGAAGGAAAAGGCTCCCAGGACCAGCGGAAAGAAAAGGACAAGAAGGTGGGGAGAGGAGGCTCCTTTACTTCCCACAACAAGGGGAAGTGTTGCGCCCCATGCACTTGGTCTCTCTGCAGCTGCGGTTTCGGAGGAAATGCGCGGCGGCTGAGCTGCGGTGGAAAGTTGGGGGTGTTTCCTCCCCCGCCGCCCGCGCCTCAGTCCTCTCCGGCCCCCGCCGCAGCCTTGACCGCTCCTGGGCCTTCGAGACCCTGCCGAGCCCCGCCGGTTTCCTCCCGGAGCTGGGCTGGGTTGCCACATGCACTTGAGAAATCCTAGCAGTTGCGCAAAGAAGAGTCCCAGAAGTTAGAGTGATTGTGTGTGAATGTGTAAATATACAGTGCAAGAGGCTGGAACAACTGAGCGGGGCCAACCCTCAGACGCAGCCCGGGGTTTCAGATTTCATTTGGCAACTGGCAGCTTCAGAAGATTCGAGCCGCACGACTGGGGAGGCCGGCAGGAGCCCTGCCCTCGCCCACCGCCTCTCTGCTCGGTTATCTTGGAGCCTGAGTGACACTGCCGGGCTTCCGGCCTCCCGAAGGCCAGACAGAGCCGGCCCTGCCTCCATCCCTCCGCAGCTGGCATCACTCATTTCATTTCTAGTGTATCATAGATACGTATCCGTCCAGATCTGGGGCTGTGGGTGCGGAGAAGGATGGAGAATAAGTGTCTCCTGCTCTCTAGGAGCTCTGCATTTCTTTGGCCAAACCCCACACATCGGTTTTACTTGCTTCCCTCAGCTCTCTGTGTAAAATCTTATTTCTCCAATCAGAGTTACTTGGGTCATTAAACCTGTATTCCTAGAAATGCTTATTTAGATGAATGTCCTCTAGTTAGATCCTTAGAGAAATTCAAAGCGTAATTACTTCCTTATCATGGTTTAAGAGCTCTCAGAATCACACAGAATGAAAAGAAAGAGGACAGAGTGGTAAACATTTTGCTAATGCAGCCGCCTTTCTTCCTGCCACCGCCACAGAAGGTCTATTTCGAGTCTAGATTTTGCAGTATTAGTTACCTGGAATGCCAACTCAAATTATTTCACAAAGCTTTATAAAGCTTTAGATTATTTGGAAATCCTCACCAAATTTCTCTAAGACACATAATAGAGTGTCCTCATTAGGGATCTCCACTGATGTGGAAGAAAGAGCTCACCTTCACATTTAGAAACACCAAAAGTAAAAGTCTGTGCGGACGCTGATATGTTTTTTCTCTTTTATCCTCTTTCTGTGGTTTCTTGGAGTCTTCCTTCCTAGTGAGCTGCCCCATCCCAGCCTGAGGTCCCACAGAAAATTGATTTTCTGGCTGGAGAATTCTCAGCCCATTAATGGATCAAATTAAGTTCTTCGAGGAAAAAAAAAATCTCTTTTGGCATTTCCTTTTTAAAAATGTGCATGGATTTCCTAGCCAGAAGCACTGTAGCTCATTTTCTAATTGGTAGGAATAAATGACCTTCGTCAACTCATATGGCTTTACCGTTCTACCCTCACCTTGGCAGGTAAATGCCAATGGGCAGTTTTAGATGAAAGCTGGAAAACAGTGAAATTAACCAAAATGAAATCTGCATGCATTTGATGGATTCAAAAGACTCAGGAAGATGAGTGTCAATAGGCATCATTCAAGATCCTGACATTTAAAAAAGACAAGGAACCTATCATGTCAGTAACCTATTTCAGGATCTAACAATTATTACTACAAGCCACTTAGACTCAAGACAATATAAAATTGAACTCAAGGTGGTTACTAGGTAGTCCCTAATCTGAAAGTTAAGACACGCCTCTGGGATACTCCCTTGCATCCAAAGCCTTTCCCTTTGCATCTCTTGACTCCTGTCTCCACCCCTTCCACTTGCCATCACTTCATTGACGGGTGTGAAGTGTGTGATTATCTTAAGCTAGACAGAACAACTGAAGGATAGAAAGATCGTCACTTCGGTATCAAGCAGGGAAGAGGTGTACCTATCAAAGGTCCCTCTTCCAGTCCCACTTCTCTGCACAAACAGAAGCGTCACTGTATTCCTTTCCTAGAAGCCCCTTAGGGATTTAGCAAAGATCCTTGTTACAAGAGGGTATAACCTGAACTAGAAAATGCTTGATTGTTCACGTGACTGAGACTATGTTATTCCTCCCTTATTTGTGGATTAATTGGGACTGGAGGACATCCCTCATCCTATTGTAGCACCTTTAAAGGAGAAATAAATTCTTAAACAAGAGACCTGAAAGATCCTAACCAGAGGAGGATGCTCATGTGACTGATACAGACTCCGGGGAAGGTAGTGGCTGTCATTCAATTCCCAGAGTTTCTGATGAGAACTTACCCAGGGCATCACCGAAAGCTGAGTTTTACCAGTCAGCTTAATTTTGAGCCCCAGGCATGCTTCGGATTAACTCCACAAAACCCGCGCGTGCTTCAAGGGCGAGGGCTAACTTTCCAGGATGTCCAAGTCGTAGGCGCTCTCAGAAGGGTCTATGAAAGGCAGGTATAAAAAGCAGGCAGGGTTTGAGGGGCCTCAGGTTTACAAGGGGCATGTGCAATACCTACAGGACCAGAGGATTTCAGGGACCTAGAAATGAAACAAGAGGAGGAGGAGAGAAGGAAAGAAGATAATGGCCTCACTACCCATGGACAAATTGTTTAGTATCAGTACTACCAGGGTCAAAGACAGGAAAAGAACCCATAGACAATGGCCCCTGTTGTTGTCAGGCCACTTTGATTGGAATTTAGTTAGAGGAACCTCAGCAAGAGTTTGTACAATCACTTTGTCTAATATTTCAAATATATGGGTGAAACAGTACTATTAAACAAGAAGAGATTAAAAATGTGCCTTAATGCAATTTATTAATTTAAAAATGGCAAAGTTTTCCACTGGATCCCTTGCCAGATTCTTTGAAGACCTTAGCATAGAGTAACATATTGTCATGTTACCCACTTGTCCCTTAAGATCAGATCCTGGGGCTCTTTAATTATGTCTTCTTTTGGGAAAACATAAATTCCTAAGAGGGCAAAAAACACAGTAACAAAACTGAATAGTCAAGAAATGCCAAAATCCTAACATTTCCTTCGGGCTCTCACCAACAATGCAGAATCTGTGTGGGTACTAGAATATGCCGAGAAATGATTTCAGGATTAAGAGAGAAGGCTGTGCTTTAAAGCATGTGTGTTTCAAAATGTCTGTTTGTCTTTCCTCTTTTTATTTCCTGGTGGAAGTTCCTTTTTGAGAAAGTCATTTTGTCTCAGCTAAATGGGGTGGAAAGAGATTGAGGGGGTTTCGTGCCCACTGTCCCCAAAACTTTGGATAACATGATGCAAGGCAAGCAGATGTACTCCTACTGGTAAAATGATGGAAACAAGCAAATCCACCTAAATTCCTGCGAGAAAGATAATAAAGGAGAGAAAGTGCGAAAGAGAGATAGGCTGCTATGGTGGCGGGTTCCTTCCTGCGTCTGTAATTCCATCACAGGCCTGCTGTCAGTCAAGGGCTTTAAAAATGAAGCAAGTTACATGCTTGTTTAGATCCTGAGTGGGGCATGGTATCAGCCATCACTATAGTCTTATTGAATTGACATATTTTTGGTGGCATCCCATGTTACACTCCATCGCCCCCTAAACTCCCAGATTAGATGGTATAAAGAAAAAATCCGTGATTAAATTTTATTTCCAAAATAGTATTTGTTGTCTTCTGTCTGATTGCAAAATTAATATATGTTCAAGTCATGAAACTGGGAAACTACAAAGAAGCATAAAAGAAGAGTTTAAAGATTGCCATGATCTCACCATTTAGAGGTAAGTATTTTTAACATTTTGGATATGTCTGTTTCTTCACCTCTGTGTGCACGCCTATCTTATATAATGGTTTGGATCATATTACTACCCAAAGTGAGGTCCTTTTTACCTGAGCCCTGAATTCAAACCTCAGTTTCCAGTTAAAACAGTTTTCTTTGATACTGGTTACATCTGGACTCAGGGCTTTACTGGATCCTGTTAAAGAACTAAACTCTCCCTTCCAAGATATGCAGATTCCTCCCAATCAGTTCCCAGAAACATCTCCTGCTTTATACTTTCAGTGGCCATTTCTAAATCTCTCGCTTACTATTCTAGAGTTTCCTTGTGCTTGCTAACTCACAATTTCTCTAAGGCAGCCTTTATTTTCCCATCATTCACATCTCAGCTCACCACATCCTCTCTCCTTTCTCTACTCAGCCATGAGTACAGGCTTGCACACACACACACCATGCATGTTAATATCACACATGCACACTCATTAAGTGAAACATTCCTCCAGACAGGCAACTTCCCACTTGTGGACTCAGCTCTTAATATAAAACTAATGTGGGACTTAAAATATTAAAACATCTAATTCCATTTGAGCCCTGAGTAACGGCAATATACTGTCAAGATACAAAGTTGAGCTATTAAAACTGCTAACGGACTTGATTACTAGGCACAATTGATCTCAAGCTTGAGCAAATGTTAGTTTCCTGGTTTGGGCTATATCTCAGCTAATTAGAGATGTGGGGCTGAGGTCATTCTTTAAGTCATTTAAAACCAATGAGGTTATCATGGAGAATAAAATGTTTTATTGTTACAGAGTGCAGACATAACTGGCAACTTAGTAAACTATCTTTCATGAAAACTAAATAAGAAAGTGAAAATGAATCAAAATAACTCATTCAAACAGATTGATAATGATGACAAATAATAGGAATATTCCTTATAGTTTTTAAAGTGCCTTCGTATACGTGATGTCTTTTCATTGCAGCAGCCCTGTGAAAAATCTCTTTTTGCTTACACTTTACAGAAGAGAGAACAGAGAGACGCATTGTATACCCCTTGCTCAGAATCTCACAAGCTAATGAGGGATGAAGATAAGACTTGAATTCAGGCCATTTGAGTACAAATTCTGGATTCTTTTCACTAATGTGTCAACAGCCTATGCCAAGGACAGCAAAATTTCCCTCACATCACTTGTTCTGGTCAAGGGCTTGAAAATAATTGTTGTCATTACATTCTTTTGTGAGGAGGAAGATTGTCATCCTCTTACAGACCAATTTTAAACCCCGTTTTAGGTATTAATTTTAATATACTATCCTACCAAACCTTTTATTCAAGTTTCAAACAAATAGCAGAATTAACTGCTCTGCGTCTTTCTCTCCACGTTCACCATCTGTTGCAGGTGCTAATGAACAGTGAATTGGCCAAAAAGCAGGCGGAAATATCAGGGAGAACAGCAAGTGGTTTCAGTAATTCAGAAACCTGAAAATTAGTTCCTGAGAAATGAGTATTGGTTTTAAGATCTTGCAGTGAAACTGAAGAAAAAAAATGAAATCACAAGTTTGCTTTTTAAGACAGAAAAGATAGGCAGAGGCTGACTATGTAAAAAATAGAGTTGAGGATCAGTACTTCCTCAATATTCGAAAAATTTCTCAACATAAATTTCCTGGGAAATCAATGAAAATAATGTGATTTTTGAAAGATTTTTAAAATAAACTAGGAGATATTCCAAGAAGACAATGACTGAAGGGCAGTTCAACATGTGGGCTATTAAGCAGACCAAAAAAGAAAAAAAAAAGACTACAAAGTTATTATCCTCTCCATTTCCATTTCTTTTCTTGTCTTGTGTCAAATTTCTCAACTTTTTCAAAGTTTGAAAATGGTAGCAAGCAAACTTTGCAAAAGCTTACTTTGCAAGAGTGAAGAGGTGAGGTTGAGAGTAAGATGGGACGAAGCTAAGTTGAGTCTGATGAGGGCAAATGATGGTTTTCTAAATGCTGAGCAATCCATGTTAGATGACTTCGGTGGGAGACTTTCTGCCCTGGGTGCCTTATTCAAGAACGGACAGACCAGTAAAATAGGCTTCTCAATGGTTATTGTGGGGAATAAGCCCGCAAGATGGAAACTGAAGCCCAAGACTTCAGCCTGAGACATGGATGCATTTTCAAGGAAGAAGGATGCTTTTGGATGGGAGGTCAGATGGGTCCATAAAATATCCTCCGAATTAAACTTGGGGAAAATCATTCCAAGTTCCTCAAGAAAGGGAATTTCAAAAACATAAGACAGAGAAGGAGACCATCCTTTGGGGGGTCCCATAAAATTACCTTTACAGGCAAACAAAAGACTTACTCTTCATATGGTAATGTTGTTAAAATCATTATTTGAGCAGATGTTAGCCTAGACTGTAACCAGTAGATAAAGACATCTCGACATATTTTATATTTTTGCTCATTTGTTCTTTAAATTCTCAATGCATTACTTTATAGACTAGAAGACAATGAGTATATTTAATGTGAAGATTTTCCAGGTACTTACCAGGTACATTTTTCTTAGTATGTATGGCACAGAATCTCTAGTTTTGAATTGTATAATAATAGAAAAATCCACCCACTATTTATAAAAAATTTAGTTATGGTATTAATTTTTTTTGGGGGGGGGGTGAGGAAGATTGGCCCTGAGCCAACACCGGTTACAACTCTTCCTCTTTTTACTTGAGGAATAGTGGCCCTGAGCTAACATCTATGCCCATCTTCCTCCATTTTGTATGTGGGATACCACCACAGAATGGCTTGATGAGTGGCATAGGTCCATGCCCGGGATCCGAACCCCATGAACCCAGGTCCCCAAAGCAGAGCACGTTGAACTTAACCGCTATGCTGCCAGGTCAGCCTGTATCAAATCTTTTGAAAATCAGTTTGTAAACATTAAAATATTTTCTGGATTGAGCACTACTCTAGGAAAGCCTAAAACAACAACAACAACAACAAAACTTTTATTTTCATCTCCAGCTTTAATTGCTTATGAAATTCTAAAAGATACACATTTGGGTTGAAGTTTCTCATACTTATTTAAGTCAACATTTGACAAAATCTAGAGAAATGTAATCTTTTGGCTTAAAAGTAATTCAAACATTATCTCGCCCCCCCCATTTCTCTTCTCCTTTTTAGAGGATCACTATAAAAATAGTAATTTCATTAAGCCTCTTATAAAGTTAATGTTATAAAACAAATATTTAATATTAAGCTACTTGCCATGTATAAAATGACTTGTTAATTCCTCATGATGGTCCTCATTGGCTTAAAAAAAACAGAATCAAATGGTTACTTAAGATAATTAATAAAATGCACACAAAGATTATATTGATTTGGAATTTTTGAGACTAAAAATTTATGTTAATATTCCAGTGAAAAGAAAAGAGGATTATAGCAAAGTTTTCCTGTAATTTTATTAGTGAAAAATGCCAAATTTAGTACTAAAATGCTTGTTTAAATTTAGCCCAGTCTACATACAGTTTTTTTTCAATAGATTGTCATATTCAGAGGTTGTCTTGCAAGCAAAATAATTTCTACACGTAAAGTCCAACAGGCCAAGAATTCACTCCTCTTAAGATGAATATGTTATTAATTGACCCATGTTATACCCATGTTGACTTTGTAATTACTGGTTCTGTTTCTGAAATGTATGATTTTATATAATAGGTACCGATAAACTTATTAATAGTAAAAAGTTTGCTTTTGCATTTTATCGAGGTAAGATTAGACCTTATGATTGTAATTTTTATTTCATAGCTGTGGGAATCCCCAGTGAAAATAGCCCTTCCCAGGGCGAAGCATACTGTGCTGAACTGTACACTAATAGTCCATGAACACACAGCTTCGTAACAACCTGGGGCGCCATGACAAATTTATGTAACAACTCCTATTAGGCTACTAGTGAGCTTTAATAAGTTAACTTATGGATATATACCTGGCCTTTGTGTGATTTTTTGAGCAGTCATAAGGCTTTAAAATTTTAAAAAATGAATTATTTACTTAAAAGGCTACAATAAAAAGATTAACAAATTATCTACATTGAGTGATATTTATAAACCTCATTGGTCATGTCTGAGCCCCAAAAGTCAAAATTTATTTACTATAATGAAGAGCCTTTTAATCATTCACTACATAAAGTCTCAATATTCACAGAATTAGGGACAAAGAATAAATATTCAGTTTCATTCTTTCTTTAACTTTATTTTGTTCCAATTACAAATGAAAATATATTAAACAGAAATTCGTGATAAGCTATAAGAAAAACATTCTCACAGAAAGAGGAAATAGATGCCAGATGTGTTGATATCTACACCCTAGTAACCCCCTCTCCTTTTTCCCAACTTCCTGTTCAGATGGACTTTGAAAGGAGAAATTGCAGAAACTTGGGGACCTGTCTTTTTCCACCCCGGATTTCCAATACCGATGGCCCTATCCTGGGAAGAGAGGGAAAGGGAAGGACAAGAATACAGCAGCTTTGTCTGAGAGCTAAAACGTCAGGAGTCAAACAAAAATCCACTAATCTTGCCCCTGTGAATGTAGAAGCTGTGATTAGCGAGATGCAAATTGCTAGAGAATTCATAGAATTTTGGTGTCATTACACCTTCAATTAATCAATAGGATACTAAAAATACAACTACGCACATGTGAGACTTTGAAATATTTTGACATTAGAAGAGTTTGTAATAGTTGGGAAAAGACTGAAAACCCTTGCCTTGGACTGTCCCCTCACCTTCAGTGTTTGCATTGTTCTTTGAAGGTGGAAGAGCTGTGTTGGGAGGGATAACATACGTTCATTGAAACTACTCTTCTCAAATAGCATGCACAGGATTAATTCATTACACAATTCACCAGAGAGCAGTCACGGTCACAGCTCTTTCTAGATTCCACCGTCTAAATATCCTGCTACTACAGTTTTACCAACGGGAACATGAGAGAAATTTGCACAATGGATTCCTTATAAAAACTATTGAGCTGGTTTCAAAATAGCTGAATTATTATTGCTACCGTTAATGGAACTCATTAAAATGGCTGTCATGAATCTATCTAGATGGTTCCACTATAATTCTATTTTAATTAACTTGATTGTTGTTTTTAACAATGCTAATAAACAAACTATGTGATAATTTTAACTTAACCTTGGATCTTTCACCACAGAATTTACAGATTTAAACATTTTTCTTTCTTTTTTAAATTGCTTCAGTGATACTGAGCAAATTACTTTATTAAAATCAACTAATTCCTGTTACCATCAATTATTCTTTCCTTAGCAACCTTCAATATATTTATGTTCCATGAGCACGTTAACTGCCCTCCTGCCTGACCACCAGCTTCATATCACAGCACAAACGGGCTCCAGCATGAGCAATGCATATATTGATGTTTGCCTATTTTAAGTACAGAGGTTCAAACATTTTATGATATACTCATGGAACTGTCAAGCATTTGAGATCGTTTGGATATAATGAGGGTTGTCTAAAAATGAAAGTGCCCAAATCTCATAGTTCAATGTATAATGTAATCTGATTACCATTAACATTATGATTTTATGAGATCTAGAAAACTACACATACCAGAATCTGCACAGGTGCTTCACCCAGTGGAATTGTAAAGGGTAGGGCCATGAGGCTGGAATTAGATACTGAAAAAATGTCATCAGTGCTAAGTGGTTTTCTAGAAACTCCCAACAGGAAACTGATCCACTAATTCTACAAGAACCATAGATTTTCCCTGGAGATCCCTACTTTTTGTTATTCTTTGGCACCAGTTTCTTCAATAGTCTATTCCTCACTTGCTGTTTGATCTCCTGCCGTTATATTTGTAATGTTCTAATAATAGATTCAGTCTTGTTTGGTCCTTGTTAATCAATGTTCTTCAACCAGAGATTTCCTTGTCAGATGTCAGTTGCTGACTCCTCATTAATCCTGTAAGTGTATCCTTTCCAGCTGGGAGTCATTAGTGTCATGATGGTATGCCACAGAATTGTTTTGGACATAAAATGAGTTGCTTCATGTGAACTGAAAAGCACAGTGCCTGACACAGGGAACACATTTAACCAATGGAGGCTCCTATTATTCCTACCATTCAGCCTTGAACATCTTCCATCGAGTCTCTGCTACCTTAACCCACGGAAAACACCCATCTCGTTCATTCCTCAAAAGCTCTCTGAGACCTTGACCGTCGTGAGTCTCCAAGAAATGACGTTGCAGAACCAAGGTGGCCAATACATTCAATATGAATGTTTGTGGCAAATGTTGGAAAAGACAAAGATTTCAAAGACAAAAATCAAAAGGATATTCTTTGGGAAGCTGACAAAGTGAGTCAGGTATCAGTTATATCTAATCCAAGAAAGATGATGCTGTCCGACACTCCAATTAGGTAGTTCTTAATATGTATTCAACTGACTTATGAACAACTTTTTAATTTAAATGGCTGTCTAGCCAAATGGCTGATAGAATTTCCCATCCTATCCTTGAAATTCCTCTACTTTCCTTTTTTTATCTTTTCTCCACCACTCATCCTGTCTTATAGACCAGTCCAAAAATAACCCAGGAGAGGTTTTACAGAGCTAGGAAAGGATTGCTGAGGACAAAGAGGAAATGGGATGGTATTTCCCTCTCACAGACACTGTCCTATCTCCTTTTCTTCTTGCACCTCTCCCAGAGGTTCCCCACCTTTCCCCTGGAATGCCTGCTCTGACTTCCGGGTCAGAATATCTAAGATGGCTTTCCTTATAAAAACTGACCCTATCTTCTCTCCTAAATGAAGATGAGTCTTAATTCAGCCTGTTATGTGCCAGAATCCAGGTGTGAGTGATGGGAGAGAATATAATTACTAATCCAATTGTCTAATTTCAGAGCTGGGTCCCACTGACTAAGGATTAGAGCACAGGTTCCTCTCTGAGACCAAACAGAGACAAGACCAGAACTAGACCTGAAAAAGTGATTTCCCCTTGCCAAACAAAAAGAACAACAACAACAAATGGCTAAAAAAACAAACAAAGAAAAAACCTATCTACTAACTTCAGAGATAGGGGATAAAGGCCCAGGTTGCAGAGAGCTCGCTTTGTCACATTCTACAGGGGAGAAGAGAAATCCTCACGGAAAGGAAAGGTTACTAGGCTTGCAAATAAAAGGAAAAACTCAAGAGAGAGCAGGAAAACAAGGCAAGAAGCAAGCCCCAAATGGAGCAGCATCCCTGAGGTCCATTGCCTGAGGTGCTCCACATCCTCACCTGCTCAGCTCAGAACTGGAAGAGTCCTCAGTTCAGCTACTCAGCAGTCATGTGACTAGGACGATGGGAAGCAATCCACCCTGCTGCCACACTGACAGCAGCAGGTAATACGTTCCTAATAACTTTGATTCAAATCATGAAGACATTTTCTCACGTAAACATTGTTCACATGGTGGATAGTTCCTGGAACATTTCTGTGTGATGGAATTCGACTTCTATGATGAGACAGCATCTTTGAAATAGTAACCAATGTATTTTTATTTCTAGTATTCCCTTCTACCCTGTGCCTTCAATCTATAAATTCATTTGCTGCAGGCAAGGGATGGTACAAGGAAAACAATGAAAACAGCAATGAGCCAAAAATAGGTTCAAAACCCTATGACTCAGGGTAAAGGAAAGACTAGTATAAATGGGTGTTCAACGAGGGGAGACTACATTGTCATTTAGACATTGCTCCTCAACTCTAGTCTAGAAAGAATTCCCGAATGTGGGGAAATAGAGGATAGGAAAGAGGTGTAGTGAGAGAGAGGAGAGATGAAGGAATGAGACATAAAGTGACACACACGCTTGGGCAAAGTCATTCTGCTGAGATCTCCAAGCGTGCACCTAAGTGAGCATGTCCACTACTCCCACCCAAGAGTTGTGCAGGAACTGAGGCCATAGATGGTCCTGTTTCCACATCAGTAAACAATGTACATTTTGCACTCAGAGAAGCTATACCAGTCTCTCCCTTTGATAGCCCATCAGCCTCTATCCATCCAGCGGAAAAAACAACCACCCATTCAAGACTTTGCTCAGTTCTTATACTACCTTATGTTACCATCCACATGGACAACCTCCTTTCAACCCCAAACTTGCTAGTAGGCAATGGAGGCAATACTGAGAGGCAAAAAGTATTGTTCCAAAAAATGAAAAGAGGGTGACAGGTCGGAGGGAATGCCCTCCCGAATATGTGCACTGTTACGTTTCAGGTACCTTAATGGGTAAAATCAGATATCGTGGGCATGCTAATGAGTTTTATCTTCATTCTAAGAGTTTTTACTTCATTCTGAGATACTAAAGGGTCTAAGAAAGAAATTGATGTGATCAAATTTGTGTGTAGAGCAGTGGCAGTGTAAAGAATGGAGGGTCTAATGAGAGAGGATATAGGTTAGCAATATTTATTAAAGACCTATTTTGGTTTGAGAACTGTGGTAGACACTTTGTGTAGATTGTCTCACTTGATTCTGTAATCAGTAGTATGGAGTCTGGGAAAAACTGAAATTCAAAGATTTTAAGTGGCATGTCGAAAGTTACCTATGTAGTAAGCAAACAGCTCTGGGATGAGAACCTGGGTCTGTCTAACACCCACTGCTTTTTCCTCTAGTCCATGTTCTCTTCCAATTTCCCCGAGCCTAGTTTAGAAACAGGCATTAACATCACAACTTTTTCATAAATTGGGGTCTGGCTGTCATGGACACCAGCCATACTATACTTTGTTTCCAGTTTCAAAAGAAATCCCTTAAGCACTATTCTTCATTACCAATAATGATTAAAACAGTAATGAGTTCTTGAACGGTAATCAATCTTCTCATACCCAAATCAAGCATATCTCATTTAAAAATGTTTGAAACAGGTAAACGAAGATTGTAATTCACGTGATCAAACACCACAGAGAAAACTGAAGCAAGGCAGCTACAAAAACAAGGAGAGAATGGATTTTACAAGGATGCTCTTGGAAAGGATGTAATAATTGCAGACAGACAATTCTGACATTTAATTGCCTGAAATGCTCTCTATATTTGTGAGTGGCAGCAGACGAAGGATTAGGGCTTCAAGACCAGAAAATAGTCTCCATGCAAACAAGAAAAGTAGGCAGCAAGGGAGTCCTAATTCAAGTAGGCAAACATCCAGAGCAGAAGGTGGTAGGAGTGGCAGAGAGCTCAAAGTCCTTGCAAACAATAAGCAGGAGATTCTTACAAGTTGACTAAGCAGCTAGACGCATGAGGTCAAAGAACCAAGAGTCAACCATCAAGGGGTAGGCGGCATTGTAGGAGTGAGGGACAAGCGAACAGAAAAACAGATGCCCAGCCCCTGCCATGCGGCAAATGCTCTGAGAAAGGGACAGTTGGCCCTCTCACTTTCATCCTGAAACCCTCCATGTGAGCCTAAAGATAGTAGTCTGGAGATTGAGTCCTTGAGAGTAGAAGACCATTGTGGCAGATATATTTTTAGATCAGGTTGGAGACACACTCATGCAGCCTACAAGAGAAAATGGTTTAGTAGCTGCTGATATTGCAAATAGCCAATAAAATGTCAATGAAGCCCAGGCTCCCTGTCACAATATTCCAGCATCATCATCTGTGTATGCAAACTTCAATAGACAGACATTAACACTGTATATTGCATATTTTTGAAGTTAATTCTAGACCCATCCAAAAACCTTTTATTTTTTTTAATTTGTTTGGAGATGCAGGACAGGAAACCTACGGCAAGAAGTGATGCAGTGCTCTTTGGTGCTCACTGCCTACAAATCAGTTCTGAAGTAGCCAAGAGCTTCTGAAGAGAAATTTCAAGTGAAGTTCCCTTTGTGCCTGGGACGTGCTGGGGAGGCTTAAAATAAGAAATGGCTTGATTTTATCAGTTGTTTGTTCTCCAATGGAGAATGTTGTTCACATTGTCAGGCTTCAGAATGCTGGAAAACAAGATGATCTCCAATGACTAAACGGCCAAAAGGCAGGTATGGGGTGGGAGGTAAAGAGACTAGTAAAGGTGGCTGCATAGGTATTCTAGCCTAAAGAAGGTTCTACGGTAAATGTTGCTCTAGGATGTGGAAGATTTTAGCTTGAATTATGTTTTTTTTCCTTTTGCTGGTACCCTTCGAATCTGAAAACTACTTTTCTGCTGGAGTTCATAAGAGCAAAGGAAAGAACTGGCCTTGAACTGTGATGTGTTATTCATGACTTGCAACCCCCTTGACATGTATTTATTCTGCAAAACTCACTCCGCATCTCTGCCCTCTCCTCCCATCATGGACACCACTACCACTGGCAAACCAAGCAGTAAGATGTTAGGGTTTCCTGTTGTTATTGTTTCTTAACATTTTATTTTACCTACTGTTTAATAATACATTTTGAGAATGAAAATCTATCTACCTTTACTGTGCTAAAGTGATACAAGCAGGGGGTTTTGCTGTATGATTGGCCTGGAGAAAGTAGAGATGTGACACAGAATTAAGTAGCAGAAGCAATACACAAGAAAATAACCTCAACTAAGGAAATGTCAGAGTCTGATTGAATTGTAGTCCCCTCTGTCAGAGCTTCTCCTCCTGGGAGCTTTTCTCTACTCATGTACTGGAGTGGAGCAGTGTGTGTTTTGTATGAAAGGGCAAGTCCAGGAGAGTTTGGAAGATGGCAGTGTAACAGGATCCTGAACTCACCTCCTTCCGTGGACACAACAAATCTACAACTACCTGTGGAACAATTTCCTCTGAGAAAGATCTGGAAACTGGATAAAAAGAACCTCCACCACAAGGGACCACACAGACAGGGGGGGAAGAGGCAGAGTCACAGCCCCACTGAGGATAAAAACCACACCCCAGCTATGGCACTTCACAGCCTGGAGTGATCTCAAAGGTATGGAGGTCTTCCTGGAGGAGGAGGGGATGTGAGCTCCACATGAGGTAAACAAGGTCTTAGATCCAGCACAAGAGAGATGAGATCCCACAATACTTGGCTTTGCTGGTTTTGAAGACCAACAAGGCATATGCCCAGGGAAACCATAGAACTTCAAGGAAAGGAAAACTTGCTCTTAAAGTGCCCATGCACAGACTCAGTTGGCCCAGAAACCGGCACAAAAACACGAGATGGGAAAGTGCATAGTCCATTTGTAAAAGAGAATGACTTACTAAGCTCAGAGCACATTCTAGAGAGGCAGGAGGTGGTTGGGCCCACTCACCAGGGACTGAGACAGTGGTGGCAGCCATTGTTGTCACCTAGTTCAATCATGCTGACACAAAAACTGGCAGGTGCGTTGGAATCCTTCCTCTAGCTTGTTAGTGCAGGGGTCTGCTCCACCCAGTAGAGCCCTGAGGCAATTGTGTGCAGCAGGGAGCCTGCCCCACAGACCAGCCCCACCCACCAACAAGCCTGCAGCAGACTTGTGACCCCAGGCCAGACTTGTGCCATTGGACATTGCAAACAGCCACACAGGGGATCTGCCGTGCCTATCAATACCTGAAATGGTTGTGTGCTGCTGTGCCTGGGGCCTACTCCGCACATCAGCATTCCTGAGGTGGTTGTGCACCACAACGCAGCAAAGCCAGCTCTTGTGAGAGGCCAACCCCGTCCAAAAGCCAGCTGACAACAACCATGAGCTACACAGCTAGCATCACCTGAAGCCTGCTTCATCCACCACACCGGAGGCAGCCCAGCACAGCAGGGATCTGCACCAGGGGCCTGTGGCAATTGTGTGCCCCTGAGCCTAACAATTAGCCATGCTGGGGGCCTGACTCGTTTACCAGCAAAACTGCAATAGTTGTGTGATATCGCATATTGCAGGCAGCAGTGCTGGGGGCTTGTCTTGCCCTATAAAATGCGTATAGCAGCCACATGCAGCCAAGCCTCACAACCAGCTAGCCTGGGGGACAGCCAAGCCTACCTGTGCACCAGCAGCAATAGCAACTCTGCCACGAGAGAAGGATACACACAGCCCACCCAGGGGTCACCCCTGGAGCATTTGGCATGGGTGACAAGAGGGGAACACACTGCTGGGCCCCATAAGACATCTCTTACATAAGGTCACATTTGCAAGATTGGAAACATAGCTGATCTACCTAATACAAAGAGATAAACACAGAGAAATAGGCAAAATGAGGAGACAAAGAAATACGTTCCAAATAAAGGAACAGGAGAAATTCTCAGAAAAAGAACTAAATGAAACAGAGATAAACAATCTACCTGATAAAGAGTGCAAACTAATAGTCATAAGGATGCTCACTTGTCTGCAGAGAAGAATAGATTAACACAGTGAGAACTTCAATAAAGAATTAGAAAATATAAAAAAGAACCAATCAGAGCTGAAGAATACAACAATGGAAATGAAAAATTCACTAGAGGGAATCAACAGTAGAGTAGATGACACAGAGGAATGGATCAAAGATCTGTAAAAAAAGAGTAGAAGAAATCACCCAAGCTGAACAGAAAAAGGGAAAAAGAATTAAGAAGAATGAGGACAGTCTGAGGGACATCCAAGACAACATCAAGCATACTAACATCTGCATTATAAGTGTCCCAGAAGGAGAAGAGAGAGACAAAGGGGCAGAGAACATATTTGAAGAAATAATACCTGAAAACTTTCCTAACCTGGGGAAAGAAACAGACATCCATGTATAGGAAGCCCAGAATACCAAACCAGATGAACTCAAAGAGGCCCACACCAAGACACATTATAATTAAAACATAAAGAATTAAAGATAAAGAGAGAATTCTAAAAGCTACAAGAGAAAGGCAACAAGTTGCATACAAAGGAAACCCCATAAGGCTATAAGCTGACTTTTCAGCAGAAACCTTACAGGCTAGAAGGGAGTCACACAATACACTCAAAGTGCTGAAAGGAAAGAACCTACAGCCAAGAATACTCTACCCGGCAAGGTTATCATTCAGAATGGAAGGAGAGATAGAGTTTTCTAAACAAGCAAAAACTAAACCAGCCTTGTGAGAATTGTTAAAAGGACTTATTTAAGTGGAAAAGACAAGACCACAAATAAGAATAAGAAAATTATCAAAGAAAAAGTATCACTGGTAAGGACAAATATGTAGGAAAGAGACTGGATCAACTACCTGTAAAGCTAGTACGAAGGTCAAAAGACAAAAGTACTAAAATCATCAATACCTAAGATAAAAGGTTAAGGGATACACAAAAATAAAAGAGGTGAAATATGATGTCAAAAATGTAAAACTAGTCAGGGAGAGTAAAAGTGTAGGGCTTTTGGTAAGAGATCAAACTTAAGAAACCATCAATTTAATATAGATTGCTATTTACATGGGTCATTATATGTAAATCTCATGCTAACCACAAACCAAAAACCTATACTAAAACACACACAAAAAAGAGAAATGAACCTAAACATAACACTAAAGAAAGCCCCCAAATCAAGAGGGAAGAGAAGAAGAGAAGAAGAAAGGAACAGAGAAGAACTACAAAAACATACAGGAAAAAAGTAACAAAATGGCAATAAGTGCATACTTATCAATAGCTACTTTAAATGTAAATGAACTAAATGCACCAAACAAAAGACATAGGATGGCTGAATGGATAGAAAAACAAGACCCATATATATGCTGTATACAAGAGACATACTTCAGACCTAATGACACTCACAAACTGAAAGTGAAGGGATGGAAAAAGATATTCCATGCAAATGGAAACAAAAAGAAAGCTGGGCTCAATATTTATATCAGACAAAACAGACTTTAAAACAAAAACTGTAACAAGAGACAAACAAGGCTATTACATAATGATAAAGGGAACAATCCAACAAGAGGATATAACACTTGTAAATATCTATGCACCCAACATAGGAGCACCTAAATACATAAAGCAAATGTTAACAGACATAAAAGGAGAAATTGACAGTAACACAATAATACTAGGGAACTTTAAAGATTTTATTTTTTCCTTTTTCTCCCCAAAGCCCCCCGGTACATAGTTGTGTATTCTTCGTTGTGGGTTCTTCTAGTTGTGGCATGTGGGATGCCGCCTCAGCGTGGTCTGATGAGCAGTGCCATGTCCGCGCCCAGGATTCGAACTGACGAAACACTGGGCTGCCTGCAGCGGAGCGCGTGAACTTAACCACTCGGCCACGGGGCCAGCCCCCAATACTAGGGAACTTTAACATTTAAATTACATCAATAGATAGATCATCCAGACAGAAGATCAGTATGGAAACATTAGCCCTAAATGACACATTAGACCAGATGGACTTAATAGACATACACAGAACATTCCATCCAAAAACTGCAGAATGCACATTCTTTTCAAATGCACATGGAATATTCTCCAGGATAGATCTCATATTAGGCCACAAAACAAGTCTCAATAAACTTAGGAAGACTGAAATAATATCAAGCATCTTTTCTGACCACAATAGTATGAAACTAGAAATCAACTACAAGAAGAAAACTGGAAAAGTCACAAATATGTGGAGATTAAAGAAACTGCTATTGAACACCTATTGGGTCAATGAAGAAATAAAACAAAAAATCAAAATAATACCTCAAGAATTAGTGCCAGCCTGGTGGAGTAGTAGTTAAGTTTGCATGCTCTGCTTCAGTGGCCCAGGGATTGCCAATTCAGATGGTGGGTGCAGACCTAGCACTGCTTGTCAAGCCACGCTGAGGCAGTGTCCCACATAGAAGAACTGGAAGGACATACAACTAGGATATACAGCTATGCACTGGGACCTTGGGAGAAAAAAAAGAGGAAGACTGGAAACAAATGTTAGCTCAAGGCCAATCTTCCTCACCAAAAAGCATATCCTTAAAAAAAAATACCTGGTGACAAATGGAAATAAAATTATGACATACCAAAATCTATGGGATACAGCAAAAGCAGTACCAAGGGAGAAGTTTACAGCACTACAGGCCTACCTCAAGAAAAAAGAAAAAAATCTCAAATAAAAAATCTAACAATATGTTGAAATGACCCAGAAGAAGAAGGAAAAAGAAACCCCAAATCAGCAGAAGGAAGGAAATAATAAAAATCAGTGCAAAAATAAGTGAAATAGAGACTAAAAAGACAATAGAAAAGATCAATGACACTAAGAGCTGGTTCTTTGAAAAGATAAACAAAATTGACAAACCTTTAGCTAGACTTACCAAGTAAATAAGAGAGAAGGCTCAAATATATAAAATCAGAAATGAAAGAGGAGAAATTACAACAGGTCACACAGAAATATGAAGGATTATAAGAGAATACTATGAAAAACTATACATCAACAAATTGGAGAATCTAGAAGAAAAGGAAATGTTCTTAGAATTATACAACCTTCCAAAACTGAATCAAGAAGAAACAGAGAATCTGAACAGAAGGATCGCTAGTAAGGAAATCAAAAAAGTAGTCAAAAACCTCCCAAAAAACAAAAGTCTAAGACCAGATGGCTTCCCCAGTGAATTCTACCAAACATTCAAAGAAGATTTAATATGTATCCTTCTCAAATTCTTCCAAAAAATTGAAGAGGAGGGACACTTCCTAACTCATTCTACCAGGCCAACATTACCCTGATACCAAGACCAGACAAGGACAACACAAAAAAAGAAAGTTAAAGTCAATTTCACTGATGAACATAGATGCAAAACTCCTCAACAAAATGTTAGCAAACAGAATACAATAATACATTAAAAGGATCATACACCATGGTCAAGTGGGATTTATTCCAGGGATGCCAGGATGATTCAACATCAACAAATCATGTGATACACCACGTTAACGAAATGAAGAATAAAAACCTCATCATCATCCCAATAGATATAGAGAAGGCATTTGACAAGATCCAACATCCATTTATGATAAAAACTCTGAATAAAATGGATATAAAAGGAAAGTACTTGATCATAATAAAGGTCATATATGACAAACCCACAGCTAACATTATACTCTATGGTGAAAAACTGAAAGCTATCTTTCTAAGAGTGGGAATAAGACAATGATGCCCACTTTTTCCACTCTTGTTTAACATAGCATTGGAAGTCCTGGCCAGAGCAATTAGGCAAGGAAAAAATAAAAGTGATCCAAATTGGAAAGGAAGAAGTGAAACTGTCCCTATTTTCAGATGACATGATTTTATATATAGAAATCTCTAAAGAATCCACCAAAACACTATTAGAAATAATAAATAGAGTAAAGCGCAGAGTAAAAAATCAAAATACAAAGTTCAGTTGCATTTCTGTACACTAACAACAAGCTAGCAGAAAACGAAATCAAGAATACAATACCATTTCCAATCACAACCTAGAAATAAATTTAACCAAGGAGGTGAAAGACCTATACACTGAAAACTGTAAGACATTGTTGAAAGAAATCAAAGAAGACTCAAAGAAATTGAAAGATACACCATGCTCAGGGATTGGAAAAATTAACACAGTTAAAATGTCCGTGTTACCTAAGGCAATCTACAATCAATACAATATCAATCAGAATCCCAAAAACATTTTTCATGGAAGTAGAACAAAGAATCCTAAAATTTATATGGAAAACAAAAGATCCCGGATAGCGAAAGCAATCCTAAGAAAAAAGAACAAAGCTAGAGGTATCACACTCCCTGATTTCAAAAGATGCTATAAAGCTATAGTAATCAAAACAGCAGGGTACTGGCAGAAAAACAGACATGCAGATCAATGGAACAGAATTGAGAGTCCAGCAATAAACCTACACATCTATGGACAGCTAATTTTTGACAAAGGAGCCAAGAACATACAATGGAGAAAGGAAAGTCTCTTCAATAAACAGTATTGGGAAAACTCGACAGCCACATGCAAAAAAATGAAAGTAGACCATTTTCTTACACCATGCACAAGAATTAATTAAATTAAAAAAACACACAAAAAAAACAAAAGGGCCAGTCCATTCACACAAATTTAACTTTCATCTCAATAAGAATAAATAAAATAGGCTGCCTAAAGCCAACAACATGGACATATTTGTTCTGAAAGCCCCCAAATGCCTACCACAATTACGAGTACTCACAGTTATGAGTACATAATTGGCCCTTTAATAATTTGTTGGCTGATTGAGTCATGCATGAGAGTTTTAGAGCCTGCAAATGGCAGAGCGGGGTATGTAATTATTGTGACATCCATGAAATAAATGGGACCTAAAAAAGTTAATGCATACGATAGTGGGCAGTATGACCAAAAAATGGCATCAGAGAAATCCTGATATGAGTAGGTCACTAAGTATTTCAGCTGGTGATCCTTAAGAGGGAAGAAACCAGAAGAGAAGGACCAGAGCTGAACACTTATTTTCTCCTGGGGAATTAAGAGAGTTCTTTCCTCTTAGGGTAGGAGGCAGCTTGGAACAGTACAAAGTTCAAAGTTCAGGAGGACTGGGCCAAGAAGTTGGATGATGGAGGAGCCAGGGGTGGGTGAATCAACAACACAGAATCACACAGGAGAGCCAGAGCTGCCTTGGGATCACCCTGGAGTTCGTCAGACTGCTGGGAATTTGGCAAAGCCAGAGCACCAAGATGAGCAATGAGAAGCAAGCACAGAGCCAGAAGCCAATAGCCGGTAAACAGTGTGAATGCGGCAGAGTGAAGTCATTATTTTTGTGAGATCTTAACTATGAATACAAAGTCTTTGGTGACTAACATGTCTTGAAACAACAATCTAAACATTCTCCTATTTTCTGAGGTGGTCATAATTTCCCAGTGACTAGCCCCAGGTTAGGTTTTGCTTTGACAATTCCCTAAGAACTTTTCCAGAATCATAATCACCTGAAAGTCCTAAGTCCTAGGACAATTTTTTCCTAAAACAATGCCTCTGAAATTCTGTTACTTTATTCCATGAGTTGGGATTCTAACAGCCCAAACACTTTGAAGATCATTACTTGTAATAGGTGGCGTGACTTTAAAATTTCTTAATAAAAATTTTGATTATCATGGAAAATATAGAACTTTAGTTCCAAGTCTTATTACAGTTCACAACATATTTATTTGCTTTTCTTTCGTCTAGTCCTTCTTTTTACATGTCAATTTTGTGTTCAAATACTTTTTCCGTTATTTCAAGAAGCACACATTACTATCTTTCTCTCTCGCTCATCCCATTTGCGTTTCTCTGAACAAGAAATGTTGACGGATAAGGGAAAGAAAAGCTGCAGTGCATTTATTAAATGTTTAAAAACTTGGACAGATAAGGTCACTCTCATTCTAAAATAAAATCTATGGGAATGCAAAAAATAGTACACAAAGTAAGATGACAAAGGATCAAGGTTTATAACATATTTTTAAATAATCAAGCAACAGATATTATTTATAAGTCATATGGTTGAAAATATCACATGAATTCACTGTCTTCCCTATCAGTCATAGTGATGAGCATGGAAAGCCGTGAGGAACAGTGTCTAAATGCAGGTTCTCAATCCAGCACGTGATTATTCAAGGCATCAAAGACCGTA
Organism: Equus quagga; assembly: GCF_021613505.1. Lineage (NCBI taxonomy): Eukaryota > Metazoa > Chordata > Mammalia > Perissodactyla > Equidae > Equus > Equus quagga. The sequence goes on from NC_060269.1 coordinate 88,131,322, forward strand.
GTTGATCTCATTAAAACAAAACAGAACCAAGTTCTAAATAAATTAATGTCAAAATACACCAGAGCGGATATACAAGATCTAATAAATTAAATGCCAAACAGATAAAAATACCATATGAAATTTACAAAATAAGGAATTCTAGGTAATCACTGAACTTCACAGCATTCGGTGTCAGTTAACATAAACATTGCTATAAAAGAAAGAAAGAATATTGAAAACAACAATTTAAGACATCATTTAGAGATTAACATTTTAATATCTGGGTAAACCGAGGAGTGGAATATTTGTACACACTGCTGCAGAGAGATTGGAGGAAAAGAAGTGTGTTTCCGAGAATCAATTCTCTGCGAAAGTTGGAATTCACAGAGCCAAGATGCCTCTGACTTTGAAATTGATTTGGTATTACTGCCGCTGGTTCCCACTCCCTCCCCTTAATAAGAAGAAATAGTGAGCCTGTGCTGTTGCTGTTTTGAAGTTTTGGAATTTCTGCTAGAAGTCAGTCACACCTGGATCTGCTGCATTCACGTCTTCCTCCTTTTGACCTTGCTTCCAATCACTGTCTGGAAATGTGTGTATAGACGCACATAAATGTTTCTTTCTAAGGTGAGAAGTCAGTATGTGAAAAAGATCATCGAAAGCATTCACTCTATTCAGAGGACTCTGATATTTAGGAAGAATGGAGTTTCTCTTCTCACAAAGAAAGACCTGCCCAGCAGCACTTCTGTTCTGTCAGCCATTCCCCAGTACTTCCATTTACCTGCTCGACAAAGGGAAGGTCTGAGAAGCCAGCATCCCGGACCAAGTGCTTCTTTCATCTCCTAGATCAAGGGCATAGGACCCTGAACACGTCTCACGCCATGGCTCTAACACAAGTATCCCCTCTTCATTCTTTTCTAGACGTGGCAGTTTATTCGTCTAAGGAAAATCATAGTACGTAAGAAGCAATCCAAAATTATAAATTAAAATATGTTTGAAGGAATGGAATTCCAGAGAGCCTGTAAATTGGAATATTAGTATTTTGAGGATTCATTCAAAATGCGTGGCTAGGAGACCCTCTTCCATCAAGCGTTAAGGTGAATACTAATGCCCCTCAGGAGGTTTGGGGAGAGAAATGTCCTCTTCACCACTTCCTTGGAGATCTCAAGATCATCACCCAGATTTCAAAAAAAAAAAAAAACAAAAGGCTACTCCAGCTGGAAAGCCTATATTCTGCCCCTGATCACTCTTTGAGAGGCTGAGTAAATATTATTTCACATACAATATTTACCTGCCTATTTGTTAGCCTACAGGAGATTAGAAGTGGCAAGCCGAAAGGTGTGATCAAAGGGCAGGAAGGACATACAGGTGGATTCGGGATGTTTAAAAAAACCATTTGAGGAAGAAAAAAGCAAAAGAAACAACAGCCCCAGGCTAATTTTATTGCTGTGACTAAACAAATAAAACTTATACTAAATAGAATCACTGCACCAGATAATAATTCTTGTTTGTAATGTTACAAACATAGACATCCAAAAAACAAAATCTAGTACTTTTCTTTAAGAAGTCAGAAAGCTTTCTGAAAATGGATAAAATGGGCAGGGCTGGGGCAAAAATAAGCCCCAAGTATTTGGAAAATGATCTGTGTTAAGCATATGAACACTGAATAAATGAGATGTCACTAAATCTCATGGGGCAATATTCGCTCTATGTTCTGCTTGCTTTTTATAAGCCGGGACAAGCAACCTCTCTGCACCTTGGTTTCCTCATCCTAAAATTATGGAACTAGAATACTCAAATTCCTTTTAGTTCAAAAACTTCTCCGTGCCATGATTTTATTTCTGATAGCCAATTGTATTATAAAATTACTTCTTAATGCACTACAACGCTGAGTAGAAAAGACCAGACACAGTCTAGAAGAACCCCATCTGAGTGCTTGTCCAGTGTTGTGGCTCTACGGAAGAATTCTGACTCATTCTTTCAACTGAAATTTCCAGTCAAATAGTTCTTTATCTGCCGCAAAATATATGTAAACAGCCGAGAGAGAGACAGAAAGAGAGAGAGAGAGAGAGAGACATAGACGTTGCGCGCTTGGGGATTCTGTGGTATAGGCCCAGTGTTGAGTTATTCCTTGGGATCCCATTGGTTCTTTTTGCTCAGTGGGAGCGAGAGGGACTGGCTGTATTTGGCTGATAAATTAAGTTGGGCGTGGTTAGTTATTTAGTTCTTAGAGATAAAGTTCTGTGGCAGAACCAGCTGCCCTTGTGTGTTACTGTGACCCAAAATATTACAGAAGATTCTTCTTAAGAATGAGCGTTTGCCCCCATATAGAAGGCTATGGCTTCAAACTTTAGAACAGTGAGGAAACAATGGCCCAAGAAAAATGCCAATAGAGAACTTAAAAACAAGGTGAGTACATTGAGACCAATTCAGTGAAATAAGGAAAACTTTACAAACCTGAATGACGTAGGTTGGATCTCAATGACAAGTGCCTATTTTCTCTCAAAAGTCAATGAAAAGTTGGAATTCGTATAATAAAGGGAAATTTACTTGACAAGGAAAACTGAAACAAAGCCAAGGAATTTTTAAACAGATTCAAATGATCAGGTTCTGCAGACAAGCAAGAAGGTAGAAGGCAATTTACACAATGGAGGGGACCCAAAAACCCAATGCCCCATTGGGGAGTTGATGTAAGGATCAAGTATTAACAAAGATATTTTGGATAGGTGAATATGAAGACAAAAGAGGGGTGAGAAGAAAATGAGATCTGAGAATCTGAAATTATCATAGATGGAAGAGAAGGGCAGACATAGGAAAATCTGAGTCAAGACAATTGATAGAGAGAGCTTACTTTAAAATATATTAAGATGGACCTAGTCTCTTGCTTGAGAAGCCAAGTATGAAGAGTTATTATTAAAAGAAGTCAGTCTGTAAAGGGGAATTGGAAAAGGGGAGACAAGCCCTCTGTCTGACTAGTACTGAGTGTCTGTTATGATGGCCTGAATAACAAAAAGTTGGTCTGGAAGACATTATGGTTTTACAGCTCTGTTCCCAACTCCTGAAAACAATTTTCTGTCTATACAGCTATTAACCCATCTCCTCTCTTTAGGAATAGAAATGAGATGGAGTACAGCTGTGCAAGGTATTAGATCCTTCCAGGAACGTGTGGGAGAGGAAGGCTGGGGCCTGTCCTCTGACGGATGCTGAGCAGTGTATCACAAGATCAACACACCTGGAGGTGTGTAATTCACTTATAAAACCAGGGTGACACACCCTGTGTTTGGGGCAAAAGTCTGTTCCTACCAAGACCAGGAAAATCCTGTCAACTGACTGTTATTGCATCACGGTCGTTTATATTTCCCCTTTCTGAATGCTGACAGTCACAGCTCCCAGCCTGCTGCAACTTCAAATTTTCCTCAGTGAAATGGGTGTGTCACCATAAGAAACACTAACCCAATGATAGTGACATTTAAGTTCAAGTTTATTCCAGTTTTTAACATGATGGATGATAAAATAAAAACAACCATCTGGTGAAAGGGCAATATATTTGGAAGGGGGAAAAATTACAACCTGGAGTGATTTTGACTGCAGGAATAAACATTTCAGGCATGATAAAATTTTAATATGGTAATGTTGACAGATAAAAGCATGTTAGTGAACTCAAGATAATTAAGTTATGAGAATGTCATCTGATCCGTTATTTCAGAATACCCAGGCCCTTTGCTCAGCTCTCTGCATTCACTGTCCAACAGGCACTCATTCAACTATCTGTCAGGGCTCATCCTGAAAAGACACTCGGAAAAGTGAAAACATGAGCAGAGGATTTTGTACAGCCCTTTTTTCTTTCAGGTAGTTTAGGGGGGAAAAGAGGTTGCTGATTTATCATTCTCTGGGATTCTAGCAATCTCCTCCTTGATCTTGGAGGCCACATTAGCTGGTTTGGGAATTTACCTAGCAAGAAAGCAAATACTCTTTTCTAAAATATATTGGACCAGCAGGCCCATAGACTCATCCAGCCGTGAACACTGTTGCTCCAGGGAGAGTCCTTAGATTCTTGTTAAATTTCCACGTGTGACTCCCTGTCATCCTCTAAAACCAGCTCTGCCCTGGACTCGTGATCATTGGACACTCCACTTACTTGGCCAAAGTACAGTAAACACGTCTCAAAATCAACCCTCCCTTGCAAACCTGCCCACTGTTTTTTATTCAAACTGCAGTGTCTACCCCATGTTCCCCTATGGTTTTTCCCTGAAGAATCCTCAGTCCCTCAGGCTAATAGATAGATGGGAGGTGGCCTTTACTAGTGTCCTGGACATGCTGAGACATCACCTAAATTGCAGGGTAAACAACACAGATTAGTTTCCAGCTGGAGCTTCTGCTGCACTTGCATTTCAGTAACTTTTATGTATTAATTATATAGCATCGAATACATCACTACTTTAACCCTTGGCCTATAAAAATAGGCTATAATCCAGCTTCGGTTGGGCTGTACCTCCCAGTGACTACAGTTATCATCCAGAATGATGGTAATCTTCAAAGAATTTAAACGTTAATTTTAATTCAGTTGACTTTTAAAATAAATATACATTAGCAATTAAAGAGAAAATGGAACTCACTTTAAAATGAGATTTTCTTTTTCTCTCAGTGACTGACATTTATTTAGCCCATACAATGGGTCAGGTTGAGCATTTTACAAGATTTTGTCATGTAATCCTCACAGCCACCCCATGAGGTACGTACCATTATTATCCCCATTTTGCAGATGAGAAAATGGAAGCTCAACACAGTTAAGCAACAAGGTCACAGTTGTTCATTGTATAAAATTTAGAAACTCATAGGGAAAAAGAAGAAAAATGGAATTCACCCCAAATCCTTCTTCCCAAACTCAACCACTGTGAACACTTTGATGTATTTATATATCTAAAAATATACGTTTATAGGATCAACTTGTTATATTACCTGTCTTTCACTCAACGATATATTTGAATGATTCCATCATTTTTACTTACTGGTATTACCTTCTATAGTTATACTCTGATGTTTTTATGATAGCTTATTGTTGGAAATTTAGGATACTCATAGAATTTGAAAAGCTCAAAAGAGGAAGGGCGTCCTAGTTGTAGATCTACCAAAACCTGTGCTGTACTTGAAAATGTGTGGCTTTGACAGAAGAGTTCTCCGTGTAACTTGACGTGGTACCTTGGTCAAGTCATTTAACCTTTTGAAATCTGTTTCCTCGTCTGTAAAAGGAGATTATGACTTACTCTTCTCAATTGTTGAAAGGATTAGAGATAATCCCTGACCAAGTGCCTGACCTAGAGCCTGTGTTCGCCAAGCTGTCCTCATCAGAAACACTACGTGCGTTTTCACTGACCACTCCTCTCTGGGCCTATGAGAGGGCTTTGTTAGCTGATCTCTAAGGACTAATTATTTGATTGTTGGAGACTTAAGACTCTATGATTTTAAGTTTCTGTTCAGAGACTTTAGAAATCATCTAATCCAGTCTCATGACGTTGAAGTAAAACTTGCAAAGATTTACCCATGAATGCGCAGGTAGAATCGGGTCTTCTAAGCCCTCACTAGTCATGTCCCCACTGATATCACACTACCCCTCGTGGCTGTGCATTGTAATCAGTAGTGAACTGTTGACCACTTCCCACGAGTGGCCTGTTGATGTATTGGTTTGAGCATCTGCAGTGCTGTGATGCATTGGAGTATATGTCACAGGTCGTGTGGTACTTATGATACTTAAAGGAGCAACATTTTCAATTGAATCATGAATAGCAAGTAATATAATGGATTCAAGCGTATTCCACTTGTTAAGATTTCCAGTCTTCTAGTCCATCATGATATGCTTCTTTCACGAGAAAGAGATGGCATTCAACTGTGTGCTTGAGTTATAGCTGCTCTGCCAGATGCTTTTTCACCTGGCTAGCCCACCTGTGGGATAGTGTTTGGCATGTTAAGTTCATTACTCAATGAGTCAGGGAGGAAAACGTGGAGAACTAGTAGGTGAGAGCTCTGGACTGAGGCAAACCATGTGTCTAATACTATATAGCTTTGTTCTGTTCCGTGACCAGAGACCCTGCCTATCCCAACAGTTCCAGATTCCTCAGGAGAGCACCAGGGTGACTAAGTAAAGACTATAAACAGGTCAGTGTAAGTCTATTACTCATAAAAGAGAAATTCCAAGGAGCCCATGGCTTGTCATAGTGCTTCATTCCTAGATGATGGCCAGCATATTTCTATCTGTATTTCTGAACTCAAAATAATTTTAGCTGGTTGGCATTTTACTATTTTTTAATAAAACATTTGCTTATGTATTAACATTTTGAATGGAAAATGGTGCAAACTTCAAATGGTTGAGTAGGCCCTTAGGGGAAGATCACAGTTTTTAGACAGCTGCAGGATAGCAGAGATGAGGAAGTGAAATGAGTAGGTGTTTATTTTTGCAAATTAGTGATCTGTCTGGTACTGGGGTTTGAGGATAAAAAATGATCAAATACCAGTATTCCCAGGGTACAGATCAGTCATTTTTATTGGTAAAGGGACTTGTTGATGACAAGAAAATGGTTGATGTTCCGAAGCCTCCTTTGATTAGACGGTGGAGACTGGAGTTTCTACGGATGCAGCCTGCAGTGGAGGGAAGTGAAAAACCCAGGCCTCACACCTGCAGCTTGTTTCATGTAACCCCGGAAGAAAGCTCCAGCACAATTTAATGAATTCATGTTCCATGCTAGAAGAATGTGTTTGCAAGGCTGATGAAAATCTGATGGGCATTCTGCCTGCAAGATTGTAAGGCAACGAACAAATGTTTTCCACTATGATTATCAAATCAACAAAGCTCTCATTTTGGTTCACGGAGGAGAAATCTACAGAATATTGACACAATTGGTAATTTGTAGGATAGTGCATTAAATCAATCATCTTTCAGGATTAATGCCACAGAATAACACTAGACTCTCAATTTGAAAAATAACGTTATCGTGGAAGAGAAATAGCGTCCCTGCATAGCACTAGTGCCTTCTTTTAAAAAAATGGGTTTCTGTGTTTTAAGTGTAACTCTCATCTGATCCTTTTTCCCCCTAACTCTCGGAAAAAATGTGAATGGACCAAATTCTGCTAGTGCCTCTTCTCTGTCGTTATTCTATTTCCTAGTGCCATTTATTTACTCATGTGCTTAGCATAGATTTCCTGAATGTTGCACTGGGGATACACAAAAATATTAACATTTGTTACGTGTCCTCAAAGAGTGTATAGTCTCATCTCCTGTGAAATTGCTCCACTTCTTCAAATATCCTGCTTACATGTATTTTGCTTTCAGACTACCAAATGTTTATTACAAAAGCATCCCTTAAATTATTTAAGAAAACATTTGTGAATGATGTTAGCATATCACAGTGACTAAAACCCAGTAGGTGCTGAATAAGTATCTGTCTCTCCTCCCTCGGTAGCTAAGTGTCAACCTAAGGAGAGACCCATTCAAAGGATATTTTCATCCTACCAAAGACTCTTAAATGCTCAAAGGAATTAAACTGTTAATATTAAATGGTAAATGGGGAGGGTAATATTTGGGGCAGGGGGTTAAATCCTGGAGGTGTCCTTCCCAGGCCTCCATTATCAGCCAGCGTACACACTCCAGCCGCAGTGAGTCTGACTGCTGTGGTGCACAGCTGCCCCTATCCTCCAGAGTTGCCTTCATCCAAAGTCTGACTGTCACTGGGGTACAAAAGGCTGCTGCTCTTGCCTCAGGTGGGACCAACTCTGTAGTGCTATCAAGGCTTCTGAACTCCCTGCGGGCTCAGACCAAGGCCAGGGTCCTCCCGAGGACACATTGTTGCTTAGCTTCTGCCCCTGTCCAAGCTGACTCCCCCCACTCCCCTTCTCCTCCCACTCCCTCAATCAATCGTGTGCATCCAAATCCCTTCCTCAGGCTCTGCTTCAAGGGAACCTGACCCAAGTCACGTTCTCAAATGACCCAATTAGCCAATAACAAATCAACAAGAATAGTAACAGGTAAGTCTTAAGCAAGATTATCAAATTGCTTACCCATCCAAGACATTCGTTATAAAAACATTTACATGGTGACCAAAACGTCAACCTCATAATAAAGTTAAGACACTTTTTGATTTTTAATGTCTAAATAAACAATAAAAAGAATCTATTTTTATATTAGCAACATTATAAAATTATTTTTCTTATCTATCCTAAGAGAACTAATAAATAAGCCAGGACTTATTTGACAAACAAGTGAAATAAGAAAACAATAACAATGATAAATATAAACCATTGCTGTTCAGATATTTTGAAATAGCTTTACTCATTTTATACACTGACTTAAACATGTACCATGCTTACCAATGTTTACCAAGGGATATGGAAGTCTTCTGTCATGTCTCATCATCATTAATTTTGTAGTATTTTATGTTTAAAAATGTTAAAATGCCTTGTTTCTATTGGTCTTTACAATCACCCCAGGACACAGAAAATCCGTATACTTTTTTTTCCATCAGATGGGGCATTGAAACCCAAATGATCAACTCTGATTGCACATTAGAATCACCAAGGGGAGCTTTTAAAAAATACTGAGGCCTAGACTCCATGCCAAACTATTTAAACCCAAGCCTGGGGGAAAAGGAGGCCTCAGTAATCATGTTTTAAAGCTTTTGGATGATTCTGATGTGTCACTAAATTGAGAAACACCAGATTAAGTAATGTGGCCAAATATCTCCAGCTGCTGAGTCCTATCTAAACCTGCATTTCTCCAGCTCCATTGGACTTCCTTCCAGTCATTCCACCTCACTAAAGTTCTGAATTTTAACTGGAATTTAGAGAAAAGAATGTGAAGAACGATTTGCATTCTACTGGAAGGCAAAAGATACAAAAATAAAAAATCAAAACAGCTTTGACTTTGAATGAATTTTCACAAAACAGTTTTGGATGGGTAAACCACATAGGGATGTGTAAATGAAATTTCCTTTTCAAGCATAAATGGATTTAGAAAAGACAGAAAATGCTCAGCAAAGCATAAGCAAAGTTTGTTCCCCAAGTGTTTATAAAACACAGTAGTTGAATTTATTTAGCCTAAAATATGTCCCCATCAACACAACCCATGAAGATAGCACTCAATTCTCAGAAGACAACAGGATGATAGAGAAGTATGTGTAGTAATTGACAAAAAATTATCTCCCTGGTAGGCTCACCAGTTAAACATTTGACCTTTTTTCCTGTAAAATAACATTTCTTGAATTTATATTCATGTCGAGCTTAGTTTACGGAGACATTTCATTGATCACTTAGAAGTCAATGGTGAGAAATTCAATGTGTAAAACAAGGTTTTTAAAGCTATTTGTGAAGTTGAGTGTATTCTACTAATCATAGTGAATGTGCGTGTTGGTCTGGGACGAGGGCCTGGAAGGGTGTTAAACTGAATCCGGGGGCCTCAGCAAGTACTTGACTTGACTCTTACAGGGCTGGTTCCTCGCTAGAAGTAGAATTTAGCTCTCAGCTCAAGCCTGGTTGAAGGGAGTGCTGAGCCCCAGCCAATATCTGCTAGTCCCCAGTTCTCTAGATCCGAGTTTCTTAAACATTTTGTGCTATGGACTCCTGGTCTGGTAAAGCCTGTGGACCCCATCTCAGACTCAGGATTTTAAAGGAAACCAATTATACTGAAAAACTGTTCTAACTCAAGTTTCTCACCATCAAAAATTACCCCTAACGTAAAATTACCCAAAACGTAACCATCATGTCCAGTTGGCATTGAAAACCACTGCAGTCTAGAAGTCCTTTCTTAGATTTATGATGCTTTGAGCTCTTCATTTGAACTGCTGGAGCTTCAAAGATGGAAAGCAGCCTTCTTTTTGGTTCAGATATTTCTGCCCCCAGCTTCCAGAGAACTGTAGATTCTGAGCAGATCCCTAGAGCCAAAGCCATGTAGCTTATGATGCCGCTAGCCATCAGAGACTGAGTTGGGTCATGTTGTGATTTGCATCCCAAGGAACTGATCAATTTAGAGATTAGTTTACTTCAGTGATGTTGCCTATGTGCTGAAGAGGAACAGTAGAGCTCTTGGATTTAAAAAATTTACGTTTAAGACATTGATACTTCATATTTCCTTTCTCTTATGCATATGGATATCATTGTTTTGGTGCTTTCCATGACCATTAAAAGATCACACAACTGACTTAGGCAGGAACAAAAACATTGGTTTTTGATTAGACTGCTAGGCCCCCATAATTTAAATCCTTACTTGGAATCATGAATTTATATTAATAGACTACATATTTGTCTTTTTCATTAGGTACTTTCTCCAGAAGTTACTCTCAACTAATCTTGCAAACTGTGAAGCAGATTTCTTAAATCATTTTGGGAAGGAGCAGCAAAACAGAGAGCATTTTTCATTTTTTAGAGCAGAAAGTATGATTTTCTCTTCTCACCGAAGCTCACTGAATTTTAACAATCTATTGCACTGATAACATTTCTGCACCATTTACTCAACACTCTTTCTCAAAACATTTATTGAGCAAATGCTTTTTTTCCAGGGAACTGAAAAAGCCATCATTCTTTAAAAAGAGAAGATTCAAGTCTGTAAAACATTTAAGGAAGCAACTTCTTAAATTATTTGCCTATTCGTCACTGCCTGTGAGTTCTCCCCAGCCAATATGAGGCCAAAATTACCAGAATAATGCTGCTAAAATCCACTTTCGGACCAAATGATATAAGATAAAAGTGTTTTCAGAATGGAAAGACTGTGTGCTTTGGAACCACAGTTTATTGTTCATGGTACGTTTTGGATATTCATGTTTATGGAAAGAAGTTTTAGGCTGTCAATTAATTCAATAAAAGCCTTCACTTTACCTTGTCACTTGTAAATTAAACTGAACCTTAATGCTTATTCCATTATAATTGCTTCTGCTTTGTAAGTTTCTCTTCAATAGGAGTCCTTCTTGGAGAAAGGGAATAGCTGGCCATGCTGATCTCCCATGTTGTGACTTTAACTGTATATTAGTTTGAGCTCCTGTAACAAAAAGACCTCAATGCTATGGCTTGCATAAGAGAGGTGTTTAAGTCTCTTCCATGAAACAGTCCATCTGGTCCAGGAATGTGGGGCAGCTCCACTCTAGAATTCTCTTGAGGAACTCGGACTGGAGAAGCAACTCTGTTGTCCTCAACACGGAGCTTCCAAGTATGGGGTGGTGGTCACCATGCTCCAGAGGGAAGGGGAGGGAGCCATAGGAGTGCAGGTACCGTTCTTTAAGGACAAGACCTGAAAGGGGCCCACTGACTTCTGCTCATATTCCATTGGCGGGCACATCGTCATAGGGCCATGCCAAGCTACAAGGGAGGATGGAGAACGTAAATTCTAGCTGGGTAGCTGTGTACCCAACCAAAACTCTCTTAAGAAGGAAAACAGGGAGGATGAATTTGCACAACAACTGTGGGTCTACCACCAGCTGGATCTGCATTTCTGTTTACATTTCCTGTTTTCAATGTACAAGAAGATACGCACCTCACCTTTACCAAATATGGTAATTCATCCTGGCAGTAGGTCACAACCTTTCCATTTGTAGGTTTTAAGTGAAGTGGGTATTATATGTAAATGATGTATTTTAGTGTTAAGACCCTTTGAAAAAAGCCTTCTGTTATAACAATTTATGTACGAAATATAGGGAAAATTTTAGACTTTGATTTTTTGCCACATGTTCAGAAACATCTCCACATTTTCAAATTTACATTTCAATGATTATACAGATTAGGGCCTGTAGAGTTACATGTATAAAATGTTTTAAATTATAAAAAAGTGTATCAACCACAACCATCTATGAAGTATTTATTGTGTTCTAGTATTTGAGTTAGGTTCATTACATACATTATTGCACCTTAAAAACTACCCCTTCAAAAGGAGGCACGATTCACCCAGTTTTGCAAATCAGAACACTTAGGTGCAGAGAGTTGAGATAATTTGGCCAAGTTCCTAAGTGGTGAAGTAGGGATTTGAAACCAGAGCTGCCTGATTCAGAAACGTTTTCTATTCATCATCTCGCTTAATCCTCATAACAATTCTTTGAAGTAGGCAGCTGGGCTTTGCTTCATTTAATATAGTAGAAACTAAAGATCGGAAAGGTTAAAAGACTTGCCAAATAAACACAATAAGTCAGGAAGTGAGAGTTTCTGATCCTAAAAATCAATGCTCTTTGAATAACTGTTGTTGAATTAAAGTTGCACTGGATTTAAAATCAACAAACCTGTTCAACCAACAGAACGGGTATCGTCTTCTATTTGGGTGGTCTTGGGCAAGCTCCTTAATTTCCCGATATTCTAAGAATGATAATAGGCATCTCAAAGTGCAGTTGTACGAATTAAATACATTTATGCAAAGTTCATGCAAGGAACTTGATGACAGCAGGTGCTCACTCTATAATTTTCAGCCCTTTCTCTCTGAAGCTGAATTTAGGTGTGGCTTCAGAGAGACTGTATATCCACATTCAGAAACAGAAACACGGAATGGAAAATGGAGCTCTCCAAAGGAATAATATTAATTGATTGGCCTTGGGATTCTGTTAAATTACAGAGATTAAAGGTATTGGAGGAGTCACTTTGAAGCCCAGTACAACAAAGGATTGTTTCACATACTTAATTTAGTGGGTACAAAATATAATTGTCATTTACTCGTACTCAAGGAGGAAGCTGGGGACAAATAAGTGTTCTTTTCTCTCCCAAGAAGCCATCTAACACCACTTTCTCACCTCATTGGTCTTTTGGCCCCTTTGTGATTAACTTTTACATTTAATAAAACTCAAATATTTGGGGAATTCCCTCTCTAAATCCTCCTTATCCATTAGTGCTATTGATATACTAGATTTCTTTTTGTTTGTCTCTGAATTTATTTTCTTTATGCTGTTGAGTCCTGGGATTTCAGGAGAATAGCCTGTCACGTCACACAACATGAGTGAAAAGCTAATAATAATGATTAGTAGTCAAAATAGTAACTACCATTTATTTAACAATTTTCAAGGTACTTGTCCATTAGTTCTTTTAACGTATAACAACTCTAATAGGTAGGGACCATTATTATCTCTATTTTGCATACGGAAAAAATGAAGCACAGAGAGATTAAGAAACTTGTCCGTGGTCCGACTGTTGATAAGAAGTGGAGTGAGGTTTCAAACCCTGCAATCTAGCACCAGTCTGAAGAAGTGCTGCTTGTTCAAGACAAGACTTCAATGGGTTCCAGTACGCTTTTCAAAGTGTTTCTTTCTAATAGAGAATTAAATATCACTATATTCTTTGAAAAAAAATTTTTATTAGAGAATCAGGTTGATTTATTTGTAAAATTCTTCTAAAAGGGCCAGCCTGGTGGCATAGTGGTTAAGTGTGCACACTTTGCTTCGGCGGCCTGGGGTTCACTGGTTTGGATCCCAGGTGTGGACTTACACACTGCTCACCAAACCAGGCTGTGATGGCGTCCTATAGACAAAAGAGAGGAAGATTGACACAGATGTTAGTGCAGTGTCAATCTTCCCCAAGCAAAAAGGGGAAGATTGGCAACAGATGTTAGCTCAGAGCCAATCTTCCTCACCAACAAAAAAAAAAATTCTTGAAGATGTCAAAAAAACTGACTTAAATACTTACAAGTCTGTATACATTTAACTCGTCCTCTCTCTTTTTTATAATGCAACACAGTTAAAATTAAACTTCATTTTTCTTTTCTGTTGCCAAATTATGACTGTCGAGAATGGTATCTCCCATTTGTTACAATAAACGGGCCTGGCCTGACAATGCGGAGTCTATGAATTCTGACAGTTTTAGAAAGTAAATATTAATTATTACTTGAGTCATTCCTTGTAACTGATTTGCTATAGAATAAATTCATTTTAAAAAGGCATAAGCATAGAGAATAAAAACATGAAAGAAAACTGCAACCCCAAGTGTTTTTCTCACTCCGCTTCCTGTTCTGTCAAAGAAGAGATGTAGAAATCATCTCAGAATCAGTTTTTTAGTTGTGTGTTGATTTGTCTTAGGCCTTATGGCCATGCCATCTTCTCTGAGCTGAGCAGCACATCAAGATCTCAGGCCGTGGTTGGTTTGAAAGAGCCCTGTAGGATCCTGCAGGGTGTGCTGGGCTGCACGGTGGGGATGAAAGTGACTTTTCTTTTCCTACTAGTTTGCCAAGTTGAGTCACTGCCACTCTCTCTCGTAACCCGAGGCCTTTACAGGTCCCCATAGCTCCTAAATCTAGATACACAACTCTGCTTTGAGTTGTGCCCAAGCTGTTTCCTGCGAAGTCATTTTCACTTTTGTTTTGAAGATAATGGGAAGACTGGATCAAAAGATTCCACCTGTACCCTTACACAATTTTGGTCCTTGTGTCCCTTGGACTTAGAAAATAGCATCTCAGACAATGTGGTTGTATGTTCCCCATCACTTCTCAAACGTTGGTCTGAGGAGATTTTAAAGTTTTAAAGTAGTGAAGTTCTAACGTTTCTGGGTGCTGTAAAACTGTATCTTGTCAGGGTCTAACGCCTTCATGGACTGCAACTGTATATGGAACTTGTTAAATTGATACTATAGAGTTGGATATGTTGGTTGGAAAGTCACGAGAAGGCCAAAATAACTGTTTTAGGATATCAGTGTACTTGTCTCCCTCCTTAGTTTGCCTTATTTTTCTTCATAGCCCTTATCACCTGAAATTATGCTAAGTAGTAAGTTATTCGCTTTCTTGTCTACTTCACCCACTAGAAGATAGTCTCCCAGACGGCAAGGACTTCATCTGCTTTGCTCACTGCTGTATCCCCACGTTTATAGTAGTGTTTGGTGCATGGTAGACCCCTGGTTGGAATAAATGAATGTATGCATGAATGTGTGCACAGCATTTGCCATCAAATAGCTATTCAACAATCAGGCTTAGCGGGAGTGAGTTGCAAAAACAAAGCAGGAATAGATAAAAAATGCCGAGCCCATATGTCCACTGGGACATTGAAAATTGATGTCATCAGCTACAGTGAATGGCAAGAGCTTTCACTGTGATGGCAGCACGGTCAGGGCCCTCAATATTAAACATCAGGCAACTAAAGGAAAAACATTGGCTCCTTTGGCCTTGAGCATTGGCAGCTCTAGATGGACAGTAACACCTTCAGTCAGCATCAGTGCTATATCTGCCACTTTGGGCATCAGTAGTAAGCAGGTATTACCATGATGAGCCAGAGCAAGTGAGGTGGAAAATAAAAGGCATTGATTCTAGACTTCCAATTCTGACCATCCTAGATTTCTCCTAGATCAACCTGGAAGGAATTCAAGAGAATCTGGAGCTCCTTCAAATTGTGTGGGTCAAAGCCATAGAAATACTATTTTGCTTTATTATTAGTATGGTAACTCTACTTTTACAACTGGCTGCATGGAAGCACAATTATGTTTTCTAAATGAGGTGAGGGGAGAGATATTAAAGGGCTGAGTTGGCAGAAATTAGTCTGGGAGAAAGAAGACCAAGTGGGGCCAAGGAATAATTTTTCTTTGGGGGGTCAGGTGGTGCAGCCCAATGAAACTGAGAGGGAGAAGAAGAAAGATGGTAACTTTTAGTAAATCGATGCCAGAAGCCACAGCCTAAGTGTCTGTTAGGCAGAGCACAGCCCCAGAATGACCCATGATGTATTCTCAGGAGGGTGCCCACGTGTAAAATTTGGCTGCTGTCTCAGGGACCACTGAGAAACCGGGAGGAGGCGGAGAAGTTTCCTGTCAGAATAGAGCAAGGAAAATAATAGCAATAGAAAATAATAGACGAGATCTGAGAAAGTTTTGGGCTGGGGATTAGGATCACATAGGGCCAGGAGATTCAGGCCGTAATAAAAATGTGTGATTTTATTCTGTGAGAATGGGAGGCCTCTGGGGAGTTTCAAGGAGAGGAGTGACATCTAAAAACAATCACTAACATTTTAAAAGAATCACTCAGACAGCCAAGAAGGGACATGGGTGAAACCAGAGAGCCTGCACTAACTGAGGCCAGCAGTGATCTTTGACCTGAGCCATAGTAGTCAGCGGCGAGAAAGAGTTAGATTTCTGGAAGTATTTTGAAGGTAGAGAAAACAAAACCTGCTGATGGTTTAGATGCATAGTACAAAGGAAATATGGAGAGGATGACACCAAGGATTTTGGCCTGAGTAATTGGAAGGGTGGAGCTGCCTTTTGCTGTGATGGAAAAGGCACAGGAAGAGCAAATTTGGGCATAAAAATTAACAATTCCCCTTTGGCATGCCTACTTGACATCCAAGTGGAGATGTCATATTGTCAGTGGGTACATGAGTCTGAAATTCAAGGAGTGGTCTAAGCTAGAGTTGTCACCGTAGTGGTAAGGTTTAAAGCAATGGGACTGGATGAAATCACCTTGGAAGTGAGTGTGGATAAAGATGATGAAGATGACAGCCATGAGAAAACTAACATCTAGAGGTCAGAAGATGCGGAAGATCCAGAAAAGACTGAAAATAAATAGCCAGAGGGAAGGAGAACTTTATAACATCATTTGCATATGTATATGTGTTCAAATAAGAAGACAGAAGATGGAAGGAAGGAAGGAAGAAGGAAGGAAGGGAGGGAGGAGGGGAGGCAGAGAGAAGGGATGGAGGGAGGGAAGGTTACCAAGAAGGTAATAGCAGCTCTCTAGCTAGTGGGACTGTAGGCATTTTCATTTTCTTCTTTGTGTTTTTCTGATTTATATTTCTTTTGTTTTGTTTTTCAAATTTCCCATGGAGAAAATTTTTTGGAAAGAAGAATTTTTATTATAAAATTAAGGAACACATTTGCTTTAAGTGTTTTTAAATGCTTTAACAGGTGAAAATTGAGACTTGTCATGACTTGATGGTGATTGTCTTGAACATGTTAAAGCAGACATTACATTCCTGAAAAGAACATGAGTGAAGACTATGGGCCCAGCTGTTGGGGGCGGGGCCCTTCAGCTGTGCTGTGTGAGCTGATGAGCCTATGAAGAGCTGGCCTGACTTCTTAGAAAGAACAGTAGGCTGGAAGCCAGAAAGAAAAAATAAAAAGAGAGACAGAATATAAAGTGATCTCCAGAAGAGAAGAGGCTGAGAGAAAAGCCATTCAAAGGTCCTAGACTGAAGGGTGAGAGACAAGGTTTAGAGTGCAGGGGAAGAGGAGAAGACAGCAGTGCTGAAGAGCAGAGAGACTAGGCAGCCCGAAACCCCCAGGGAGTTGAGAATAAAGCCTACACAGTGGAATAGAGATTCAAATTCCCCAGAAAAAACATATTCTGATGGCATCATCAGAGCTCCAAGATCAAGCCATGACCGAAGTTATCCCTGGATTTTTCAGCTCTCAGCTATTACATTCCCTTTTTGTGTTTTAGAAAGTTTGAATTGGATTTTGTATCATTTGCTGACACTAAAATCCTGACTGACAGAATAATGACATTAAAATCTAAGCCGATATCCCCTAGCAATAGACTCTTTTAAGGGACCTTTAATTTTGAAGTAGGATGTGAAGGTGACATCATAATGTGGATAAAGCTAATTAACATTTGACACTTACCGTATGTCAGACTCAGTCCCAAGTATTTTCGGATTGTATCTCATTTAATCTTCCCAACAATCCCAGGAGGCAGGTGCTATTATTATCATTATTTATTTCATTTTATGAGTGAAAAACCTGAGAGAGCTGAAGAAACTTGCCCAGCTCCACACCAAGTAAACGACTGATGACCAACAATAGAAATTCTCTGCATGTTCCAAGAAGACCGGATTCTTGAGTGACAGCCTCTAATTTCTCAATCTTTGGTTATGCCTCTAGGTCATGTGACCTTGTATTCAAGACAATAAATTTTAACCTCCACGCAATTTAACCGTTTTGCTAAAACATTACATTTTATTTAGATTTTAGTAAAATGGGGAGGAAAAAAACCCTCTCACGTTTCATCCATTCCAACCACATTCTGCAGTAAAAATTCAAAGCATACCATGAAAGAATTTTCGTTTGTGATTTCTCAAAACCATTTTCTCTTAAGTTGACACCAAAAATGAGATGTTTCCTCTGGTTTATAATGGAAAATTCACAGAAGCCATGACTCTTCCTTTCACAAATGGTTTTGTGAAAACACGAAGGCAGAAATCATGGTTCCTTGTGGAAGCACCAAAAGAACTCTCCAGTTAGACAAGACGTGACTTCTACTCCCTCCATTTAAATGCATTTTATTTTCTCAGCTTTCTTCCAAACCTGAACTAAGATTCAACTTTCAACAAAATTGTATAAAACTTTGCTTGGCTCTTACTTTCAAATATTTCACCAGAGACTCCACAAGGTCAATATGATGAAGGTGTTCAGCTGGAACTGTGGCTCCTAGTCAATTAAAGTCAGTGTGTTTTTACTAGCCTGGCTGAAAACAGCTTTTGTGTTTATGAATTCATTTTGCAAAGCCTCAGAAACTATGCCTTTTGCTTTAAGCTGCCTCAGGGCACAGATACACATAAAACTTCATTAATTAAAATAGTAAACTACCTAGGTCATAAATAAAGATCTGGTAGTTATAGTGATTATTAAATATAGGCAGCTAAGAAATCTGTCTCCAAGCTGAGCTGGTCAGGATGCAAGTACAAATTTTTTTAATGTTTTATTGTAGCTTCCCAAAGACAATTTTTGAAGGGGTATGAAAAGGTAGGGAGAAATAGCATATTCTCTAACCACAAGTTCAAGCCATTTCCAGACTGAAATCTGTAGGCTAATGTGGCCTCTATAGACAATAGATAAAATTAGAGTTTCTTTGAACCTGCAAATCCCTGAATTGCTACAGCTTCTGAATAACATGGGATATACAATTCTGAGGCTTGGTTGAGGTGTCTGAACTGTAGATAGAAATTTGTGAGTTATCAGCATAGAGATGGTATGCGGAACTGGATATTGCCTGCTAAGTTAGCGGGGAGAGAAGGAGCCTAGAAGAGAAGAGAGGGGAAGGAGAGGAAAGGGCGAGGGAAGAACCTTGCAGTTAGACAACCAATGGAATTACCCTAACAGAGATTTAGATTGTGTCTGTTCACATTAAATAAACTCCAAAAATAATTATTCAGATTCCCCAAAGCAACCTACTTATTTTCAAAATAATGGTGCTGAGTATAACAGCATCTTTTTAAAATAATTTGCAGCTTAACTGAATTTAACTATTCTTTATATCAGTTTGAATGTATTGATGACCGTGCTAATGTTCACAGCAGGTAAAAGCTCTGGAAAGTTCAAGAAATATCTTCTGTTCATGTTCCGAATAAACAACTCTAATTGCTGAATTTATTTGACTCACAGATATATATAATTATATATATATATAATTATATATATATATAATTATATATATTTTTTCCATTTAGCAAATAAGCTTGAATCGTATCCACCTTATTTTTCACGCCAGAGATCCAAACTCAGCCACAGCTCCCATCTGAGGTTAATACCTAACATTTAGTCCTTTGAATTAAAGCACAAAGAAAAGAACAAGAAATGAATTCTTAAATGCTTTTTGTTTTTACTATTTTATAAGTCAATAGTCTTTGTGTCTTTGTGTCTCATTTTTGTAGTGTTGATAAAAGTGAAATCTGTGTCTAAAAATCGCGCTGGTTGATTTTATTTTCTTTGGAAATTTATTTCCTTGTCCATTTCTCTTTTTGTCTTTCTTCTCCCACTGCCACTCAATGGCTTACAAATTATTGTCAATTTTAGATTCAAAATAGCTCTTGATCTTTCTCTTGCTTTTTATCCCCACTGCTACTACCTTATTTTTTAATACACTTTTATTTTAATTGATGTATAATTCATATACAATAAAATGTCCAGGTCCCAAGTGTACAGTTTGGTGTTAAATATACGTAAGTAATCTCCACCCCAATACAGACACAGAATATTTCCACCATCGATGTTATTCCCTCATGTCCCTTTCCAGGTAATCTGAGTATTCTCACCATGGATTAGTTACATTTATTTTAGAACTTCTAACAAATGGAATCATACAGAGTTTATTTCTTTTTGTCTGATTTCTTTCATTCGGCACAAGTTTTTGAGGTTCATCCCTGTTCCACCAGGATTAGAAATTTGTTCCTTTATATTGCTAAATAGTGATCCATTGTATGAATATACCACAATTTGTTTATCCAGTCTCCTGTTGATGGACACTTAGGTTGTTTTTAGTTTTGAGCTATGATGATTAAGTTGCTACGAGCACTTTTGTGGACATGTGTTTTTACTTCTCTTGGGTAAATATCTAGGAGTGGAGTTGCTTGGCCACGGCTTCATTTTGAGTCCTCCTCATCCCTAACCTGGATTAGAGAAACAGTGTGCTAAATGGTATGCCTGTTTCATTCTTCTCCAGCAGAATAAGGCCCCCTGCAGATGTCCATGCCCTAATCTCAGGAAGCTGTGGATGTATTACCTTACATGGCCAAAGGGACTTTACCTATGTGATTAGGTGAAGGATGTTGCAGTGGGGAGATTACCCTGGATTATCCCGGTGGACGAAATGTGATCACAGGAGTCCTTAAAAGAGGGAAGCATGAGGGTCAGAGGGAGAGAGAGAGAAATTTGAAGATGGTATGAAGATGCTACACTGCCCGCTTTGAAGATGGAGGAAGGGAATGTAGGCAGCCTCTAGAAGCTGGAAAAAGTTGGAAGGCAGTTCTCCCCTGGAGCCTCCAGAAAGAACAGTCTTGCCAATCTTGTTTTGATTTTAGGGCTTCTGACCTTCAGAACTGTAAGGCAGTACATTTCTGTTGTTTTAAACCACTAAATTTATGGCTATCTGTTACAGCACAATAGGAAACTAATTCACACTCCTCAAACCCTTCCTATTCATTCTCTCTGCCATCAAAAAGATCACTTTGACTTGAAAATAGGATTTTCTTATTACCTTGCTTAGATTTTTCTCTCCAGGATTAAATAAAAACTACACATATTATATAAAGTTTCATAATCTCGGCCCCTACCTGTCTGTCCAGACTCACTTGCCACCACTCTCCCTAAGAGGACTCTAGTCCTTAATCAGCATGCCCTTCTTGATTTCCCGGCATTCCATACTCTTTCCAGAATCTGGACTTCTGCCCCTAATTATTTAGCAAGCAAATGTCTACTCATTCTTAATGTTTTAAATCTATCATGACCCCTTCTGCAAAGCCTTCTTTGACTTTTTCAGTCAGAATGCAGACCCTCTATTTGAAGGCCCATATAACCTCTATTGTGACATTTGTATATTATAATTGTTCCCATGTTCTCTTGTAGTTGGATCTGCCTCCAAATAGCGTATGAGTTTCTTGAGAGCAAGAATCATGTCTTTCCACGACTCTCCTTACCTAGTACATAGTAAACACTCAAAGTTACTGAATGAATAAATATATAATTTAATATTCATATAATTATAACGCAAGTATAATTTTCCAGCTAATACTTATATATATTTTTATCATCTTAAATCTTGCCATAATCTCATTTATCATTTTGTGCTTCTTTAATGTATTCTTACATATTTAAAGGCAATCAATTAGGGGTCGGCCCCGTGGCTGAGTGATTAAGTTAACACGCTCTGCTTTGGCCTCCCAGGGTTTCACCGGTTCGGATCCTGGGCGCGGACATGGCACCTCTCATCAGGCCATGCTGAGGCGGCATCCCACATGCCACAACTAGAAGGACCCACAACTAAAATATACAACTATGTGCTGGGGGGCTTTGGGGAGAAGAAGGAAAAATAAAAACATAAAAGTAAAAAAAAATAAATTTAAAAAATAAAGGCAATTATTATTGTTTTAATAATAAAATGCTAACAAAAGAGATTTCTCTCTTTATGAAAATAGTATATTCTCAAAGTGCTTTGGACCATAAGTTTAAAATAAAAACATCTCTCTTAAAAATACACCAATATATAATTTTTTCCATAATAGTCTTATACATATATACTTTGTGTCATGATTTACAAGCTTCTGAGCTTGACTCTATAAGCATGGGTGTTTGTTTAGCATCTCTTGGGAGGTTGCATTGGATGAAGGGTACTTCTAGTTCTAATAACAATTTTGATGCCATGAATGATTCCTTACTTGGGATCAGTAACTATATGGCCTCAAATTTGACATGATGAAACCGTTCTGCCTAAGATAAAGTTTGGAGTCAAGCCCTCCCTTTGATGTTGGGTTAGGAAGTATCATCTGTGAGGGGCGGGCCCGTCCATCTCTTGTCCATTATAGGCATGGCACCAAAGCACAGTGCCTGAAACTCAAAGACTTGTTGATTTAATAAATGAAAGAATTCTGTCAGATGCCCTGGAGCTAGACTGGAGAGAGTGTGTTCTAAGATTGTTATTTGGGTTACCATTCACAGTGAACATAATAACTAAAATGGTCATTTTTAGGTCTTTACTACCCCATAAACCTTTCTAAGCAGAATTTTCTCCCTGGAAGTCACCACCACCTTCTATTATTCTCTGTTTCCTGCATTGTATGAAAATCCCAGTGAAGTTCTTTATTTTATCCACCATGAATAGCCTCTTTCCATATTTGCCTGCGAGCACTACTGAGATGGTAACTTCCTGCTTACTTTAAAGTAAGGATTACAGAAAAATATTGAAAAGAAGGGAAATGGATCAAGGAGAGTAAAACTGGAAAATATGTTCTCATCTACTGCCAATTCCAGCCCCTTGTCAGTTGAGCCAAACAAACGAAGGCTCATTCGGTGCTTCCATCTCGCTTGTGTGCTCTAATCCCCCCCAGACCTGGGCAGTGTAAAGAAGCTCCAGTTGTTCCACAGGTCTCTCCTCTGCATCTGCAGATCCCAACTGTGTGCTAACAAATGCTCTCAACGATTTCTTCCAGAGCAATTCCTACTCACTCTGTTGTGTGCATTGCCTGCTGTTGCCAATGGCTTGTTCCCTCTCTCATGATGGTCCTGACGTTTCTCTGTCTGCAGCTGGGTTTCCTCCAAGAACACTGAGTGACTGGAGCGAAGCTGGGAGGACACCAGAAAAATGGACCCCATAACTCCTCTGTCACAGAGAGCAGAGTGCACCTGGTGGCACTTGAAGACAGAGATCAACATCTCTACCCAACAGAGTGGGTAGAACTCCAGGGTCCCATGCTGATGTGCTATTTGAACCTCTCAACACCAAATATGTGAAATGCCCACACGTGGAGTTTTGCGTTGTTTTTAATAATTCCAGGCTGAATAGCTCAGTGCAAGAGACTTACATTCTGCTCTCCTTTTTGGCACATACAAAACAATATATACCTTTTAAAACGGTAAATTCTTTTGAAATAGTTTTAATCAGTTACAAAGGGATGCACTTGAAAGATATTTAACAAGTAACTTATCGAAGTGCGTAGCTAAAAAAAATGGTGCACGGCTTATGAATTTTAACTAGCATCCAAATGAGCATCTGTTTATGGCTGAGCCTCTGCCAAGTCACCTGTTCCGGGCCACGTTTGGCATGGTAAACAGGTTCGGATATCTTAATAGCAGAAGGTAATGGCGGCATTCGTTTATCCTCAGTCTCCGAAGTAATCCCTTAATACCACAACACAGCACAGAGCACCATGTGTACTTCCTCACTGATAAACTGTTTTACCTGAAGGCCTTTTAATAAATGATACAGGATGAAGATGAGGATGATGAAAATTTATTAAACAAATACAGATGCCATCCAGAGCTCCAGCATGGACTGAGCATTCCCACGGGCTGGGGGCTGCACTGGGCACCTCAGAACACACCAGAGAGACAGCTCCCGGTCCTCCCAGATTGCTCCCTGTAATCGAAAATGATGCAAAATTCCTTCCGATCTTTTCCATGGGGCCAAGTTTTCGTGAATACTAAGAAAACAAAAACAAAACGTGTTTCCTTCTTTCTGTGTTAAAAAAATAGTTCTTAAAAATCTTTTATGTCCACTTTCTCATTTAAACTCTCCCAGTCCATAAAACTTTTAAGTAACAGACTCCAAAAATTATGTGCTTGCCAAATTTGGCTACCTCTAGGTGGCCATGACTTTATCAGCTTCTCAGATCCTGGAATCTTCTTCATGCTAATGACCCAATTCCTCATTTATCCTCTTTGGAATCTAGAAGCCAAAAACAGACACAGGACCAGATTCTGCTATAAAGACTTCCTCATTATGTCTAAAAATCTGAAAAGACTCACCTGCAAAGAACGTGTTCACAGAGGAAACTGTTGCCGCTTGCCCAGACCCCTTCCGTCTCCCCACCACTCACTTTACTCCAACTGTTCACCTCCCCTGAACAGATGTACAACCGACTAGGAGGAATGTGCCCCAAACTGCCCCAAGCACGTGCTTCAGCGCCCCCCTCCCCCATCCATAACGGCTCTCAGCTCTCCTCCCTCATAAACCCAATCATGTCTTTTAGCTTGCTGGTTAAAAACAATCTGCTTTTCTGATCGGATCCACCCCTTTTCTTACAACTTCTCTCAGGAGTGATCCTCTTAAAACATAAACTAGATCATTCTTCTGATTCAAACCAATAGCTTTCGGTGTACCTAGAATAAAATTCAAATTCTTTCCCATGAACTCTATCATAAGGCTCCCTCCCCTGAATATCCCTCCAACCACTGCCTCCCTCCTAGCTTATGTGCACACACACACACACACACACACCCCTTCCATGACTGGCTTCTTCCATCTCTCAAGCCTTAGCTCCTCAACATCACGACTCAGAGAAACCTGTGGTAGGCAGAATAGTGGTCTCCCAAAGATGTCTGCATCTTCATCCCTTGAACCTATGAATGCGTTAGGTTACATGGCAAAGGGGAATTATGGCTGCAGATAGATTAAGGTTGCCAATCAGCTATTTTAAAATAGAGATTATCCTGGTGTTCCCAATGTAATCAAAAGAGTCCCTAAAAGTGGAAGAAGAAGATATGACTAAAGAAGAGAGAACCAGAGAGACGGCAACGTGAGAAAGATTTGGCATCTTTGAAGATGGAAGAAAAGAGCCATGAGCCAAGGAATGTGGTTGCCTGGAAGCTGGAAAGGGCAAGGAAACGGATTCCGCCCAAAGCCACCGGGAGGAATGCAGCCCTGTGACGCTTCGATTTTAGCTATGTGAGACACGGTTTGTACTTCTGAACAGCTGAGCTGCAAGATAATAGGTTTGTGTGGTTTTAATTAAGCCATGATGTTTGTGGTGATCTGTTACAGCAGCAGTAAGAAACTGATACATACACCTTCCCTGATGATCCCGCTAAGACAGCCCCTCTCCTGTTATTTGCCAGATTTATTAAACCAATATTTTATTGTTGCAGCTTCTATGTGTCAAATGCTGTTTTTGCTCCTGTAGATACACCTAGTGAATAAAATAGACAGAAATCTCTTTTCTCATTTTACTTGTAATCTAATACATAAGCTTCAGATTTGCCTTTTTTTATTATCACAATTTGTGTTTTTTAATGTAATATTTTGCATACTGTCCAGGGATGTTTTTTTGCTTGACTCTCCCATGAGAGGCACCATTTCTGTGTAGTTCATCACTATGCAAATCCAATACACTCTCTGACACATAATGTGCTCAATATTTATTGAATTAATCAGTGGATGACTCAAATAATGAAGGATCTTCTATCAATGCATATTCCTCAGAAATTCCTCTTCTTACTATTTATTCTCTGGGGTTCCTTTTGTTCCTGTGTGTTTATTAATCAAAGTGGATCAGCCATGTGTAAAGGAACTATGGCCCAAAAGAATCCTGGCAGTAAGGCTGTCTTAGTCAGTTAGGGCTGCTACATCAAGACTACCACAGACTGGGTGGCTTAAACAGCAGAAATTTATTTCTCACGATTCTGGAGGCCAGAAAGTTCAAGATAAAGACACCAGCAGATCCAGTGTCTTTCTGGTTTATAGATGGCCATTTTCTCATTGTATTCTCACGTGGCAGAGAAAAACAGAGATCAACTCTACCCTGTCTCTTCTTACAAGGGCACTGATTCCATTCATGAGGGCTTCACCCTCTTGACTTAATTACCTCCCAAAGGTTTCATCTCCAAATATCACCCCTTTTCGGATTTAGGCTTCAAAATATGAATTTGCTGGTGGGGTGGATACAAACATTCAGCCCATAGCAAGGCCTATAAGCAATTAGGTGTGTTTAATCCTAAACGGCTGTGATGGATGCTGTCCTTGGTCAAATCTGACGTTTCCTTAGACTAATGGCTCCAAGAGGGAAGAAACCCCATCTTATTCCTTAATTGTTTTTATGATCTCAGCACTTGTTGTGCCTGGAACACTCAGTGCCTGATTTTTGAATGAAGGGATGAACAATGAATATTTGTACTTCAAATTACAAATGTTTATAAATTGGGGCTTCATATGAAAATTTTGGGGTTTCCCTTCACTCAGAGCACGTATAGCAAAATATTAACTTGCTACAATTAGCAGGATTATCCAAGAAAGTAAGTGGACACTTGCCCAAAGGTGTGCGGCTTTTCTTAGGGAGGCAGGTGTGGTGAGTACGTGAAGTGCTTTTCCATATTTATGTAAGGGAACAGTAATTTGAATCAAGTATTTTTGAGCAGTTAATTACTGTCCGGCCCTCTTCAGAGTGGCAATATCCTGCCATCTATGGAAATGCTAACTATTAAGTTGACGTCATGGGAAAATTTTGTGCCTGCCCTGTAGAATATCTCAACGCTGGTGCCAGGGACACTTAGGTAGAAAGTGGGACTGAAGAACAGTAACGGTGGAGGGTGGGGGACCGTGATCAAGGGCACAGAGAAGACATTAGCAAAAGACAGAGAGGAGATGAAGATTGTAATGTCCCTTAGTTTAAAAATCCTCCAAAGTAATCAAAAACGGATTCCTTCTTGTAAGTGCATGTCATATGAGGATATAGTCAGGAATAATTGCTTTAAAATGAAAATCAGTTGTTTTCACATATGGAAAATATCTTTTTAGTCTTTTCCAACCTTTCACATATTTACTTTTAATTTTAAAGACTGTAATAATATAGACATGACCGTACAGGAAACTGAGTATTTAATGGGCCGTTGTTTCCTTTTACGAAACTACCTAAGTTTATTCCTAGTCTATTTTTAGAATGCTATTCCTTTAACTTCTCCATTCATTTAGGTCCAAAAAACCTTCCACCTGTAATAATTTTTCTGTTCTTCATTAGAAAATATTTAAACTATCTCAATTATTAGCATAAGCATACTAACTCTAATAAAAATCTCAAGTTTAAAGTGTTTTCCAGACTCACATATCCTAGCACTTGAATTTTCACACTACAATTTGATGATTACATTAGGATTTCAATGCCTCTGTCAGGTTAAAGATACAACACTTCAAAACCCTTAGCCAAAGCAAATGAAAATTAAGATGCAAAGTAAACTTAATTTTCCAAGAATGAAGATTACTCAATCTCGTGGCATCATGAATTATATACTGGATTCAAAAAGCATGGCTTTTATTTATCAGACTTAGTGGTGCTTTGTGTCAATGCCATCTAAGAGAGATTAGTTGATGTCTCAAGACATTTATTTTCCAAAATGCTGAACTATAAAGATACCCATTGTTTTCTTGTACCTCATACCACCTCATTTGAGCTCTTGATTTTTAGATCTTTGGGCAACAGTTTGGGGTTAAATTTAGCTTCAGGTTTCTCTATTAAAAAAAATCTGTCATCGCTAAATAATGTAGCAGTGAGCAGTGGTGCCTGCTTGGAACACAGGGAATCATTACGCAGTACAGTAGATCCTGTTAGTGCTCACACCACTGAATGATAAAAAGGTATTTTGACGAAGAAGGATGATAAAGATCCTGTGTAATCTAGTTACAGATGCCTTAGGTTCTTGTTGGCTATAAGGATGAATTGATCCAAAGCCCTTCCTGTGGAAGACAGCACCTCTTCTCAACCGCAAGGCCACATATCGAAAAATGTTATTGCCTTGCTAACTAGATATGCTTTTAAAGAGTATGTATATAAAAATATTAAATATATATCTTTAATATTTAATGTAAGAATATTAAAAATATATATATTTGGGCATTTGAGTTTTCAGAGTCTAATTATTAGTAGGAAGGAATACCAGAATCTGGAAGTTGATGGTTATACAAATCAAAGAGATGGCTGTAGGGACTAATGAGTTTATCGTGTGCTAGAGCTCAGTTGACTAAAGCATGCATTAACGACGCCAAGGTCACTGGCTCCACCCCCATAGAGCCATTTAGTGTCACACAGAGGAAGAGGTTGCTAATTAAGGAATGCTTGGCCCTGATATTGACATGTCTGCTGTTGGTCACAAATGAAATAGCATGAACATTTTAATGAGTCCCATAATCCCACTGGAAAAACAATTCAAGTGTATTATTGAAAATCAATAGCATTATTTTTCTGACTGTATACAATGGAAGAAGAACTTCTTTAAATGGAAAACATAAACGAGCCAACCAAGCTCACCATATGAGCCAGTAACGAATTTAAACACAAAATTCTTAGAGTGTGGTTTGAACCTTTTATGACACTTATTGGCTAGATATCATTGGACAAGATATTTAAAACAGTCTCAATCTTAATTTCTCCATATAGTACCCCTGCTCTGACACATACACACATAGTGTTGTTGTGAGGTCTAAAGGTGCTCTGTGTGAAAGTACTTAGCATAGAGTAGGCACTCAATTAAAGAGAGCACACTGTTGTCATGTGTTGCTTACTTTCCATCAGTAATTACTGCCCCACTAGGCAGAGGTCCATGAGCACAGGGACCTTTTAGTCACCCTTATTTGCCAGCACCAGACAACTCAATTCAGTTTGAATCAATGCGTGTTGATTATGTCCTTACTCTAAGGGAAGTGCAGTATTATATACTAAGGACACAAAGACAGATACAGCAAAAAACAAGGGCCATGCCTCAGCGGGTGGAAACTAGGAAAAGATGAACAGACAGTTCATAGTAAACATCCTGTAAACACTGGTTGAATTAATAGATG
Organism: Equus quagga; assembly: GCF_021613505.1. NCBI lineage: Eukaryota > Metazoa > Chordata > Mammalia > Perissodactyla > Equidae > Equus > Equus quagga. The sequence continues at coordinate 88,160,246 of NC_060269.1, forward strand.
AATAATGGTAAATGGGCAACAAATGACTACTGTTATGCCATCTGTGCCTGTCTGACAATATTTCTACCCTTCTGTATTGAAACACAAAAAACCGCAGCATATTTTTGTTCTTTGTCATTGTTACTTCTAGCCATTACTGCTAAATTAATCAGCTGGTGAATGCTACTAATGGTTTAAGATGTAGTATGAATAGGTTATCTTTGTTGTGTTTCATTCATTCCAAAATGACAGTGTAATGACAAGTTCATTAACTAAGTGTGGGAAAACCAAGGCAGGTATCTACACAGAAGGGGGTTAAATTTGTCCAAAGAATGTTGGATAGTCTTTCTTATCCTTCTGTTTTCAGCAGCAAGCTAAAGAAGAGCAAACACATACTCTGAATTATTCATCTCAAAAACAGACTAAGTAAAGTTATTTTCTGCAATAGACACTATTCTAATACCTGGATGTGGATCTAATTTTTAATATATCACTTCATGATGAAAATAAACAGCAAAAAATTTTTGTAAAATCTAGAAGAGTAAAAATAAAACATAATCACTAAATTGTTTTGTTATTTTTATCTTTGTGCGTTTTTTCCATATTCAGAGATATTTTGCATGGTTCTAATAAATCATATTTAAAATATGGATTCTGCTTTTTTAAAACTGCATAGTTGTTTTAGACGTACAATTTTCTTCTGACCATATACAATATACCATCCGTTCCACCCTACTCAGCCCTTCCACGTGGTCACTGCAGGAACAATGGTCTTCTCTTGACCCTGCTTCAATAGCATGCTTGATTCAGAGGAGAGTACCAGGGCTGGATTAATGGGGGTCTCTATAAAAATCTGGATTTGGTACCAAAAGAGAAAATCAGATTAGTTTCTTTCCATTGGCTAGTGTTGGAGATTGTTAAAAATCAATCTGAAAAGAATCTGTTACATATGTTTGTGGGCATACATATACATGCATGTATAGATAGATCCATACATATACACTTACAATCTGCTCTTACAATCAAGATGGGATGTCCTCGGACAAGTTCTACCCCTTCCTGAGGCTCAGCCTTGTCCCTGTCTTAGGGCTTCATGTATTATCACTGTGCCCTTAGAGTAAATTCAGTTAGTTGCTTAAATTTATTCAATTTGGCTTTCTGTCACTTGCAATCAAACAAGTTATAATACAACATTGTATCAGTGCTTTTCCAGTTAACACACAGGAGGACCAAATTTAAGTAAGAAAAAAGAAGAAAAGTCAGTTATGGAACAAAAAACTAAATTAAAAAATAATTGTGAAAGCAACCAAGTTGTCCTTTAATAGGTGAATGTATAAATCAACTGTGGTACGTCCATACGATAGAATATTATCCGGCAATAGAAAGAAATGAACTATCAACTCACAAAAAGACATGAGGAAACAACGCATATTAGTAAGTGAAAGAAGCCAATCCGAAAAGGCTACATATATGTATGATTCCAAATAAATGACATTCTAGAGAAAGCAAAACTATGGAGTCAGTAAACAGCTCAGGGATTGCCGGGATTAGAGGGAGAGAGAGATGACGAGGCAAAGCACAGAGGGCTTTTGGGGCAGGGAAGCTGCTTGTGTGAGACTGTAATAGGGGGCATCTATCATTATACATTTGTCAAACCCCATGAAATATACAGCACATAGAGTGAACTCTAATGGACGTTAGTTCATAGTAATGTGTCAATATCGGCTCATCAATGGTAACAAATATCCCACACTAAGGCAAAATGTTAATAATAAGAGAAATTGGGGGCTAAGTCAAGGGCTTTGTGGGAACTCTCTGTACTTTCCACTCAATTTTTCATACATTAGTCAAAAACATAGTTTTCACCTTTAAATCTATCTCTGCCCCTCTGGAAACAAATTTTCAAAGACTATTTAACATGTTTCCGATAACAAACATTTTTATATTATACATTGTCAGCCCCTTGAGGACAGGGCTGCCGTCTTGCAAAGCTTCATAATTCACTGGTAATCTAAGGCAGAGTGTTTATAGATGGGAGGCACCCAATAAATATTTGGAATAGCAGATGGATGCGTGAACATTATCCTGTCAACAAGCTGTGTTCACCTTCAGCGATTAAAAACGGAAACAACTTTTTCAATTAACTCTTGGTTTCTTTTCATCTATAACCATTCATATGGCAGGTATAATATTTCTCCAGTGTCTAAAAATATAACTCAATTTAAGCTGGCTTTCAAGCTGCAATTTTGTTCAAGAATAAAAAAGCAAACAAACGAAAGTAATGTTTCCAATTTGAGAGAACTCTATTTCCCTTTAATTCAAAATTCAGTCTCCTGGGGAAAATACTCGGTCAAACTCAGAGTTCTTCATTTATTCCCTGCTCCTGGAAGATAATTTAAATTACTGAAGGGCTTACAAGCCATCCTGTGAAGGAGATGTGGTCTGAGAGCTGGCCCTTGCCCTCCCTGGACCACACTGAGGCTTAGTGGCCCTCACCTCCGGTGATGGCAGCCAGATTCTGTCCCCTCTGCATCTGCACCACTAGCGTTGGCAGGGCCTCTGACTGGCAGGTGTGTACCACTGTAGGCTCTTGTTCAACCTCAAGCTCCGGCCTGCCAGCCAGCTGCCAGCTTACCTTGTGCCTTCCCAGGTACACGACAGCTTCAGATCCTTCTCTGCACTGCTTGTAGGCGCTCTGGGCCCTGTGCTGTTGTAGGTAGTTTTATTTTCCAACCGCTTAAGGCCTTAGGCATTTGCACTGGCTCTTCTCTCTGCCTGGAGTGTTCTTTTCCAAGATATCCAAGTGGTCCATGTGGCTCTTTGTTAACATGTTGTCTCCTCAATAAGCCAATCCTGATTACCCTTTAAATTTTAACACACTCCTGCACTTTTGGGTCCCCTTTCTATTTTTGTCATACTATTTTTTTCCACAGTAGTTATGGCTTTTTAAGATATTTTCACTTTTTTTTTTTGAGGAAGGTTAGCCCTGAACTAACTACTGCCAGTCCTCCTCTTTTTGCTGAGGAAGCCTGGCCCTGAGCTAACATCCATGCCTATATTCCTCTACTTTATATGTGGGACGCCTACCACAGGATGGTGTGCCAAGCAGTGCCATGTCCATACCCGGGATCCGAACCGGTGAACCCCAGGCCACTGAAGCGGAAAGTGCACACTTAACCGCTTCGCCACTGGGCCGGCCCCAAGATATTTTCACTTTTTTATTATGTTGTTTATAGTCTGTTCCCCAGTGCAAGCTTTACCAAACACAGAGTTTTTTTTCTCCTTCTTTCACTGCCGTATCCCAAGTGCCTAGAGCAGAGGTCGGAATATAGTAAATACCTAATAAATATGTTTTGAATAAATAAATCTCAGCCCTTTTAAATAAAACTGGTCCCCCATGCACTACAGAAGAAGCCTGTCAATATAAGCCATGTGAAACAAGCCTATTCCTGCCGCTCACACACATTCCACTCCCTCCACCCCATCTCACTTCCCTGACTGCCTCATCGCTCCCTTCTTATTTGTCTCTGCCTCTCTGGTCTCAGGCTCTATTCTCACATGTTCAAGGTCAGTCTTTGGTCTTCCTCTTTCAGTGGTGGCACTTTGAACTCCCTCCTCCAGCTTATCTGCCTTAGCTTGCCTTAAATTATGGTTCTGTAAACTGAGGGAGGCATAGTTTTTCCACCAGCCCTCATAATGGAACTTCTACTATTCCTGTACGCTCATCCTCTCTGCTTCAGACAGCAGAGCTGGGAATTAGGAGTGAACACAACTGCTGAGGGAAGCAGGATAGCACGAGACAAGTTCTGAGCATGGAACCCTGGAAGCACTAGTACTTAAGGGATGAGAAAAGTAGAATAAGCAAGAGGAGACTAGAAAAATTAAAATCAGAGAAGTAAAGAACTCTGGGAAGCCATTGGGGAAAAAATTATTTCACAAAGACAGGGGCATCATCAGTACCAATGCTGAAGTGCAGTCAAGCAAGATTAGATCTGAAAATCTTCCAGTGTCTTGATAATTAAGTAGGTCATTGTGTTCTTATTAGGATCAGCTTCTGTGGAATTGGGGAAGAGTGGAGCCTAGACGTCAAATGGGAATGAGTTGAAGCATAAGGCGCGAGGACGTCGTTTCCCCTGCCCATCGTCAGATGTTTGTGAGTGAGTCCATCTGAGGCCAGAGAACTGCCGACTGAGCCCTGCCGAGATGGCCCACCAACTCATGAGCTAAGTAGACAGTGTTTTAAGTCACCAAATTTTGGGTGATTTTTTATGCAGCAAAATTGCTGTATGAACAAGATTTGATCATGAATAAAAAGGGATGGGAAGCTGCTTGGGAAGAGAAAAAGTCTGAGAATTTGGAAAAAGGGGTAATAAAGCCAGGCACAGAGGGAGTGTGAGAGAATGAGAATCCAGGAAAATGTAGAAGGATACGTGTAGATGGAATGGGTTTGTAGGTAGGGGATAGGAGGTGAAGGGAGAGAATTCACAGCCTGAAGACTCACGCTCACGCCTGGAGACGGGTCAGAGGCTGGACGAGGTGGCCAAGCTCTGACTGATTCCCTCTTACGTAATGCTGTTGCTAAGAGACTGTACGTCCAGTCACACTTCTTTTATTCCCACACTCTTCCCTCTGCATCCATTTCTGAATTACCTAGTAGTGAACACCTCACATAATTTAAATCACTGCTTCCTGGGTAATTTTGCTATGAAACGATAATAAAGTTGTAACAATTCTGCAAATTCTTCAAAATAAGTAAGCAAGAGACTACATTCATCATTGGAAATTCAGACAATTAGGGTCCCTTTCCTTGTCAGCATACCAAAGAATCAAAGATTAAATTACAGGTTGCACGACCATTATTTGAAGTTGAAGTAAAACTCTTCAAAATAAATCTGATTTAATCAAATACCGAAAAATAGAAATTATTTTTATTTGGGAAAATGAGATGTTACGGGTTGAATTGTGTGCCATCAAAATCCATATGTTGAAGCCCTAACCCTTAGTACCTCAGAATGTGACTATATTTGAAGATAAGACCTTTGAGAGGTAATTAAGTTAAAATGGAGTCGTTAGGGTGGGCCCTAATTCAATAGAAACCAGTGTCCTTATAAGAATGAGAGATTAGGACACAGACAACAGAGACAGAGGGAAGACCGTGTGAGGACACAGTGAGAAGGCAGCTGTCTGTGGGCCAAGGAGAGAGGCCTCAGGAGAAACCAACCCTGCCGACACCTTGATCTTGGACTTCTAGCTTCCAGAACTGTGAGAAAATAAATTTCTGCTGTTTAACACCCTGTCTGTATTATTTCATTATGGCAGCCCTAGCAAAGTAATACATGAGGGGATTTTCCATTAAAAGGAGACCAAGGAAACGGAAGTCATATTGTATACACATGCATCAAGAGGAACATCAGCAATTTGGATTGGTGAGTGAGGAAATGAAGGCATGAACTGGAGGAGATGGACGGGGGGTGTTGCTGGTAATAACCATCCTGGTGAACGATTAACATCCAATAGTGGCAATCAGCAATCCAGTGTAGGATATCTAATACGTGGCCAAGAGACTCACTTCAGGGGTGAGGAGTCCAGTCTGAAATGTAGGGAACCTCAGCATGTGCACAGGCACAATCACGGGATGATGCTAAGAGTCAGGTAGATGGAGTCCTACCTATGATGTTAAATATACAGAGTAGACTATGTCTATCTGTAGGTATGGAGAAAAGAGTCCAGTTCTCAAGCAGAAGAGGATTTGAAAAGCCAGAGAGGATAACAGAGTTCCAATCAAGCTGACCAGTGTTATGGGAGGTAGTCAAATCCCATGTGGAAACCGCAAGGCTCAGCCACACAATCAGCTTGATCACTGGGCCAACAGAGTTGAGCCAACTGAAAGGTGGTTATGGGAAGACAGTCATTTGGTAGCAAATGAGGGCTAATTGGCCCTGCTGGAACATGACTAACTCTATAGCCCCACCTGCTGGTAGAAGAGGGAGGTGGTTAACATACTGCCTGCATTTTCCAAGGCTGTCCCAAGAACTGGATTGAGCTGAGCCTGCCAGAGGCAGGAAGAGTCAACGTCTTTGGTTAAAGAGACTGTAACAATGTCTGCTGGAGGGATGGAGACAGGGCATAGAAGCAGCAAGGTATTCTGGGATGAGAAAGTGCATTCGAATCTCCAGATTGTCCTTTTCACATCCCAAAAGAGGATTAAAAATGTTACCCTACATTTCTGCATTCTTAGTGCTCAGATATCTAAAGTAACAGAACTTAGGCTGTATTTCCGAATCAATATGTCAGGCACTACCCTGGGACTGAATACACCATTAGGAGATTTTGCATGTGAGAGAACAAAGAGGAAATCATTCAAATAAGATTTCTTGCTTTTTCTCTAAAGCTCTTCTCAACACTTCCAAAAGAAACACAAATTCTACCTCCGAAAGCCTTTATGTTTATTGAGATCTTGCACAGGTAACCTCACCACATCTCTTTAGATGTGTCCATTATTATTTATAAACCTCACAGAAAACTGAGTTAAAAAAGGAAAATGATTTTCTAGATATATTGTCAGAATTCTGCTGTGAAAATGCTGTCTTATTACACTACCCCCAAAATCTCAGTGGCTAACAACAACAGACATTTCTTTCTCTCTTACAGATCTTCATATCTGCCAGAAACAGTCCGTTTCAGGCTGTGGGTTAAGTTCAGTTTCAGGTCTGCTCCCCATGCCTCTTGTCCTGGGACCAGTGGCTTCCCAGAGTATGGTCTTCTCATCTACGTGGCAGAAGGACAAGAAACCACACCTAACCCTGCAAACACATTTGGAACCTCAGTTCATGCAACATCTGCTAACATTTCATCCGCCAAAAAGTCCTATCACCAAACCCAAAGTCAGTGGGGTGGGGATGTATACCCCGCCTACTCCACTGGGAGGTAATGCAAAGGCTGTGAAGATATAGTCCTATTATAGGATGAGAGTGAAGCTGGGGAACAGTAATTCAACCTTTCAGAACAGTTGGTCAGTAGTTGTAGCTACGGGATCTTCAAGAGTCCTGGAGATTCTTAGTGAATTTCCCACCTTGCTGCCCCAGTTTCTAGGAACTTTAGCAATATGTGACTTCACAAACACAGATTTGTACCTGCTAGCCAATTCTGTCTTCATAGTGGGGTATATGACTCATCAAAGGAAATATGTCTAAATTCTTTGTCTTTTAGGTGATTAAACTATGATATAAAAGTATTCCTTTGACTCTATTGAGTTTTTATTGAGTTAGTAAAAGTAATCATATATGTCAGGTAGGCAGTAAAAATATCACCAGCTGGTCAATGTAACGTAACAGAAATTCACAAAACTATCTTTAAGGGCCATTACCATGTGGCAGGTCATGGTGGAATTTGCTTTGACCAGTGATCAGTAAAAAATAGACCAGATCTAGAAGTAGTGGCACAGCAGAGAATCTGAGGCGTAGACAGGAGCAACAAGCCTTTGGGTACTGATACAGTGCTGTGCCCTGCCTAGTTCTTAAACTAGGTTTTGAGCTCCTTCAAAATGAGAGTCTCGCACTAGTTCAAGCATCTGTGACCAATGAAATTGACACATTCCTTCATGAAGAAGTTAGAGACATCGGGGGGCCGGCTGTGGCCAAGTGGTTAAGTTAGTGGGCTCCGCTTCAGCGGCCCAGGGTTTCACTGGTTTGGATCCTGGGCATGGACCTGGCACCGCTCGTTGGGCCATGTTGGGGCAGCATCCCACATGGCACAACTGGAGGCACTCACAACTAGAATATACAACTATGTACTGGGGGGCTTTGGGAAGAAGAAGAAGAAGAAGGTAAAAACAAAGAAAAAAGAAGAAGAAGATTGACTACGATTGTTAGCTCAGGTGCCAATCTTTGGAAAAAAAAAAAAGAAGCAGGAGACATCAGAGTGTTGCGTCTGTTCCCTGGTGATCTTCTGTGTAGATATTCTTTGCCTAACTAGTTGCCTGGTGAAAGCAACCTTGACCCATGTCTGGATAGTCATTCTCATTGTCAGTCTTCATCCTTGGACCAATTCCCCAATCCATGTCATTTGAAACAAGGCTATTTTTTGTCAAAAGATTAATGAAAATTAATGCATCAAAATATAATATAAAAATAAAGGAAATAACAACTAGAAAATACTAGAAGCTACTCAAGAATCTAGAGGTTAGGGAGTTTGCAATTTGAACATTTGGATGCTGAGCATCAGTATCAGGACACGAATAGAAGCACTTGACTTCACAGGAATGTGAGTTTTTCACGAACCCAGTTTCTGATATTGTATGTGTCAGCCCAATATTACAGATCTTATTCCTTCTGAGAACCTGTTACCATTTTTGTTTCTTTGTGGTTCTTATAGTTGTATAATGTAGAGACTTTGATTGGGATATTCCATAGAGTTTTGGAACAATAAAACCCTGCTTCATTGAAGGCCCCTTAATTAACAGATTTATTCATCATCATGCACATTCAGACAAAAATAAGGAATTCAAAATATATGTCTTTCCTGCTATCCATGAGATTCCTGAGTTACAAGCAGCCTATGCAAATGAGAGTTGAAATGTGAGCATTACTCTGATGGCTGGATAGTGATATCTGAGAACACCAGACTCCCTTGGGATGAACAAAATTCTGAACACTTACTACACTTACCAAGTCAGAGATATCAGCGAAAAGAACCTCCCTTTTCTCCTTTTCTCTCTGTATGAATTCAGCAGGAACTGCCTAGAGCTGAGGCAGGGAGTTCTTGGTGCAGAGGGCCCTGACTCCAGGGTCTTGGTGAGCCAAGCCGTGCAGCAGAGGGGAACGCCCCATCATCCCTTTTGATTGCTTTTCCCTTCCCTTTGGCATCACCCCTTCCACCTGTAACCTCCCTCTGTCCTCCCTCAACAATCTCCAATTATCCTACCTAAACTGTCTCATTTCTTTAATTTTCCTCTGACAGCAAGTGTCTGACTTGCTAACTGAGATTTGTGCAACCCGAAGGAAAGTCAACTGTGCCACAAGAGTCTTGTCTTTTCAAATCACCTCCTCTGTTGACCAAAGAAAGGGCTGTAGTGCTTGCTCACCACACGTCTTTCAGCTGTTGGCTGGTTTTATCTTTTGTTTTCTTTCCTCTTGTTGATCTGCTCTTGGCTTCTGTCTTCTTGCTCTTGTCTCTGTATCTTCCCGTAACTTTAAATTCTCTCATTTCCTTTCTTTTCTTTATTTCCACTCTGCCTTCCCACGTGCTCATATACGGGTTACTTCTGTTCAAACCATCACATTGTGGCCATGAAGGAATCTTAGAGACCACCCAGTCAGAAGCATCCATTTTACACATGAGGAAGCTCTGGTCCAGAAAGATTGAGACTCTCTCAACATCACCTGGCTCACACCTGACCTTGGGACAAAGCGGCAGGGCCGTGGACACCAAGCTCCTTCTCTTCCCACAATGGCCAGCAG